>NW_028115686.1:0-301000 GCF_964273445.1 Streptopelia decaocto
AATGTTGAAAGGAACTCGAACCATGTCGACCTTGGTTTTGAGAATCTCTCCCGGAGTTTGAGAGATTTGGACGTGAAAGGGTACCAATCTTGTCGGGGATTTGGAACCCTTTGCCAGAATGTCCAAAGTTTCAGCGGGGTTTCCAAAATGTTGAAAGGAACTCGAACCGTGTCAACCTTGGTTTTGAGAATCTCTCCCGGAGTTTGAGAGATTTGGACGTGAAAGGGTACCAATCTTGTCGGGGATTGGGAACCCTTCGCGAGAATGTCCAAAGTTTCAGCGGGATTTCCAAAATGTTGAAAGGAACTCGAACCATGTCAACCTTGGTTTTGAGAATCTCTCCCGGAGTTTGAGAGATTTGGACGTGAAAGGGTACCAATCTTGTCGGGGATTGGGAACCCTTCGCGAGAATGTCCAAAGTTTCAGCGGGATTTCCAAAATGTTGAAAGGAACTCGAACCATGTCAACCTTGGTTTTGAGAATCTCTCCCGGAGTTTGAGAGATTTGGACGTGAAAGGGTACGACTCTTGTCGGGGATTGGGAACCCTTCGCGAGAATGTCCAAAGTTTCAGCGGGATTTCCAAAATGTTGAAAGGAACTCGAAACATGTCAACCTTGGTTTTGAGAATCTCTCCCGGAGTTTGAGAGATTTAGACGTGAAAGGGTACCAATCTTGTCGGGGATTGGGAACCCTTCGCGACAATGTCCAAAGTTTCAGCGGGATTTCCAAAATGTTGAAAGGAACTCGAAACATGTCAACCTTGGTTTTGAGAATCTCTCCCGGAGTTTGAGAGATTTGAACGTGAAAGGGTACCAGTCTTGTCGGGGATTGGGAACCCTTCGCGAGAATGTCCAAAGTTTCAGCGGGATTTCCAAAATGTTGAGAGGAACTCGAAACATGTCAACCTTGGTTTTGAGAATCTCTCCCGGAGTTTGAGAGATTTGGACGTGAAAGGGTGCCAATCTTGTCGGGGTTTGGGAACCCTTCGCGAGAATGTCCAAAGTTTCAGCGGGATTTCCAAAATGTTGAAAGGAACTCGAAACATGTCAACCTTGGTTTTGAGAATCTCTCCCGGAGTTTAAAAGATTAGGACGTGAAAGGGTACCATTCTTGTCGGGGATCGGGAACCCTTCGCAAGAATGTCCAAAGTTTCAGCGGGATTTCCAAAATGTTGAAAGGAACTCGAAAGTTGTCAACCTGGTTTTGAGAATCTCTCCCGGAGTTTGAGAGATTTGGACGTGAAAGGGTACCAGTCTTGTCGGGGATTGGGAACCCTTCGCGAGAATGTCCAAAGTTTCAGCGGGATTTCCAAAATGTTGAAAGGAACTCGAAACATGTCAACCTTGGTTTTGAGAATCTCTCCCGGACTTTGAGAGATTTGGACGTGAAAGGGTACCAATCTTGACGGGGATTGGGAACCCTTCGACAGAATGTCCAAAGTTTCAGCGGGATTTCCAAAATGTTGAAAGGAACTCGAAACATGTCAACCTTGGTTTTGAGAATCTCTCCCGGAGTTTGAGAGATTTGGACGTGAAAGGGTGCCAATCTTGTCGGGGATTGGGAACCCTTCGCGAGAATGTCCAAAGTTTCAGCGGGATTTCCAAAATGTTGAAAGGAACTCGAAACATGTCAACCTTGGTTTTGAGAATCTCTCCCGGAGTTTGAGAGATTTGGACGTGAAAGGGTACCAATCTTGACGGGGATTGGGAACCCTTCGACAGAATGTCCAAAGTTTCAGCGGGATTTCCAAAATGTTGAAAGGAACTCGAAACATGTCAACCTTGGTTTTGAGAATCTCTCCCGGAGTTTGAGAGATTTGGACGTGAAAGGGTACCAATCTTGTCGGGGATTGGGAACCCTTCGCGAGAATGTCCAAAGTTTCAGCGGGATTTCCAAAATGTTGAAAGGAACTCGAAACATGTCAACCTTGGTTTTGAGAATCTCTCCCGGAGTTTGAGAGATTTGGACGTGAAAGGGTACCAATCTTGACGGGGATTGGGAACCCTTCGACAGAATGTCCAAAGTTTCAGCGGGATTTCCAAAATGTTGAAAGGAACTCGAAACATGTCAACCTTGGTTTTGAGAATCTCTCCCGGAGTTTGAGAGATTTGGACGTGAAAGGGTGCCAATCTTGTCGGGGATTGGGAACCCTTCGCGAGAATGTCCAAAGTTTCAGCGGGATTTCCAAAATGTTGAAAGGAACTCGAACCATGTCAACCTTGGTTTTGAGAATCTCTCCCGGAGTTTGAGAGATTTGGACGTGAAAGGGTACCAATCTTGTCGGGGATTGGGAACCCTTCGCGAGAATGTCCAAAGTTTCAGCGGGATTTCCAAAATGTTGAAAGGAACTCGAAACATGTCAACCTTGGTTTTGAGAATCTCTCCCGGAGTTTGAGAGATTTGGACGTGAAAGGGTACCAATCTTGACGGGGATTGGGAACCCTTCGACAGAATGTCCAAAGTTTCAGCGGGATTTCCAAAATGTTGAAAGGAACTCGAAACATGTCAACCTTGGTTTTGAGAATCTCTCCCGGAGTTTGAGAGATTTGGACGTGAAAGGGTGCCAATATTGTCGGGGATTGGGAACCCTTCGCGAGAATGTCCAAAGTTTCAGCGGGATTTCCAAAATGTTGAAAGGAACTCGAACCATGTCAACCTTGGTTTTGAGAATCTCTCCCGGAGTTTGAGAGATTTGGACGTGAAAGGGTACCAATCTTGTCGGGGATTGGGAACCCTTCGCCAGAATGTCCAAAGTTTCAGCGGGGTTTCCAAAATGTTGAAAGGAACTCGAACCATGTCAACCTTGGTTTTGAGAATCTCTCCCGGAGTTTGAGAGATTTGGACGTGAAAGGGTACCAGTCTTGTCGGGGATTGGGAACCCTTCGCGAGAATATCCAAAGTTTCAGCGGGATTTCCAAAATGTTGAAAGGAACTCGAACCATGTCAACATTGGTTTTGAGAATCTCTCCCGGAGTTTGAGAGATTTGGACGTGAAAGGGTACCAGTCTTGTCGGGGATGGGGAACCCTTCGCGAGAATGTCAAAAGTTTCAGCGGGATTTCCAAAATGTTGAAAGGAACTCGAACCATGTCAACCTTGGTTTTGAGAATCTCTCCCGGAGTCTGAGAGATTTGGACGTGAAAGGGTACCAATCTTGTCGGGGATTGGGAACCCTTCGCGAGAATGTCCAAAGTTTCAGCAGGATTTCCAAAATGTTGAAAGGAACTCGAAACATGTCAACCTTGGTTTTGAGAATCTCTCCCGGAGTTTGAGAGATTTGGACGTGAAAGGGTACCAGTCTTGTCGGGGATCAGGAACCCTTCGCGAGAATGTCCAAAGTTTCAGCGGGATTTCCAAAATGTTGAAAGGAACTCGAACCATGTCAACCTTGGTTTTGAGAATCTCTCCCGGAGTTTGAGAGATTTGGACGTGAAAGGGTACCAATCTTGTCGGGGATTAGGAACCCTTCGCGAGAATGTCCAAAGTTTCAGCGGGATTTCCAAAATGTTGAAAGGAACTCGAAACATGTCAACCTTGGTTTTGAGAATCTCTCCCGGACTTTGACAGATTTGGACGTGAAAGGGTACCAATCTTGTCGGGGATTGGGAACCCTTCGCGACAATGTCCAAAGTTTCAGCGGGATTTCCAAAATGTTGAAAGGAACTCGAAACATGTCAACCTTGGTTTTGAGAATCTCTCCCGGAGTTTGAGAGATTTGGACGTGAAAGGGTACCAATCTTGTCGGGGATTGGGAACCCTTCGCGAGAATGTCCAAAGTTTCAGCGGGATTTCCAAAATGTTGAAAGGAACTCGAACCATGTCAACCTTGGTTTTGAGAATCTCTCCCGGAGTTTGAGAGATTTGGACGTGAAAGGGTACCAATCTTGTCGGGGATTGGGAACCCTTCGCGAGAATGTCCAAAGTTTCAGCGGGATTTCCAAAATGTTGAAAGGAACTCGAACCATGTCAACCTTGGTTTTGAGAATCTCTCTCGGAGTTTGAGAGATTTGGACGTGAAAGGGTACCAGTCTTGTCGGGGATGGGGAACCCTTCGCGAGAATGTCCAAAGTTTCAGCGGGATTTCCAAAATGTTGAAAGGAACTCGAACCATGTCAAACTTGGTTTTGAGAATCTCTCCCGGAGACTGAGAGATTTGGACGTGAAAGGGTACCAATCTTGTCGGGGATTGGGAACCCTTCGCGAGAATGTCCAAAGTTTCAGCGGGATTTCCAAAATGTTGAAAGGAACTCGAACCATGTCAACCTTGGTTTTGAGAATCTCTCCCGGAGTTTGAGAGATTTGGACGTGAAAGTGTACCAATCTTGTCGGGGATTGGGAACCCTTCGCGAGAATGTCCAAAGTTTCAGCGGGATTTCCAAAATGTTGAAAGGAACTCGAAACATGTCAACCTTGGTTTTGAGAATCTCTCCCGGACTTTGAGAGATTTGGACGTGAAAGGGTACCAATCTTGTCGGGGATTGGGAACCCTTCGCGAGAATGTCCAAAGTTTCAGCGGGATTTCCAAAATGTTGAAAGGAACTCGAACCATGTCAACCTTGGTTTTGAGAATCTCTCCCGGAGTTTGAGAGATTTGGACGTGAAAGGGTACCAATCTTGTCGGGGATTAGGAACCCTTCGCGAGAATGTCCAAAGTTTCAGCGGGATTTCCAAAATGTTGAAAGGAACTCGAAACATGTCAACCTTGGTTTTGAGAATCTCTCCCGGACTTTGAGAGATTTGGACGTGAAAGGGTACCAATCTTGTCGGGGATTGGGAACCCTTCGCGACAATGTCCAAAGTTTCAGCGGGATTTCCAAAATGTTGAAAGGAACTCGAAACATGTCAACCTTGGTTTTGAGAATCTCTCCCGGACTTTGAGAGATTTGGACGTGAAAGGGTACCAATCTTGTCGGGGATTGGGAACCCTTCGCGAGAATGTCCAAAGTTTCAGCGGGATTTCCAAAATGTTGAAAGGAACTCGAACCATGTCAACCTTGGTTTTGAGAATCTCTCCCGGAGTTTGAGAGATTTGGACGTGAAAGGGTACCAATCTTGTCGGGGATTGGGAACCCTTCGCGAGAATGTCCAAAGTTTCAGCGGGATTTCCAAAATGTTGAAAGGAACTCGAACCATGTCAACCTTGGTTTTGAGAATCTCTCTCGGAGTTTGAGAGATTTGCACGTGAAAGGGTACCAGTCTTGTCGGGGATGGGGAACCCTTCGCGAGAATGTCCAAAGTTTCAGCGGGATTTCCAAAATGTTGAAAGGAACTCGAACCATGTCAAACTTGGTTTTGAGAATCTCTCCCGGAGTCTGAGAGATTTGGACGTGAAAGGGTACCAATCTTGTCGGGGATTGGGAACCCTTCGCGAGAATGTCCAAAGTTTCAGCGGGATTTCCAAAATGTTGAAAGGAACTCGAACCATGTCAACCTTGGTTTTGAGAATCTCTCCCGGAGTTTGAGAGATTTGGACGTGAAAGGGTACCAATCTTGTCGGGGATTGGGAACCCTTCGCGAGAATGTCCAAAGTTTCAGCGGGATTTCCAAAATGTTGAAAGGAACTCGAAACATGTCAACCTTGGTTTTGAGAATCTCTCCCGGACTTTGAGAGATTTGGACGTGAAAGGGTACCAATCTTGTCGGGGATTGGGAACCCTTCGCGAGAATGTCCAAAGTTTCAGCGGGATTTCCAAAATGTTGAAAGGAACTCGAACCATGTCAAACTTGGTTTTGAGAATCTCTCCCGGAGTCTGAGAGATTTGGACGTGAAAGGGTACCAATCTTGTCGGGGATTGGGAACCCTTCGCGAGAATGTCCAAAGTTTCAGCGGGATTTCCAAAATGTTGAAAGGAACTCAAACCATGTCAACCTTGGTTTTGAGAATCTCTCCCGGAGTTTGAGAGATTTGGACGTTAAAGGGTACCAATCTTGTCGGGGATTGGGAACCCTTCGCGAGAAAGTCCAAAGTTTCAGCGGGATTTCCAAAATGTTGAAAGGAACTCGAAACATGTCAACCTTGGTTTTGAGAATCTCTCCCGGACTTTGAGAGATTTGGACGTGAAAGGGTACCAATCTTGTCGGGGATTGGGAACCCTTCGCGAGAATGTCCAAAGTTTCAGCGGGATTTCCAAAATGTTGAAAGGAACTCGAACCAAGTCAACCTTGGTTTTGAGAATCTCTCCCGGAGTTTGAGAGATTTGGACGTGAAAGGGTACCAATCTTGTCGGGGATTGGGAACCCTTCGCGAGAATGTCCAAAGTTTCAGCAGGATTTCCAAAATGTTGAAAGGAACTCGAACCATGTCAACCTTGGTTTTGAGAATCTCTCCCGGAGTTTGAGAGATTTGGACGTGAAAGTGTACCAATCTTGTCGGGGATTGGGAACCCTTCGCGAGAATGTCCAAAGTTTCAGTGGGATTTCCAAAATGTTGAAAGGAACTCGAAACATGTCAACCTTGGTTTTGAGAATCTCTCCCGGACTTTGAGAGATTTGGACGTGAAAGGGTACCAATCTTGTCGGGGATTGGGAACCCTTCGCGAGAATGTCCAAAGTTTCAGCGGGATTTCCAAAATGTTGAAAGGAACTCGAACCATGTCAACCTTGGTTTTGAGAATCTCTCCCGGAGTTTGAGAGATTTGGACGTGAAAGGGTACCAATCTTGTCGGGGATTAGGAACCCTTCGCGAGAATGTCCAAAGTTTCAGCGGGATTTCCAAAATGTTGAAAGGAACTCGAAACATGTCAACCTTGGTTTTGAGAATCTCTCCCGGACTTTGAGAGATTTGGACGTGAAAGGGTACCAATCTTGTCGGGGATTGGGAACCCTTCGCGACAATGTCCAAAGTTTCAGCGGGATTTCCAAAATGTTGAAAGGAACTCGAAACATGTCAACCTTGGTTTTGAGAATCTCTCCCGGACTTTGAGAGATTTGGACGTGAAAGGGTACCAATCTTGTCGGGGATTGGGAACCCTTCGCGAGAATGTCCAAAGTTTCAGCGGGATTTCCAAAATGTTGAAAGGAACTCGAACCATGTCAACCTTGGTTTTGAGAATCTCTCCCGGAGTTTGAGAGATTTGGACGTGAAAGGGTACCAATCTTGTCGGGGATTGGGAACCCTTCGCGAGAATGTCCAAAGTTTCAGCGGGATTTCCAAAATGTTGAAAGGAACTCGAACCATGTCAACCTTGGTTTTGAGAATCTCTCTCGGAGTTTGAGAGATTTGCACGTGAAAGGGTACCAGTCTTGTCGGGGATGGGGAACCCTTCGCGAGAATGTCCAAAGTTTCAGCGGGATTTCCAAAATGTTGAAAGGAACTCGAACCATGTCAACCTTGGTTTTGAGAATCTCTCCCGGAGTCTGAGAGATTTGGACGTGAAAGGGTACCAATCTTGTCGGGGATTGGGAACCCTTCGCGAGAATGTCCAAAGTTTCAGCGGGATTTCCAAAATGTTGAAAGGAACTCGAACCATGTCAACCTTGGTTTTGAGAATCTCTCCCGGACTTTGAGAGATTTGGACGTGAAAGTGTACCAATCTTGTCGGGGATTGGGAACCCTTCGCGAGAATGTCCAAAGTTTCAGCGGGATTTCCAAAATGTTGAAAGGAACTCGAAACATGTCAACCTTGGTTTTGAGAATCTCTCCCGGACTTTGAGAGATTTGGACGTGAAAGGGTACCAATCTTGTCGGGGATTGGGAACCCTTCGCGAGAATGTCCAAAGTTTCAGCGGGATTTCCAAAATGTTGAAAGGAACTCGAACCATGTCAAACTTGGTTTTGAGAATCTCTCCCGGAGTCTGAGAGATTTGGACGTGAAAGGGTACCAGTCTTGTCGGGGATTGGGAACCCTTCGCGAGAATGTCCAAAGTTTCAGCGGGATTTCCAAAATGTTGAAAGGAACTCAAACCATGTCAACCTTGGTTTTGAGAATCTCTCCCGGAGTTTGAGAGATTTGGACGTGAAAGGGTACCAATCTTGTCGGGGATTGGGAACCCTTCGCGAGAAAGTCCAAAGTTTCAGCGGGATTTCCAAAATGTTGAAAGGAACTCGAAACATGTCAACCTTGGTTTTGAGAATCTCTCCCGGACTTTGAGAGATTTGGACGTGAAAGGGTACCAATCTTGTCGGGGATTGGGAACCCTTCGCGAGAATGTCCAAAGTTTCAGCGGGATTTCCAAAATGTTGAAAGGAACTCGAACCAAGTCAACCTTGGTTTTGAGAATCTCTCCCGGAGTTTGAGAGATTTGGACGTGAAAGGGTACCAATCTTGTCGGGGATTGGGAACCCTTCGCGAGAATGTCCAAAGTTTCAGCAGGATTTCCAAAATGTTGAAAGGAACTCGAACCATGTCAACCTTGGTTTTGAGAATCTCTCCCGGAGTTTGAGAGATTTGGACGTGAAAGTGTACCAATCTTGTCGGGGATTGGGAACCCTTCGCGAGAATGTCCAAAGTTTCAGTGGGATTTCCAAAATGTTGAAAGGAACTCGAAACATGTCAACCTTGGTTTTGAGAATCTCTCCCGGACTTTGAGAGATTTGGACGTGAAAGGGTACCAATCTTGTCGGGGATTGGGAACCCTTCGCGAGAATGTCCAAAGTTTCAGCGGGATTTCCAAAATGTTGAAAGGAACTCGAACCATGTCAACCTTGGTTTTGAGAATCTCTCCCGGAGTTTGAGAGATTTGGACGTGAAAGGGTACCAATCTTGTCGGGGATTAGGAACCCTTCGCGAGAATGTCCAAAGTTTCAGCGGGATTTCCAAAATGTTGAAAGGAACTCGAAACATGTCAACCTTGGTTTTGAGAATCTCTCCCGGACTTTGAGAGATTTGGACGTGAAAGGGTACCAATCTTGTCGGGGATTGGGAACCCTTCGCGACAATGTCCAAAGTTTCAGCGGGATTTCCAAAATGTTGAAAGGAACTCGAAACATGTCAACCTTGGTTTTGAGAATCTCTCCCGGACTTTGAGAGATTTGGACGTGAAAGGGTACCAATCTTGTCGGGGATTGGGAACCCTTCGCGAGAATGTCCAAAGTTTCAGCGGGATTTCCAAAATGTTGAAAGGAACTCGAACCATGTCAACCTTGGTTTTGAGAATCTCTCCCGGAGTTTGAGAGATTTGGACGTGAAAGGGTACCAATCTTGTCGGGGATTGGGAACCCTTCGCGAGAATGTCCAAAGTTTCAGCGGGATTTCCAAAATGTTGAAAGGAACTCGAACCATGTCAACCTTGGTTTTGAGAATCTCTCTCGGAGTTTGAGAGATTTGCACGTGAAAGGGTACCAGTCTTGTCGGGGATGGGGAACCCTTCGCGAGAATGTCCAAAGTTTCAGCGGGATTTCCAAAATGTTGAAAGGAACTCGAACCATGTCAAACTTGGTTTTGAGAATCTCTCCCGGAGTCTGAGAGATTTGGACGTGAAAGGGTACCAATCTTGTCGGGGATTGGGAACCCTTCGCGAGAATGTCCAAAGTTTCAGCGGGATTTCCAAAATGTTGAAAGGAACTCGAACCATGTCAACCTTGGTTTTGAGAATCTCTCCCGGAGTTTGAGAGATTTGGACGTGAAAGTGTACCAATCTTGTCGGGGATTGGGAACCCTTCGCGAGAATGTCCAAAGTTTCAGCGGGATTTCCAAAATGTTGAAAGGAACTCGAAACATGTCAACCTTGGTTTTGAGAATCTCTCCCGGACTTTGAGAGATTTGGACGTGAAAGGGTACCAATCTTGTCGGGGATTGGGAACCCTTCGCGAGAATGTCCAAAGTTTCAGCGGGATTTCCAAAATGTTGAAAGGAACTCGAACCATGTCAAACTTGGTTTTGAGAATCTCTCCCGGAGTCTGAGAGATTTGGACGTGAAAGGGTACCAATCTTGTCGGGGATTGGGAACCCTTCGCGAGAATGTCCAAAGTTTCAGCGGGATTTCCAAAATGTTGAAAGGAACTCAAACCATGTCAACCTTGGTTTTGAGAATCTCTCCCGGAGTTTGAGAGATTTGGACGTGAAAGGGTACCAATCTTGTCGGGGATTGGGAACCCTTCGCGAGAAAGTCCAAAGTTTCAGCGGGATTTCCAAAATGTTGAAAGGAACTCGAAACATGTCAACCTTGGTTTTGAGAATCTCTCCCGGACTTTGAGAGATTTGGACGTGAAAGGGTACCAATCTTGTCGGGGATTGGGAACCCTTCGCGAGAATGTCCAAAGTTTCAGCGGGATTTCCAAAATGTTGAAAGGAACTCGAACCAAGTCAACCTTGGTTTTGAGAATCTCTCCCGGAGTTTGAGAGATTTGGACGTGAAAGGGTACCAATCTTGTCGGGGATTGGGAACCCTTCGCGAGAATGTCCAAAGTTTCAGCAGGATTTCCAAAATGTTGAAAGGAACTCGAACCATGTCAACCTTGGTTTTGAGAATCTCTCCCGGAGTTTGAGAGATTTGGACTTGAAAGGGTACCAATCTTGTCAGGGATTGGGACCCCTTCGCGAGAATGTCCAAAGTTTCAGCGGGATTTCCAAAATGTTTAAAGGAACTCGAACCATGTCAACTTTGGTTTTGAGAATCTCTGCCGGAGTTTGAGAGATTTGGACGTGAAAGGGTACCAATCTTGTCGGGGATTGGAACGCCTCGCGAGAATGCCAAAATTTTCAGCGGGATTTTCAAAATGTTGAAAGGAACTCGAAACATGTCAACCTTGGTTTTGAGAATCTCTCCCGGAGTTTGAGAGATTTGGTCGTGAAAGGGTACCAATCTTGTCGGGGATTGGGTACCCTTCGCGAGAATGTCCAAAGTTTCAGCGGGATTTCCAAAATGTTGAAAGGAACTCGAAACATGTCAACCTTGGTTTTGAGAATCTCTCCCGGAGTTTGAGAGATTTGGACGTGAAAGGGTACCAATCTTGTCGGGGATTGGGAACCCTTCGCGAGAATGTCCAAAGTTTCAGCGGGATTTCCAAAATGTTGAAAGGAACTCGAACCATGTCAACCTTGGTTTTGAGAATCTCTCCCGGAGTTTGAGAGATTTGGACGTGAAAGGGTACCAGTCTTGTCGGGGATCGGGAACCCTTCGCAAGAATGTCCAAAGTTTCAGCGGGATTTCCAAAATGTTGAAAGGAACTCGAAAGATGTCAACCTGGTTTTGAGAATCTCTGCCGGAGTTTGAGAGATATGGACGTGAAAGGGTATCAGTCTTGTCGGGGATCGGGAACCCTTCGCGAGAATGTCCAAAGTTTCAGCGGATTTTCCAAAATGTTGAAAGGAACTCGAAACATGTCAACCTTGGTTTTGAGAATCTCTCCCGGAGTTTGAGAGATTTGGACGTGAAAGGGTACCAGTCTTGTCGGGGATTGGGAACCCTTCGCGAGAATGTCCAAAGTTTCAGCGGGATTTCCAAAATGTTGAAAGGAACTCGAACCATGTCAACCTTGGTTTTGAGAATCTCTCCCGGAGTTTGAGAGATTTGGACGTGAAAGGGTACCAATCTTGTCGGGGATTGGGAACCCTTCGCCAGAATGTCCAAAGTTTCAGCGGGATTTCCAAAATGTTGAAAGGTACTCGAACCATGTCAACCTTGGTTTTGAGAATCTCTCCCGGAGTTTGAGAGATTTGGACGTGAAAGGGTACCAATCTTGTCGGGGATTGGGAACCCTTCGCCAGAATGTCCAAAGTTTCAGCGGGATTTCCAAAATGTTGAAAGGAACTCGAAACATGTCAACCTTGGTTTTGAGAATCTCTCCCGGAGTTTGAGAGATTTGGACGTGAAAGGGTACCAATCTTGTCGGGGATTGGGAACCCTTCGCGAGAATGTCCAAAGTTTCAGCGGGATTTCCAAAATGTTGAAAGGAACTCGAAACATGTCAACCTTGGTTTTGAGAATCTCTCCCGGAGTTTGAGAGATTTGGACGTGAAAGGGTACCAATCTTGTCGGGGATTGGGAACCCTTCGCGAGAATGTCCAAAGTTTCAGCGGGATTTCCAAAATGTTGAAAGGAACTCGAAACATGTCAACCTTGGTTTTGAGAATCTCTCCCGGAGTTTGAGAGATTTGGACGTGAAAGGGTACCAATCTTGACGGGGATTGGGAACCCTTCGACAGAATGTCCAAAGTTTCAGCGGGATTTCCAAAATGTTGAAAGGAACTCGAAACATGTCAACCTTGGTTTTGAGAATCTCTCCCGGAGTTTGAGAGATTTGGACGTGAAAGGGTGCCAATCTTGTCGGGGATTGGGAACCCTTCGCGAGAATGTCCAAAGTTTCAGCGGGATTTCCAAAATGTTGAAAGGAACTCGAACCATGTCAACCTTGGTTTTGAGAATCTCTCCCGGAGTCTGAGAGATTTGGACGTGAAAGTGTACCAATCTTGTCGGGGATTGGGAACCCTTCGCGAGAATGTCCAAAGTTTCAGCGGGATTTCCAAAATGTTGAAAGGAACTCGAACCATGTCAACCTTGGTTTTGAGAATCTCTCCCGGAGTTTGAGAGATTTGGACGTGAAAGGGTACCAGTCTTCTCGGGGATGGGGAACCCTTCGCGAGAATATCCAAAGTTTCAGCGGGATTTCCAAAATGTTGAGAGGAACTCGAACCATGTCAACCTTGGTTTTGAGAATCTCTCCCGGAGTTTGAGAGATTTGGACGTGAAAGGGTACCAATCTTGTCGGGGATTGGGAACCCTTCGCGAGAATGTCCAAAGTTTCAGCGGGATTTCCAAAATGTTGAAAGGAACTCGAACCATGTCAACCTTGGTGTTGAGAATCTCTCCCGGAGTTTGAGAGATTTGGACGTGAAAGGGTACCAATATTGTCGGGGATTGGGAACCCTTCGCGAGAATGTCCAAAGTTTCAGCGGGATTTCCAAAATGTTGAAAGGAACTCGAAACATGTCAACCTTGGTTTTGAGAATCTCTCCCGGAGTTTGAGAGATTTGGACGTGAAAGGGTACCAATCTTGTCGGGGATTGGGAACCCTTCGCGAGAATGTCCAAAGTTTCAGCGGGATTTCTAAAATGTTGAAAGGAACTCGAAACATGTCAACCTTGGTTTTGAGAATCTCTCCCGGAGTTTGAGAGATTTGGACGTGAAAGTGTACCAATCTTGTCGGGGATTGGGAACCCTTCGCCAGAATGTCCAAAGTTTCAGCGGGATTTCCAAAATGTTGAAAGGAACTCGAACCATGTCAACCTTGATTTTGAGAATCTCTCCCGGAGTTTGAGAGATTTGGACGTGAAAGGGTACGACTCTTGTCGGGGATTGGGAACCCTTCGCGAGAATGTCCAAAGTTTCAGCGGGATTTCCAAAATGTTGAAAGGAACTCGAACCATGTCAACCTTGGTTTTGAGAATCTCTCCCGGAGTTTGAGAGATTTAGACGTGAAAGGGTACCAATCTTGTCTGGGATTGGGAACCCTTCGCGACAATGTCCAAAGTTTCAGCGGGATTTCCAAAATGTTGAAAGGAACTCGAAACATGTCAACCTTGGTTTTGAGAATCTCTCCCGAAGTTTGAGAGATTTGAACGTGAAAGGGTACCAATCTTGTCGGGGATTGGGAACCCTTCGCGAGAATGTCCAAAGTTTCAGATGGATTTCCAAAATGTTGAAAGGAACTCGAAACATGTCAACCTTGGTTTTGAGAATCTCTCCCGGAGTTTGAGAGATTTGGACGTGAAAGTGTACCAATCTTGTCGGGGATCGGGAACCCTTCGCGAGAATGTCCAAAGTTTCAGCGGGATTTCCAAAATGTTGAAAGGAACTCGAAACATGTCAACCTTGGTTTTGAGAATCTCTCCCGGAGTTTGAGAGATTTGGACGTGAAAGGGTACCAATCTTGTCGGGGATTAGGAACCCTTCGCGAGAATGTCCAAAGTTTCAGCGGGATTTCCAAAATGTTGAAAGGAACTCGAACCATGTCAACCTTGGTTTTGAGAATCTCTCCCGGAGTTTGAGAGATTTGGACGTGAAAGGGTACCAATCTTGTCGGGGATTGGGAACCCTTCGCGAGAATGTCCAAAGTTTCAGCGGGATTTCCAAAATGTTGAAAGGAACTCGAACCATGTCAACCTTGGTTTTGAGAATCTCTCCCGGAGTTTGAGAGATTTGGACGTGAAAGGGTACCAATCTTGTCGGGGATTGGGAACCCTTCGCGAGAATGTCCAAAGTTTCAGCGGGATTTCCAAAATGTTGAAAGGAACTCGAACCATGTCAACCTTGGTTTTGAGAATCTCTCCCGGAGTTTGAGAGATTTGCACGTGAAAGGGTACCAGTCTTGTCGGGGATGGGGAACCCTTCGCGAGAATGTCCAAAGTTTCAGCGGGATTTCCAAAATGTTGAAAGGAACTCGAACCATGTCAAACTTGGTTTTGAGAATCTCTCCCGGAGTCTGAGAGATTTGGACGTGAAAGGGTACCAATCTTGTCGGGGATTGGGAACCCTTCGCGAGAATGTCCAAAGTTTCAGCGGGATTTCCAAAATGTTGAAAGGAACTCGAACCATGTCAACCTTGGTTTTGAGAATCTCTCCCGGAGTTTGAGAGATTTGGACGTGAAAGGGTACCAATCTTGTCGGGGATTGGGAACCCTTCGCGAGAATGTCCAAAGTTTCAGCGGGATTTCCAAAATGTTGAAAGGAACTCGAAACATGTCAACCTTGGTTTTGAGAATCTCTCCCGGACTTTGAGAGATTTGGACGTGAAAGGGTACCAATCTTGTCGGGGATTGGGAACCCTTCGCGAGAATGTCCAAAGTTTCAGCGGGATTTCCAAAATGTTGAAAGGAACTCGAAACATGTCAACCTTGGTTTTGAGAATCTCTCCCGAAGTTTGAGAGATTTGAACGTGAAAGGGTACCAATCTTGTCGGGGATTGGGAACCCTTCGCGAGAATGTCCAAAGTTTCAGATGGATTTCCAAAATGTTGAAAGGAACTCGAAACATGTCAACCTTGGTTTTGAGAATCTCTCCCGGAGTTTGAGAGATTTGGACGTGAAAGTGTACCAATCTTGTCGGGGATCGGGAACCCTTCGCGAGAATGTCCAAAGTTTCAGCGGGATTTCCAAAATGTTGAAAGGAACTCGAAACATGTCAACCTTGGTTTTGAGAATCTCTCCCGGAGTTTGAGAGATTTGGACGTGAAAGGGTACCAATCTTGTCGGGGATTAGGAACCCTTCGCGAGAATGTCCAAAGTTTCAGCGGGATTTCCAAAATGTTGAAAGGAACTCGAACCATGTCAACCTTGGTTTTGAGAATCTCTCCCGGAGTTTGAGAGATTTGGACGTGAAAGGGTACCAATCTTGTCGGGGATTGGGAACCCTTCGCGAGAATGTCCAAAGTTTCAGCGGGATTTCCAAAATGTTGAAAGGAACTCGAACCATGTCAACCTTGGTTTTGACAATCTCTCCCGGAGTTTGAGAGATTTGCACGTGAAAGGGTACCAGTCTTGTCGGGGATGGGGAACCCTTCGCGAGAATGTCCAAAGTTTCAGCGGGATTTCCAAAATGTTGAAAGGAACTCGAACCATGTCAAACTTGGTTTTGAGAATCTCTCCCGGAGTCTGAGAGATTTGGACGTGAAAGGGTACCAATCTTGTCGGGGATTGGGAACCCTTCGCGAGAATGTCCAAAGTTTCAGCGGGATTTCCAAAATGTTGAAAGGAACTGGAACCATGTCAACCTTGGTTTTGAGAATCTCTCCCGGAGTTTGAGAGATTTGGACGTGAAAGGGTACCAATCTTGTCGGGGATTGGGAACCCTTCGCGAGAATGTCCAAAGTTTCAGCGGGATTTCCAAAATGTTGAAAGGAACTCGAAACATGTCAACCTTGGTTTTGAGAATCTCTCCCGGACTTTGAGAGATTTGGACGTGAAAGGGTACCAATCTTGTCGGGGATTGGGAACCCTTCGCGAGAATGTCCAAAGTTTCAGCGGGATTTCCAAAATGTTGAAAGGAACTCGAACCATGTCAAACTTGGTTTTGAGAATCTCTCCCGGAGTCTGAGAGATTTGGACGTGAAAGGGTACCAATCTTGTCGGGGATTGGGAACCCTTCGCGAGAATGTCCAAAGTTTCAGCGGGATTTCCAAAATGTTGAAAGGAACTCGAAACATGTCAACCTTGGTTTTGAGAATCTCTCCCGGACTTTGAGAGATTTGGACGTGAAAGGGTACCAATCTTGTCGGGGATTGGGAACCCTTCGCGAGAATGTCCAAAGTTTCAGCGGGATTTCCAAAATGTTGAAAGGAACTCGAACCATGTCAACCTTGATTTTGAGAATCTCTCCCGGAGTTTGAGAGATTTGGACGTGAAAGGGTACGACTCTTGTCGGGGATTGGGAACCCTTCGCGAGAATGTCCAAAGTTTCAGCGGGATTTCCAAAATGTTGAAAGGAACTCGAACCATGTCAACCTTGGTTTTGAGAATCTCTCCCGGAGTTTGAGAGATTTAGACGTGAAAGGGTACCAATCTTGTCGGGGATTGGGAACCCTTCGCGACAATGTCCAAAGTTTCAGCGGGATTTCCAAAATGTTGAAAGGAACTCGAAACATGTCAACCTTGGTTTTGAGAATCTCTCCCGAAGTTTGAGAGATTTGAACGTGAAAGGGTACCAATCTTGTCGGGGATTGGGAACCCTTCGCGAGAATGTCCAAAGTTTCAGATGGATTTCCAAAATGTTGAAAGGAACTCGAAACATGTCAACCTTGGTTTTGAGAATCTCTCCCGGAGTTTGAGAGATTTGGACGTGAAAGTGTACCAATCTTGTCGGGGATCGGGAACCCTTCGCGAGAATGTCCAAAGTTTCAGCGGGATTTCCAAAATGTTGAAAGGAACTCGAAACATGTCAACCTTGGTTTTGAGAATCTCTCCCGGAGTTTGAGAGATTTGGACGTGAAAGGGTACCAATCTTGTCGGGGATTAGGAACCCTTCGCGAGAATGTCCAAAGTTTCAGCGGGATTTCCAAAATGTTGAAAGGAACTCGAACCATGTCAACCTTGGTTTTGAGAATCTCTCCCGGAGTTTGAGAGATTTGCACGTGAAAGGGTACCAGTCTTGTCGGGGATGGGGAACCCTTCGCGAGAATGTCCAAAGTTTCAGCGGGATTTCCAAAATGTTGAAAGGAACTCGAAACATGTCAAACTTGGTTTTGAGAATCTCTCCCGGAGTCTGAGAGATTTGGACGTGAAAGGGTACCAATCTTGTCGGGGATTGGGAACCCTTCGCGAGAATGTCCAAAGTTTCAGTGGGATTTCCAAAATGTTGAAAGGAACTCGAACCATGTCAACCTTGGTTTTGAGAATCTCTCCCGGAGTTTGAGAGATTTGGACGTGAAAGGGTACCAATCTTGTCGGGGATTGGGAACCCTTCGCGAGAATGTCCAAAGTTTCAGCGGGATTTCCAAAATGTTGAAAGGAACTCGAAACATGTCAACCTTGGTTTTGAGAATCTCTCCCGGACTTTGAGAGATTTGGACGTGAAAGGGTACCAATCTTGTCGGGGATTGGGAACCCTTCGCGAGAATGTCCAAAGTTTCAGCGGGATTTCCAAAATGTTGAAAGGAACTCGAAACATGTCAACCTTGGTTTTGAGAATCTCTCCCGGACTTTGAGAGATTTGGACGTGAAAGGGTACCAATCTTGTCGGGGATTGGGAACCCTTCGCGAGAATGTCCAAAGTTTCAGCGGGATTTCCAAAATGTTGAAAGGAACTCGAACCATGTCAACCTTGGTTTTGAGAATCTCTCCCGGAGTTTGAGAGATTTGGACGTGAAAGGGTACCAATCTTGTCGGGGATTGGGAACCCTTCGCGAGAATGTCCAAAGTTTCAGCGGGATTTCCAAAATGTTGAAAGGAACTCGAACCATGTCAACCTTGGTTTTGAGAATCTCTCCCGGAGTTTGAGAGATTTGGACGTGAAAGAATACCAATCTTGTCGGGGATTGGGAACCCTTCGCGAGAATGTCCAAAGTTTCAGCAGGATTTCCAAAATGTTGAAAGGAACTCGAACCATGTCAACCTTGGTTTTGAGAATCTCTCCCGGAGTTTGAGAGATTTGGACTTGAAAGGGTACCAATCTTTTCAGGGATTGGGACCCCTTCGCGAGAATGTCCAAAGTTTCAGCGGGATTTCCAAAATGTTTAAAGGAACTCGAACCATGTCAACTTTGGTTTTGAGAATCTCTGCCGGAGTTTGAGAGATTTGGACGTGAAAGGGTACCAATCTTGTCGGGGATTGGGAACGCCTCGCGAAAATGCCAAAATTTTCAGCGGGATTTTCAAAATGTTGAAAGGAACTCGAAACATGTCAACCTTGGTTTTGAGAATCTCTCCCGGAGTTTGAGAGATTTGGACGTGAAAGGGTACCAATCTTGTCGGGGATTGGGAACCCTTCGCGACAATGTCCAAAGTTTCAGCGGGATTTCCAAAATGTTGAAAGGAACTCGAAACATGTCAACCTTGGTTTTGAGAATCTCTCCCGGAGTTTGAGAGATTTGAACGTGAAAGGGTACCAATCTCGTCGGGGATTGGGAACCCTTCGCGAGAATGTCCAAAGTTTCAGCGGGATTTCCAAAATGTTGAAAGGAACTGGAACCATGTCAACCTTGGTTTTGAGAATCTCTCCCGGAGTTTGAGAGATTTGGACGTGAAAGGGTACCAATCTTGTCGGGGATTGGGAACCCTTCGCCAGAATGTCCAAAGTTTCAGCGGGATTTCCAAAATGTTGAAAGGAACTCGAACCATGTCAACCTTGGTTTTGAGAATCTCTCCCGGAGTTTGAGAGATTTGGACGTGAAAGGGTACCAGTCTTGTCGGGGATCGGGAACCCTTCGCAAGAATGTCCAAAGTTTCAGCGGGATTTCCAAAATGTTGAAAGGAACTCGAAAGATGTCAACCTGGTTTTGAGAATCTCTGCCGGAGTTTGAGAGATTTGGACGTGAAAGGGTACCAGTCTTGTCGGGGATCGGGAACCCTTCGCAAGAATGTCCAAAGTTTCAGCGGATTTTCCAAAATGTTGAAAGGAACTCGAAACATGTCAACCTTGGTTTTGAGAATCTCTCCCGGAGTTTGAGAGATTTGGACGTGAAAGGGTACCAGTCTTGTCGGGGATTGGGAACCCTTCGCGAGAATGTCCAAAGTTTCAGCGGGATTTCCAAAATGTTGAAAGGAACTCGAACCATGTCAACCTTGGTTTTGAGAATCTCTCCCGGAGTTTGAGAGATTTGGACGTGAAAGGGTACCAATCTTGTCGGGGATTGGGAACCCTTCGCGAGAATGTCCAAAGTTTCAGCGGGATTTCCAAAATGTTGAAAGGTACTCGAACCATGTCAACCTTGGTTTTGAGAATCTCTCCCGGAGTTTGAGAGATTTGGACGTGAAAGGGTACCAATCTTGTCGGGGATTGAGAACCCTTCGCCAGAATGTCCAAAGTTTCAGCGGGATTTCCAAAATGTTGAAAGGAACTCGAAACATGTCAACCTTGGTTTTGAGAATCTCTCCCGGACTTTGAGAGATTTGAACGTGAAAGGGTACCAATCTCGTCGGGGATTGGGAACCCTTCGCGAGAATGTCCAAAGTTTCAGCGGGATTTCCAAAATGTTGAAAGGAACTCGAACCATGTCAACCTTGGTTTTGAGAATCTCTCCCGGAGTTTGAGAGATTTGGACGTGAAAGGGTACCAATCTTGTCGGGGATTGGGAACCCTTCGCGAGAATGTCCAAAGTTTCAGCGGGATTTCCAAAATGTTGAAAGGAACTCGAAACATGTCAACCTTGGTTTTGAGAATCTCTCCCGGAGTTTGAGAGATTTGGACGTGAAAGGGTACCAATCTTGACGGGGATTGGGAACCCTTCGACAGAATGTCCAAAGTTTCAGCGGGATTTCCAAAATGTTGAAAGGAACTCGAAACATGTCAACCTTGGTTTTGAGAATCTCTCCCGGAGTTTGAGAGATTTGGACGTGAAAGGGTGCCAATCTTGTCGGGGATTGGGAACCCTTCGCGAGAATGTCCAAAGTTTCAGCGGGATTTCCAAAATGTTGAAAGGAACTCGAACCATGTCAACCTCGGTTTTGAGAATCTCTCACGGAGTTTGAGAGATTTGGACGTGAAAGTGTACCAATCTTGTCGGGGATTGGGAACCCTTCGCGAGAATGTCCAAAGTTTCAGCGGGATTTCCAAAATGTTGAAATGAACTCGAACCATGTCAACCTTGGTTTTGAGAATCTTACCCGGAGTTTGATAGATTTGGACGTGAAAGGGTACCAGTCTTCTCGGGGATGGGGAACCCTTCGCGAGAATATCCAAAGTTTCAGCAGGATTTCCAAAATGTTGAGAGGAACTCGAACCATGTCAACCTTGGTTTTGAGAATCTCTCCCGGAGTTTGAGAGATTTGGAAGTGAAAGGGTACCAATCTTGTCGGGGATTGGGAACCCTTCGCGAGAATGTCCAAAGTTTCAGCGGGATTTCCAAAATGTTGAAAGGAACTCGAACCATGTCAACCTTGGTTTTGAGAATCTTACCCGGAGTTTGATAGATTTGGACGTGAAAGGGTACCAGTCTTCTCGGGGATGGGGAACCCTTCGCGTGAATATCCAAAGTTTCAGCGGGATTTCCAAAATGTTGAGAGGAACTCGAACCATGTCAACCTTGGTTTTGAGAATCTCTCCCGGAGTTTGAGAGATTTGGACGTGAAAGGGTACCAATCTTGTCGGGGATTGGGAACCCTTCGCGAGAATGTCCAAAGTTTCAGCGGGATTTCCAAAATGTTGAAAGGAACTCGAACCATGTCAACCTTGGTTTTGAGAATCTCTCCCGGAGTTTGAGAGATTTGGACGTGAAAGGGTACCAATCTTGTCGGGGATTGGGAACCCTTCGCGAGAATGTCTAAAGTTTCAGCGGGATTTCCAAAATGTTGAAAGGAACTCGAACCATGTCAACCTTGGTTTTGAGAATCTCTCCCGGAGTCTGAGAGATTTGGACGTGAAAGGGTACCAGTCTTGTCGGGGATGGGGAACCCTTCGCGAGAATGTCCAAAGTTTCAGCGGGATTTCCAAAATGTTGAAAGGAACTCGAACCATGTCAACCTTGGTTTTGAGAATCTCTCCCGGAGTCTGAGAGATTTGGACGTGAAAGTGTACCAATCTTGTCGGGGATTGGGAACCCTTCGCGAGAATGTCCAAAGTTTCAGCGGGATTTCCAAAATGTTGAAAGGAACTCGAACCATGTCAACCTTGGTTTTGAGAATCTTACCCGGAGTTTGATAGATTTGGACGTGAAAGGGTACCAGTCTTCTCGGGGATGGGGAACCCTTCGCGAGAATATCCAAAGTTTCAGCGGGATTTCCAAAATGTTGAAAGGAACTCGAACCATGTCAACCTTGGTTTTGAGAATCTCTCCCGGAGTTTGAGAGATTTGGACGTGAAAGGGTACCAATCTTGTCGGGGATTGGGAACCCTTCGCGAGAATGTCCAAAGTTTCAGCGGGATTTCCAAAATGTTGAAAGGAACTCGAACCATGTCAACCTTGGTGTTGAGAATCTCTCCCGGAGTTTGAGAGATTTGGACGTGAAAGGGTACCAATATTGTCGGGGATTGGGAACCCTTCGCGAGAATGTCCAAAGTTTCAGCGGGATTTCCAAAATGTTGAAAGGAACTCGAAACATGTCAACCTTGGTTTTGAGAATCTCTCCCGGAGTTTGAGAGATTTGGACGTGAAAGGGTACCAATCTTGTCGGGGATTGGGAACCCTTCGCGAGAATGTCCAAAGTTTCAGCGGGATTTCCAAAATGTTGAAAGGAACTCGAACCATGTCAACCTTGGTTTTGAGAATCTCTCCCGGAGTTTGAGAGATTTGGACGTGAAAGGGTACCAATCTTGTCGGGGATTGGGAACCCTTCGCGAGAATGTCCAAAGTTTCAGCGGGATTTCCAAAATGTTGAAAGGAACTCGAACCATGTCAAACTTGGTTTTGAGAATCTCTCCCGGAGTCTGAGAGATTTGGACGTGAAAGGGTACCAATCTTGTCGGGGATTGGGAACCCTTCGCGAGAATGTCCAAAGTTTCAGTGGGATTTCCAAAATGTTGAAAGGAACTCGAACCATGTCAACCTTGGTTTTGAGAATCTCTCCCGGAGTTTGAGAGATTTGGACGTGAAAGGGTACCAATCTTGTCGGGGATTGGGAACCCTTCACCAGAATGTCCAAAGTTTCAGCGGGATTTCCAAAATGTTGAAAGGAACTCGAAACATGTCAACCTTGGTTTTGAGAATCTCTCCCGGACTTTGAGAGATTTGGACGTGAAAGGGTACCAATCTTGTCGGGGATTGGGAACCCTTCGCGAGAATGTCCAAAGTTTCAGCGGGATTTCCAAAATGTTGAAAGGAACTCGAACCATGTCAACCTTGGTTTTGAGAATCTCTCCCGGAGTTTGATAGATTTGGACGTGAAAGGGTACCAATCTTGTCGGGGATTGGGAACCCTTCGCGAGAATGTCCAAAGTTTCAGCGGGATTTCCAAAATGTTGAAAGGAACTCGAACCATGTCAACCTTGGTTTTGAGAATCTCTCCCGGAGTTTGAGAGATTTGGACGTGAAAGGGTACCAATCTTGTCGGGGATTGGGAACCCTTCGCGAGAATGTCCAAAGTTTCAGCAGGATTTCCAAAATGTTGAAAGGAACTCGAACCATGTCAACCTTGGTTTTGAGAATCTCTCCCGGAGTTTGAGAGATTTGGACTTGAAAGGGTACCAATCTTTTCAGGGCTTGGGACCCCTTCGCGAGAATGTCCAAAGTTTCAGCGGGATTTCCAAAATGTTTAAAGGAACTCGAACCATGTCAACTTTGGTTTTGAGAATCTCTGCCGGAGTTTGAGAGATTTGGACGTGAAAGGGTACCAATCTTGTCGGGGATTGGGAACGCCTCGCGAGAATGCCAACATTTTCAGCGGGATTTTCAAAATGTTGAAAGGAACTCGAAACATGTCAACCTTGGTTTTGAGAATCTCTCCCGGAGTTTGAGAGATTTGGACGTGAAAGGGTACCAATCTTGTCGGGGATTGGGAACCCTTCGCGAGAATGTCCAAAGTTTCAGCGGGATTTCCAAAATGTTGAAAGGAACTCGAAACATGTCAACCTTGGTTTTGAGAATCTCTCCCGGAGTTTGAGAGATTTGGACGTGAAAGGGTACCAATCTTGTCGGGGATTGGGAACGCTTCGCGACAATGTCCAAAGTTTCAGCGGGATTTCCAAAATGTTGAAAGGAACTCGAACCATGTCAACCTTGGTTTTGAGAATCTCTCCCGGAGTTTGAGAGATTTGGACGTGAAAGAATACCAATCTTGTCGGGGATTGGGAACCCTTCGCGAGAATGTCCAAAGTTTCAGCGGGATTTCCAAAATGTTGAAAGGAACTCGAAACATGTCACCCTGGTTTTGAGAATCTCTCCCGGAGTCTGAGAGATTTGGACGTGAAAGGGTACCAATCTTGTCGGGGATTGGGAACCCTTCGCCAGAATGTCCAAAGTTTCAGCGGGATTTCCAAAATGTTGAAAGGAACTCGAAACATGTCAACCTTGGTTTTGAGAATCTCTCCCGGAGTTTGAGAGATTTGGACGTGAAAGGGTACGACTCTTGTCGGGGATTGGGAACCCTTCGCGAGAATGTCCAAAGTTTCAGCGGGATTTCCAAAATGTTGAAAGGAACTCGAACCATGTCAACCTTGGTTTTGAGAATCTCTCCCGGAGTTTGAGAGATTTGGACGTGAAAGGGTACCAATCTTGTCGGGGATTGGGAACCCTTCGCGACAATGTCCAAAGTTTCAGCGGGATTTCCAAAATGTTGAAAGGAACTCGAAACATGTCAACCTTGGTTTTGAGAATCTCTCCCGGAGTTTGAGAGATTTGAACGTGAAAGGGTACCAATCTTGTCGGGGATTGGGAACCCTTCGCGAGAATGTCCAAAGTTTCAGCGGGATTTCCAAAATGTTGAAAGGAACTCGAAACATGTCAACCTTGGTTTTGAGAATCTCTCCCGGAGTTTGAGAGATTTGGACGTGAAAGGGTACCAATCTTGACGGGGATTGGGAACCCTTCGCGAGAATGTCCAAAGTTTCAGCGGGATTTCCAAAATGTTGAAAGGAACTCGAACCATGTCAACCTTGGTTTTGAGAATCTCTCCCGGAGTTTGAGAGATTTGGACGTGAAAGTGTACCAGTCTTGTCGGGGATCGGGAACCCTTCGCAAGAATGTCCAAAGTTTCAGCGGGATTTCCAAAATGTTGAAAGGAACTCGAAAGATGTCAACCTGGTTTTGAGAATCTCTGCCGGAGTTTGAGAGATTTGGACGTGAAAGGGTACCAGTCTTGTCGGGGATCGGGAACCCTTCGCGAGAATGTCCAAAGTTTCAGCGGATTTTCCAAAATGTTGAAAGGAACTCGAAACATGTCAACCTTGGTTTTGAGAATCTCTCCCGGAGTTTGAGAGATTTGGACGTGAAAGGGTACCAGTCTTGTCGGGGATTGGGAACCCTTCGCGAGAATGTCCAAAGTTTCAGCGGGATTTCCAAAATGTTGAAAGGTACTCGAACCATGTCAACCTTGGTTTTGAGAATCTCTCCCGGAGTTTGAGAGATTTGGACGTGAAAGGGTACCAATCTTGTCGGGGATTGGGAACCCTTCGCCAGAATGTCCAAAGTTTCAGCGGGATTTCCAAAATGTTGAAAGGAACTCGAAACATGTCAACCTTGGTTTTGAGAATCTCTCCCGGACTTTGAGAGATTTGAACGTGAAAGGGTACCAATCTCGTCGGGGATTGGGAACCCTTCGCGAGAATGTCCAAAGTTTCAGCGGGATTTCCAAAATGTTGAAAGGAACTCGAACCATGTCAACCTTGGTTTTGAGAATCTCTCCCGGAGTTTGAGAGATTTGGACGTGAAAGGGTACCAATCTTGTCGGGGATTGGGAACCCTTCGCGAGAATGTCCAAAGTTTCAGCGGGATTTCCAAAATGTTGAAAGGAACTCGAAACATGTCAACCTTGGTTTTGAGAATCTCTCCCGGAGTTTGAGAGATTTGGACGTGAAAGGGTACCAATCTTGACGGGGATTGGGAACCCTTCGACAGAATGTCCAAAGTTTCAGCGGGATTTCCAAAATGTTGAAAGGAACTCGAAACATGTCAACCTTGGTTTTGAGAATCTCTCCCGGAGTTTGAGAGATTTGAACGTGAAAGCGTACCAATCTCGTCGGGGATTGGGAACCCTTCGCGAGAATGTCCAAAGTTTCAGCGGGATTTCCAAAATGTTGAGAGGAACTGGAACCATGTCAACCTTGGTTTTGAGAATCTCTCCCGGAGTTTGAGAGATTTGGACGTGAAAGGGTACCAGTCTTGTCGGGGATTGGGAACCCTTCGCCAGAATGTCCAAAGTTTCAGCGGCATTTCCAAAATGTTGAAAGGAACTCGAACCATGTCAACCTTGGTTTTGAGAATCTCTCCCGGAGTTTGAGAGATTTGGACGTGAAAGGGTACCAGTCTTGTCGGGGATTGGGAACCCTTCGCGAGAATGTCCAAAGTTTCAGCGGGATTTCCAAAATGTTGAGAGGAACTCGAAACATGTCAACCTTGGTTTTGAGAATCTCTCCCGGAGTTTGAGAGATTTGGACGTGAAAGGGTACCAATCTTGTCGGGGATCGGGAACCCTTCGCGAGAATGTCCAAAGTTTCAGTAGGATTTCCAAATTGCTGAAAGGAACTCGAAACATGTCAACCTTGGTTTTGAGAATCTCTCCCGGAGTTTGAGAGATTTGGACGTGAAAGGATACCAATCTTGTCGGGGATTGGGAAGCCTTCGCGAGAATGTCCAAAGTTTCAGCGGCATTTCCAAAATGTTGAAAGGAACTCGAAACATGTCAACCTTGGTTTTGAGAATCTCTCCCGGAGTGTGAGAGATTTGGACGTGAAAGGGTACCAGTCTTGTCGGGGATTGGGAACCCTTCGCGAGAATGACCAAGTTTCAGCGGGATTTCTAAAATGTTGAAAGGAACTCGAAACATGTCAACCTTGGTTTTGAGAATCTCTCCCGGAGTTTGAGAGATTTGGACGTGAAGGGGTACCAGTCTTGTCGGGGATTGGGAACCCTTCACCAGAATGTCCAAAGTTTCAGCGGGATTTCCAAAATGTTGAAAGGAACTCGAAACATGTCAGCCAAAATTTTGAGAATCTCTCCCGGAGTTTGAGAGATTTGGACGTGAAAGGGTACCAGTCTTGTCGGGGATTGGGAACCCTTCGCGAGAATGTCCAAAGTTTCAGCGGGATTTCCAAAATGTTTAAAGGAACTCGAACCATGTCAACTTTGGTTTTGAGAATCTCTGCCGGAGTTTGAGAGATTTGGACGTGAAAGGGTACCAATCTTGTCGGGGATTGGGAACGCCTCGCGAAAATGCCAAAATTTTCAGCGGGATTTTCAAAATGTTGAAAGGAACTCGAAACATGTCAACCTTGGTTTTGAGAATCTCTCCCGGAGTTTGAGAGATTTGGACGTGAAAGGGTACCAATCTTGTCGGGGATTGGGAACCCTTCGCGACAATGTCCAAAGTTTCAGCGGGATTTCCAAAATGTTGAAAGGAACTCGAAACATGTCAACCTTGGTTTTGAGAATCTCTCCCGGAGTTTGAGAGATTTGAACGTGAAAGGGTACCAATCTCGTCGGGGATTGGGAACCCTTCGCGAGAATGTCCAAAGTTTCAGCGGGATTTCCAAAATGTTGAAAGGAACTGGAACCATGTCAACCTTGGTTTTGAGAATCTCTCCCGGAGTTTGAGAGATTTGGACGTGAAAGGGTACCAATCTTGTCGGGGATTGGGAACCCTTCGCCAGAATGTCCAAAGTTTCAGCGGGATTTCCAAAATGTTGAAAGGAACTCGAACCATGTCAACCTTGGTTTTGAGAATCTCTCCCGGAGTTTGAGAGATTTGGACGTGAAAGGGTACCAGTCTTGTCGGGGATCGGGAACCCTTCGCAAGAATGTCCAAAGTTTCAGCGGGATTTCCAAAATGTTGAAAGGAACTCGAAAGATGTCAACCTGGTTTTGAGAATCTCTGCCGGAGTTTGAGAGATTTGGACGTGAAAGGGTACCAGTCTTGTCGGGGATCGGGAACCCTTCGCAAGAATGTCCAAAGTTTCAGCGGATTTTCCAAAATGTTGAAAGGAACTCGAAACATGTCAACCTTGGTTTTGAGAATCTCTCCCGGAGTTTGAGAGATTTGGACGTGAAAGGGTACCAGTCTTGTCGGGGATTGGGAACCCTTCGCGAGAATGTCCAAAGTTTCAGCGGGATTTCCAAAATGTTGAAAGGAACTCGAACCATGTCAACCTTGGTTTTGAGAATCTCTCCCGGAGTTTGAGAGATTTGGACGTGAAAGGGTACCAATCTTGTCGGGGATTGGGAACCCTTCGCGAGAATGTCCAAAGTTTCAGCGGGATTTCCAAAATGTTGAAAGGTACTCGAACCATGTCAACCTTGGTTTTGAGAATCTCTCCCGGAGTTTGAGAGATTTGGACGTGAAAGGGTACCAATCTTGTCGGGGATTGGGAACCCTTCGCCAGAATGTCCAAAGTTTCAGCGGGATTTCCAAAATGTTGAAAGGAACTCGAAACATGTCAACCTTGGTTTTGAGAATCTCTCCCGGACTTTGAGAGATTTGAACGTGAAAGGGTACCAATCTCGTCGGGGATTGGGAACCCTTCGCGAGAATGTCCAAAGTTTCAGCGGGATTTCCAAAATGTTGAGAGGAACTCGAAACATGTCAACCTTGGTTTTGAGAATCTCTCCCGGAGTTTGAGAGATTTGGACGTGAAAGGGTACCAATCTTGACGGGGATTGGGAACCCTTCGACAGAATGTCCAAAGTTTCAGCGGGATTTCCAAAATGTTGAAAGGAACTCGAAACATGTCAACCTTGGTTTTGAGAATCTCTCCCGGAGTTTGAGAGATTTGGACGTGAAAGGGTGCCAATCTTGTCGGGGATTGGGAACCCTTCGCGAGAATGTCCAAAGTTTCAGCGGGATTTCCAAAATGTTGAAAGGAACTCGAACCATGTCAACCTCGGTTTTGAGAATCTCTCACGGAGTTTGAGAGATTTGGACGTGAAAGTGTACCAATCTTGTCGGGGATTGGGAACCCTTCGCGAGAATGTCCAAAGTTTCAGCGGGATTTCCAAAATGTTGAAATGAACTCGAACCATGTCAACCTTGGTTTTGAGAATCTTACCCGGAGTTTGATAGATTTGGACGTGAAAGGGTACCAGTCTTCTCGGGGATGGGGAACCCTTCGCGAGAATATCCAAAGTTTCAGCGGGATTTCCAAAATGTTGAGAGGAACTCGAACCATGTCAACCTTGGTTTTGAGAATCTCTCCCGGAGTTTGAGAGATTTGGAAGTGAAAGGGTACCAATCTTGTCGGGGATTGGGAACCCTTCGCGAGAATGTCCAAAGTTTCAGCGGGATTTCCAAAATGTTGAAAGGAACTCGAACCATGTCAACCTTGGTTTTGAGAATCTTACCCGGAGTTTGATAGATTTGGACGTGAAAGGGTACCAGTCTTCTCGGGGATGGGGAACCCTTCGCGTGAATATCCAAAGTTTCAGCGGGATTTCCAAAATGTTGAGAGGAACTCGAACCATGTCAACCTTGGTTTTGAGAATCTCTCCCGGAGTTTGAGAGATTTGGACGTGAAAGGGTACCAATCTTGTCGGGGATTGGGAACCCTTCGCGAGAATGTCCAAAGTTTCAGCGGGATTTCCAAAATGTTGAAAGGAACTCGAACCATGTCAACCTTGGTTTTGAGAATCTCTCCCGGAGTTTGAGAGATTTGGACGTGAAAGGGTACCAATCTTGTCGGGGATTGGGAACCCTTCGCGAGAATGTCCAAAGTTTCAGCGGGATTTCCAAAATGTTGAAAGGAACTCGAAACATGTCAACCTTGGTTTTGAGAATCTCTCCCGGAGTTTGAGAGATTTGGACGTGAAAGGGTACCAATCTTGTCGGGGATTGGGAACCCTTCGCGAGAATGTCCAAAGTTTCAGCGGGATTTCCAAAATGTTGAAAGGAACTCGAACCATGTCAACCTTGGTTTTGAGAATCTCTCCCGGAGTTTGAGAGATTTGGACGTGAAAGGGTACCAATCTTGTCGGGGATTGGGAACCCTTCGCGAGAATGTCCAAAGTTTCAGCGGGATTTCCAAAATGTTGAAAGGAACTCGAACCATGTCAAACTTGGTTTTGAGAATCTCTCCCGGAGTCTGAGAGATTTGGACGTGAAAGGGTACCAATCTTGTCGGGGATTGGGAACCCTTCGCGAGAATGTCCAAAGTTTCAGTGGGATTTCCAAAATGTTGAAAGGAACTCGAACCATGTCAACCTTGGTTTTGAGAATCTCTCCCGGAGTTTGAGAGATTTGGACGTGAAAGGGTACCAATCTTGTCGGGGATTGGGAACCCTTCACCAGAATGTCCAAAGTTTCAGCGGGATTTCCAAAATGTTGAAAGGAACTCGAAACATGTCAACCTTGGTTTTGAGAATCTCTCCCGGACTTTGAGAGATTTGGACGTGAAAGGGTACCAATCTTGTCGGGGATTGGGAACCCTTCGCGAGAATGTCCAAAGTTTCAGCGGGATTTCCAAAATGTTGAAAGGAACTCGAACCATGTCAACCTTGGTTTTGAGAATCTCTCCCGGAGTTTGATAGATTTGGACGTGAAAGGGTACCAATCTTGTCGGGGATTGGGAACCCTTCGCGAGAATGTCCAAAGTTTCAGCGGGATTTCCAAAATGTTGAAAGGAACTCGAACCATGTCAACCTTGGTTTTGAGAATCTCTCCCGGAGTTTGAGAGATTTGGACGTGAAAGGGTACCAATCTTGTCGGGGATTGGGAACCCTTCGCGAGAATGTCCAAAGTTTCAGCAGGATTTCCAAAATGTTGAAAGGAACTCGAACCATGTCAACCTTGGTTTTGAGAATCTCTCCCGGAGTTTGAGAGATTTGGACTTGAAAGGGTACCAATCTTTTCAGGGATTGGGACCCCTTCGCGAGAATGTCCAAAGTTTCAGCGGGATTTCCAAAATGTTTAAAGGAACTCGAACCATGTCAACTTTGGTTTTGAGAATCTCTGCCGGAGTTTGAGAGATTTGGACGTGAAAGGGTACCAATCTTGTCGGGGATTGGGAACGCCTCGCGAGAATGCCAACATTTTCAGCGGGATTTTCAAAATGTTGAAAGGAACTCGAAACATGTCAACCTTGGTTTTGAGAATCTCTCCCGGAGTTTGAGAGATTTGGACGTGAAAGGGTACCAATCTTGTCGGGGATTGGGAACCCTTCGCGAGAATGTCCAAAGTTTCAGCGGGATTTCCAAAATGTTGAAAGGAACTCGAAACATGTCAACCTTGGTTTTGAGAATCTCTCCCGGAGTTTGAGAGATTTGGACGTGAAAGAATACCAATCTTGTCGGGGATTGGGAACCCTTCGCGAGAATGTCCAAAGTTTCAGCGGGATTTCCAAAATGTTGAAAGGAACTCGAAACATGTCACCCTGGTTTTGAGAATCTCTCCCGGAGTCTGAGAGATTTGGACGTGAAAGGGTACCAATCTTGTCGGGGATTGGGAACCCTTCGCCAGAATGTCCAAAGTTTCAGCGGGATTTCCAAAATGTTGAAAGGAACTCGAACCATGTCAACCTTGATTTTGAGAATCTCTCCCGGAGTTTGAGAGATTTGGACGTGAAAGGGTACGACTCTTGTCGGGGATTGGGAACCCTTCGCGAGAATGTCCAAAGTTTCAGCGGGATTTCCAAAATGTTGAAAGGAACTCGAACCATGTCAACCTTGGTTTTGAGAATCTCTCCCGGAGTTTGAGAGATTTGGACGTGAAAGGGTACCAATCTTGTCGGGGATTGGGAACCCTTCGCGACAATGTCCAAAGTTTCAGCGGGATTTCCAAAATGTTGAAAGGAACTCGAAACATGTCAACCTTGGTTTTGAGAATCTCTCCCGGAGTTTGAGAGATTTGAACGTGAAAGGGTACCAATCTTGTCGGGGATTGGGAACCCTTCGCGAGAATGTCCAAAGTTTCAGCGGGATTTCCAAAATGTTGAAAGGAACTCGAAACATGTCAACCTTGGTTTTGAGAATCTCTCCCGGAGTTTGAGAGATTTGGACGTGAAAGGGTACCAATCTTGACGGGGATTGGGAACCCTTCGCGAGAATGTCCAAAGTTTCAGCGGGATTTCCAAAATGTTGAAAGGAACTCGAACCATGTCAACCTTGGTTTTGAGAATCTCTCCCGGAGTTTGAGAGATTTGGACGTGAAAGTGTACCAGTCTTGTCGGGGATCGGGAACCCTTCGCAAGAATGTCCAAAGTTTCAGCGGGATTTCCAAAATGTTGAAAGGAACTCGAAAGATGTCAACCTGGTTTTGAGAATCTCTGCCGGAGTTTGAGAGATTTGGACGTGAAAGGGTACCAGTCTTGTCGGGGATCGGGAACCCTTCGCGAGAATGTCCAAAGTTTCAGCGGATTTTCCAAAATGTTGAAAGGAACTCGAAACATGTCAACCTTGGTTTTGAGAATCTCTCCCGGAGTTTGAGAGATTTGGACGTGAAAGGGTACCAGTCTTGTCGGGGATTGGGAACCCTTCGCGAGAATGTCCAAAGTTTCAGCGGGATTTCCAAAATGTTGAAAGGTACTCGAACCATGTCAACCTTGGTTTTGAGAATCTCTCCCGGAGTTTGAGAGATTTGGACGTGAAAGGGTACCAATCTTGTCGGGGATTGGGAACCCTTCGCCAGAATGTCCAAAGTTTCAGCGGGATTTCCAAAATGTTGAAAGGAACTCGAAACATGTCAACCTTGGTTTTGAGAATCTCTCCCGGACTTTGAGAGATTTGAACGTGAAAGGGTACCAATCTCGTCGGGGATTGGGAACCCTTCGCGAGAATGTCCAAAGTTTCAGCGGGATTTCCAAAATGTTGAAAGGAACTCGAACCATGTCAACCTTGGTTTTGAGAATCTCTCCCGGAGTTTGAGAGATTTGGACGTGAAAGGGTACCAATCTTGTCGGGGATTGGGAACCCTTCGCGAGAATGTCCAAAGTTTCAGCGGGATTTCCAAAATGTTGAAAGGAACTCGAAACATGTCAACCTTGGTTTTGAGAATCTCTCCCGGAGTTTGAGAGATTTGGACGTGAAAGGGTACCAATCTTGACGGGGATTGGGAACCCTTCGACAGAATGTCCAAAGTTTCAGCGGGATTTCCAAAATGTTGAAAGGAACTCGAAACATGTCAACCTTGGTTTTGAGAATCTCTCCCGGAGTTTGAGAGATTTGAACGTGAAAGCGTACCAATCTCGTCGGGGATTGGGAACCCTTCGCGAGAATGTCCAAAGTTTCAGCGGGATTTCCAAAATGTTGAGAGGAACTGGAACCATGTCAACCTTGGTTTTGAGAATCTCTCCCGGAGTTTGAGAGATTTGGACGTGAAAGGGTACCAATCTTGTCGGGGATTGGGAACCCTTCGCGAGAATGTCCAAAGTTTCAGCGGGATTTCCAAAATGTTGAAAGGAACTCGAACCATGTCAACCTTGGTTTTGAGAATCTCTCCCGGAGTTTGAGAGATTTGGACGTGAAAGGGTACCAGTCTTGTCGGGGATTGGGAACCCTTCGCGAGAATGTCCAAAGTTTCAGCGGGATTTCCAAAATGTTGAGAGGAACTCGAAACATGTCAACCTTGGTTTTGAGAATCTCTCACGGAGTTTGAGAGATTTGGACGTGAAAGGGTACCAATCTTGTCGGGGATCGGGAACCCTTCGCGAGAATGTCCAAAGTTTCAGTAGGATTTCCAAATTGCTGAAAGGAACTCGAAACATGTCAACCTTGGTTTTGAGAATCTCTCCCGGAGTTTGAGAGATTTGGACGTGAAAGGATACCAATCTTGTCGGGGATTGGGAAGCCTTCGCGAGAATGTCCAAAGTTTCAGCGGCATTTCCAAAATGTTGAAAGGAACTCGAAACATGTCAACCTTGGTTTTGAGAATCTCTCCCGGAGTGTGAGAGATTTGGACGTGAAAGGGTACCAGTCTTGTCGGGGATTGGGAACCCTTCGCGAGAATGACCAAGTTTCAGCGGGATTTCTAAAATGTTGAAAGGAACTCGAAACATGTCAACCTTGGTTTTGAGAATCTCTCCCGGAGTTTGAGAGATTTGGACGTGAAGGGGTACCAGTCTTGTCGGGGATTGGGAACCCTTCACCAGAATGTCCAAAGTTTCAGCGGGATTTCCAAAATGTTGAAAGGAACTCGAAACATGTCAGCCAAAATTTTGAGAATCTCTCCCGGAGTTTGAGAGATTTGGACGTGAAAGGGTACCAGTCTTGTCGGGGATTGGGAACCCTTCGCGAGAATGACCAAAGTTTCAGCGGGATTTCTAAAATGTTGAAAGGAACTCGAAACATGTCAACCTTGGTTTTGAGAATCTCTCCCGGAGTTTGAGAGATTTGGACGTGAAAGGGTACCAGTCTTGTCGGGGATTGGGAACCCTTCGCCAGAATGACCAAAGTTTCAGCGGGATTTTCAAATGTTGAAAGGAACTCGAAACATGTCAACCTTGGTTTTGAGAATCTCTCCCGGAGTTTGAGAGATTTGGACGTGAAAGGGTACCAGTCTTGTCGGGGATTGGGAACCCTTCGCGAGAATGTCCAAAGTTTCAGCGGGATTTCCAAAATGTTGAAAGGAACTCGAAACATGTCAACCTTGGTTTTGAGAATCTCTCCCGGAGTTTGAGAGATTTGGACGTGAAAGGGTACCAGTCTTGTCGGGGATTGGGAACCCTTCGTGAGAATGTCCAAAGTTTCAGCGGGATTTCCAAAATGTTGAGAGGAACTCGAAACGTGTCAGCCTTGGTTTTGAGAATCTCTCCCGGAGTATGAGAGATTTGGACGTGAAGGGGTAGCAGTCTTGTCGGGGATTGGGAACCCTTCGCGAGAATGTCCAAAGTTTCAGCGGGATTTCCAAAATGTTGAAAGGAACTCGAAACATGTCAACCTCGGTTTTGAGAATCTCTCCCGGAGTTTGAGAGATTTGGACGTGAAAGGGTACCAGTCTTGTCGGGGATTGGGAACCCTTCGCGAGAATGACCAAAGTTTCAGCGGGATTTCCAAAATGTTGAAAGGAACTCGAAACATGTCAACCTTGGTTTTGAGAATCTCTCCCGGAGTTTGAGAGATTTGGACGTGAAAGGGTACCAATCTTGTTGGGGATTGGGAACCCTTCGCGAGAATGTCCAAAGTTTCAGCGGGATTTCCAAAATGTTGAGAGGAACTTGAAACATGTCAACCTCGGTTTTGAGAATCTCTCCCGGAGTTTGAGAGATTTGGACGTGAAAGGGTACCAGTCTTGTCGGGGATTGGGAACCCTTCACCAGAATGACCAAAGTTTCAGGTGATTTCTAAAATGTTGAAAGGAACTCGAAACATGTCAACCTTGGTTTTGAGAATCTCTCCCGGAGTTTGAGAGATTTGGACGTGAAAGGGTACCAGTCTTGTCGGGGATTGGGAACCCTTCGCGAGAATGACCAAAGTTTCAGCGGGATTTCCAAAATGTTGCGAGGAACTCGAAACATGTCAACCTTGGTTTTGAGAATCTCTCCCGGAGTTTGAGAGATTTGGACGTGAAAGGGTACCAGTCTTGTCGGGGATTGGGAACCCTTCACCAGAATGTCCAAAGTTTCAGCGGGATTTCCAAAATGTTGAGAGTAACTCGAAACGTGTCAGCCTTGGTTTTGAGAATCTCTCCCGGAGTATGAGAGATTTGGACGTGAAGGGGTACCAGTCTTGTCGGGGATTGGGAACCCTTCGCGAGAATGTCCAAAGTTTCAGCGGGATTTCCAAAATGTTGAAAGGAACTCGAATCATGTCAACATCGGTTTTGAGAATCTCTCCCGGACTTTGAGAGATTTGGACGTGAAAGTGTACCAGTCTTGTCGGGGATTGGGAACCCTTCACCAGAATGTCCAAAGTTTCAGCGGGATTTCCAAAATGTTGAGAGGAACTCGAAACGTGTCAGCCTTGGTTTTGAGAATCTCTCCCAGAGTATGAGAGATTTGGACGTGAAGGGGTACCAGTCTTGTCGGGGATTGGGAACCCTTCGCGAGAATGTCCTAAGTTTCAGCGGGATTTCCAAAAAGTTGAGAGGAACTCGAAACATGTCAACCTTGGTTTTGAGAATCTCTCCCGGAGTTTGAGAGATTTGGACGTGAAAGGGTACCAATCTTGTCGGGGATTGGGAACCCTTCGCAAGAATGTCCAAAGTTTCAGCGGCATTTTCAAAATGTTGAAAGGAACTCGAAACATGTCAACCTTGGTTTTGAGAATCTCTCCCGGACTTTGAGAGATTTGGACGTGAAAGGGTACCAGTCTTGTCGGGGATTGGGAACCCTTCGCGAGAATGACCAAAGTTTCAGCGGGATTTCTAAAATGTTGAAAGGAACTCGAACCATGTCAACCTTGGTTTTGAGAATCTCTCCCGGAGTTTGAGAGATTTGGACGTGAAGGGGTACCAGTCTTGTCGGGGATTGGGAACCCTTCGTGAGAATGTCCAAAGTTTCAGCGGGATTTCCAAAATGTTGAAAGGAACTCGAAACATGTCAGCCAAAATTTTGAGAATCTCTCCCGGAGTTTGAGAGATTTGGACGTGAAAGGGTACCAGTCTTGTCGGGGATTGGGAACCCTTCGCGAGAATGACCAAAGTTTCAGCGTGATTTCTAAAATGTTGAAAGGAACTCGAAACATGTCAACCTTGGTTTTGAGAATCTCTCACGGAGTTTGAGAGATTTGGACGTGAAAGGGTACCAGTCTTGTCGGGGATTGGGAACCCTTCGCGAGAATGTCCAAAGTTTCAGCGGGATTTTCAAAATGTTGAAAGGAACTCGAAACATGTCAACCTTGGTTTTGAGAATCTCTCCCGGAGTTTGAGAGATTTGGACGTGAAAGGGTACCAGTCTTGTCGGGGATTGGGAACCCTTCGCGAGAATGTCCAAAGTTTCAGCGGGATTTCCAAAATGTTGAGAGGAACTCGAAACATGTCAACCTTGGTTTTGAGAATCTCTCCCGGAGTTTGAGAGATTTGGACGTGAAAGGGTACCAGTCTTGTCGGGGATTGGGAACCCTTCACCAGAATGTCCAAAGTTTCAGCGGGATTTCCAAAATGTTTAGAGGAACTCGAAACGTGTCAGCCTTGGTTTTGAGAATCTCTCCCGGAGTATGAGAGATTTGGACGTGAAGGGGTACCAGTCTTGTCGGGGATTGGGAACCCTTCGCGAGAATGTCCAAAGCTTCAGCGGGATTTCCAAAATGTTGAAAGGAACTCGAAACATGTCAACCTCGGTTTTGAGAATCTCTCCCGGACTTTGAGAGATTTGGACGTGAAAGGGTACCAATCTTGTCGGGGATTGGGAACCCTTCGCGAGAATGACCAAAGTTTCAGCGGGATTTCCAAAATGTTGAAAGGAACTCGAAACATGTCAACCTTGGTTTTGAGAATCTCTCCCGGAGTTTGAGAGATTTGGACGTGAAAGGGTACCAGTCTTGTCGGGGATTGGGAACCCTTCACCAGAATGTCCAAAGTTTCAGCGGGATTTCCAAAATGTTGAGAGGAACTCGAAACGTGTCAACCTTGGTTTTGAGAATCTCTCCCGGAGTATGAGAGATTTGGACGTGAAGGGGTACCAGTCTTGTCGGGGATTGGGAACCCTTCGCGAGAATGTCCAAAGTTTCAGCGGGATTTCCAAAATGTTGAGAGGAACTCGAAACATGTCAACCTTGGTTTTGAGAATCTCTCCCGGAGTTTGAGAGATTTGGACGTGAAAGGGTACCAGTCTTGTCGGGGATTGGGAACCCTTCACCGGAATGTCCAAAGTTTCAGCGGGATTTCCAAAATGTTGAGAGGAACTCGAAACGTGTCAGCCTTGGTTTTGAGAATCTCTCCCGGAGTATGAGAGATTTGGACGTGAAGGGGTACCAGTCTTGTCGGGGATTGGGAACCCTTTGCCAGAATGTCCAAAGTTTCAGCGGGATTTCCAAAATGTTGAAAGGAACTCGAAACATGTCAACCTCGGTTTTGAGAATCTCTCCCGGAGTTTGAGAGATTTGGACGTGAAAGGGTACCAGTCTTGTCGGGGATTGGGAACCCTTCGCGAGAATGTCCCAAGTTTCAGCGGGATTTCCAAAATGTGTAAAGGAACTCGAAACATGTCAACCTTGGTTTTGAGAATCTCTCCCGGAGTTTGAGAGATTTGGACGTGAAAGGGTACCAATCTTGTCGGGGATTGGGAACCCTTCGCGTGAATGTCCAAAGTTTCAGTGGGATTTCCAAAATGTTGAAAGGAACTCGAAACATGTCAACCTCGGTTTTGAGAATCTCTCACGGAGTTTGAGAGATTTGGACGTGAAAGGGTACCAGTCTTGTCGGGGATTGGGAACCCTTCGCGAGAATGTCCAAAGTTTCAGCGGGATTTCCAAAATGTTGAGAGGAACTCGAAACATGTCAACCTTGGTTTTGAGAATCTCTCCCGGAGTTTGAGAGATTTGGACGTGAAAGGGTACCAGTCTTGTCGGGGATTGGGAACCCTTCACCAGAATGTCCAAAGTTTCAGCGGGATTTCCAAAATGTTGAGAGGAACTCGAAACGTTTCAGCCTTGGTTTTGAGAATCTCTCCCAGAGTATGAGAGATTTGGACGTGAAGGGGTACCAGTCTTGTCGGGGATTGGGAACCCTTCGCGAGAATGTCCTAAGTTTCAGCGGGATTTCCAAAAAGTTGAGAGGAACTCGAAACATGTCAACCTTGGTTTTGAGAATCTCTCCCGGAGTTTGAGAGATTTGGACGTGAAAGGGTACCAATCTTGTCGGGGATTGGGAACCCTTCGCGAGAATGTCCAAAGTTTCAGCGGCATTTCCAAAATGTTGAAAGGAACTCGAAACATGTCAACCTTGGTTTTGAGAATCTCTCCCGGAGTTTGAGAGATTTGGACGTGAAAGGGTACCAATCTTGTCGGGGATCGGGAACCCTTCGCGAGAATGTCCAAAGTTTCAGCGGGATTTCCAAAATGTTGAAAGGAACTCGAAACATGTCAACCTTGGTTTTGAGAATCTCTCCCGGAGTTTGAGAGATTTGGACGTGAAAGGGTACCAGTCTTGTCGGGGATTGGGAACCCTTCACCAGAATGTCCAAAGTTTCAGCGGGATTTCCAAAATGTTGAGAGGACCTCGAAACGTGTCAGCCTTGGTTTTGAGAATCTCTCCCGGAGTATGAGAGATTTGGACGTGAAGGGGTACCAGTCTTGTCGGGGATTGGGAACCCTTCGCCAGAATGTCCAAAGTTTCAGCGGGATTTCCAAAATGTTGAAAGGAACTCGAAACATGTCAACCTCGGTTTTGAGAATCTCTCCCGGAGTTTGAGAGATTTGGACGTGAAAGGGTACCAGTCTTGTCGGGGATTGGGAACCCTTCGCGAGAATGACCAAAGTTTCAGCGGGATTTCCAAAATGTTGAAAGGAACTCGAACCATGTCAACCTTGGTTTTGAGAATCTCTCCCGGAGTTTGAGAGATTTGGACGTGAAGGGGTACCAGTCTTGTCGGGGATTGGGAACCCTTCGTGAGAATGTCCAAAGTTTCAGCGGGATTTCCAAAATGTTGAAAGGAACTCGAAACATGTCAGCCAAAATTTTGAGAATCTCTCCCGGAGTTTGAGAGATTTGGACGTGAAAGGGTACCAGTCTTGTCGGGGATTGGGAACCCTTCACCAGAATGTCCAAAGTTTCAGCGGGATTTCCAAAATGTTGAGAGGAACTCGAAACGTGTCAGCCTTGGTTTTGAGAATCTCTCCCGGAGTATGAGAGATTTGGACGTGAAGGGGTACCAGTCTTGTTGGGGATTGGGAACCCTTCGCGAGAATGTCCAAAGCTTCAGCGGGATTTCCAAAATGTTGAAAGGAACTCGAAACATGTCAACCTCGGTTTTGAGAATCTCTCCCGGACTTTGAGAGATTTGGACGTGAAAGGGTACCAATCTTGTCGGGGATTGGGAACCCTTCGCGAGAATGACCAAAGTTTCAGCGGGATTTCCAAAATGTTGAAAGGAACTCGAAACATGTCAACCTTGGTTTTGAGAATCTCTCCCGGAGTTTGAGGGATTTGGACGTGAAAGGGTACCAATCTTGTTGGGGATTGGGAACCCTTCGCGAGAATGTCCAAAGTTTCAGCGGGATTTCCAAAATGTTGAGATGAACTCGAAACATGTCAACCTCGGTTTTGAGAATCTCTCCCGGAGATTGAGAGATTTGGACGTGAAAGGGTACCAGTCTTGTCGGGGATTGGGAACCCTTCGCAAGAATGTCCAAAGTTTCAGCGGGATTTCCAAAATATTGAAAGGAACTCGAAACATGTCAACCTTGGTTTTGAGAATCTCTCCCGGAGTTTGAGAGATTTGGACGTGAAAGGGTACCAGTCTTATCGGGGATTGGGAACCCTTCGCGAGAATGTCCAAAGTTTCAGCGGGATTTCCAAAATGTTGAGAGGAACTCGAAACATGTCAACCTTGATTTTGAGAATCTCTCCCGGAGTTTGAGAGATTTGCACGTGAAAGGGTACCAGTCTTGTCGGGGATTGGGAACCCTTTGCGAGAATGTCCAAAGTTTCAGCGGGATTTCCAAAATGTTGAGGGGAACTCGAAACATGTCAACCTTGGTTTTGAGAATCTCTCCCGGAGTTTGAGAGATTTGGACGTGAAAGGGTACCAGTCTTGTCGGGGATTGGGAACCCTTCACCGGAATGTCCAAAGTTTCAGCGGGATTTCCAAAATGTTGAGAGGAACTCGAAACGTGTCAGCCTTGGTTTTGAGAATCTCTCCCGGAGTATGAGAGATTTGGACGTGAAGGGGTACCAGTCTTGTCGGGGATTGGGAACCCTTTGCCAGAATGTCCAAAGTTTCAGTGGGATTTCCAAAATGTTGAGAGGAACTCGAAACATGTCAACCTTGGTTTTGAGAATCTCTCCCGGAGTTTGAGAGATTTGGACGTGAAAGGGTACCAATCTTGTCGGGGATTGGGAACCCTTCGCGAGAATGTCCAAAGTTTCAGCGGCATTTCCAAAATGTTGAAAGGAACTCGAAACATGTCAACCTTGGTTTTGAGAATCTCTCCCGGAGTTTGAGAGATTTGGACGTGAAAGGGTACCAATCTTGTCGGGGATCGGGAACCCTTCGCGAGAATGTCCAAAGTTTCAGTGGGATTTCCAAAATGTTGAAAGGAACTCGAAACATGTCAACCTTGGTTTTGAGAATCTCTCCCGGAGTTTGAGAGATTTGGACGTGAAAGGGTACCAGTCTTGTCGGGGATTGGGAACCCTTCACCAGAATGTCCAAAGTTTCAGCGGGATTTCCAAAATGTTGAGAGGAACTCGAAACGTGTCAGCCTTGGTTTTGAGAATCTCTCCCGGAGTATGAGAGATTTGGACGTGAGGGGGTACCAGTCTTGTCGGGGATTGGGAACCCTTCGCCAGAATGTCCAAAGTTTCAGCGGGATTTCCAAAATGTTGAAAGGAACCCGAAACATGTCAACCTCGGTTTTGAGAATCTCTCCCGGACTTTGAGAGATTTGGACGTGAAAGGGTACCAGTCTTGTCGGGGACTGGGAACCCTTCGCGAGAATGACCAAAGTTTCAGCGGGATTTCCAAAATGTTGAAAGGAACTCGAAACATGTCAACCTTGGTTTTGAGAATCTCTCCCGGAGTTTGAGAGATTTGGACGTGAAGGGGTACCAGTCTTGTCGGGGATTGGGAACCCTTCGTGAGAATGTCCAAAGTTTCAGCGGGATTTCCAAAATGTTGAAAGGAACTCGAAACATGTCAGCCAAAATTTTGAGAATCTCTCCCGGAGTTTGAGAGATTTGGACGTGAAAGGGTACCAGTCTTGTCGGGGATTGGGAACCCTTCGCGAGAATGACCAAAGTTTCAGCGTGATTTCTAAAATGTTGAAAGGAACTCGAAACATGTCAACCTTGGTTTTGAGAATCTCTCCCGGAGTTTGAGAGATTTGGACGTGAAAGGGTACCAGTCTTGTCGGGGATTGGGAACCCTTCGCGAGAATGTCCAAAGTTTCAGCGGGATTTCCAAAATGTTGAGAGGAACTCGAAACATGTCAACCTTGGTTTTGAGAATCTCTCCCAGAGTTTGAGAGATTTGGACGTGAAAGGGTACCAGTCTTGTCGGGGATTGGGAACCCTTCACCAGAATGTCCAAAGTTTCAGCGGGATTTCCAAAATGTTTAGAGGAACTCGAAACGTGTCAGCCTTGGTTTTGAGAATCTCTCCCGGAGTATGAGAGATTTGGACGTGAAGGAGTACCAGTCTTGTCGGGGATTGGGAACCCTTCGCGAGAATGTCCAAAGCTTCAGCGGGATTTCCAAAATGTTGAAAGGAACTCGAAACATGTCAACCTCGGTTTTGAGAATCTCTCCCGGACTTTGAGAGATTTGGACGTGAAAGGGTACCAGTCTTGTCGGGGATTGGGAACCCTTCGCGAGAATGACCAAAGTTTCAGCGGGATTTCCAAAATGTTGAAAGGAACTCGAAACATGTCAACCTTGGTTTTGAGAATCTCTCCCGGAGTTTGAGGGATTTGGACGTGAAAGGGTACCAATCTTGTTGGGGATTGGGAACCCTTCGCCAGAATGTCCAAAGTTTCAGCGGGATTTCCAAAATGTTGAGATGAACTCGAAACATGTCAACCTCGGTTTTGAGAATCTCTCCCGGAGATTGAGAGATTTGGACGTGAAAGGGTACCAGTCTTGTCGGGGATTGGGAACCCTTCGCGAGAATGTCCAAAGTTTCAGCGGGATTTCCAAAATGTTGAAAGGAACTCGAAACATGTCAACCTTGGTTTTGAGAATCTCTCCCGGAGTTTGAGAGATTTGGACGTGAAAGGGTACCAGTCTTATCGGGGATTGGGAACCCTTCGCGAGAATGTCCAAAGTTTCAGCGGGATTTCCAAAATGTTGAAAGGAACTCGAAACATGTCAACCTTGGTTTTGAGAATCTCTCCCGGACTTTGAGAGATTTGCACGTGAAAGGGTACCAGTCTTGTCGGGGATTGGGAACCCTTTGCGAGAATGTCCAAAGTTTCAGCGGGATTTCCAAAATGTTGAGGGGAACTCGAAACATGTCAACCTTGGTTTTGAGAATCTCTCCCGGAGTTTGAGAGATTTGGACGTGAAAGGGTACCAGTCTTGTCGGGGATTGGGAACCCTTCACCGGAATGTCCAAAGTTTCAGCGGGATTTCCAAAATGTTGAGAGGAACTCGAAACGTGTCAGCCTTGGTTTTGAGAATCTCTCCCGGAGTATGAGAGATTTGGACGTGAAGGGGTACCAGTCTTGTCGGGGATTGGGAACCCTTTGCCAGAATGTCCAAAGTTTCAGCGGGATTTCCAAAATGTTGAAAGGAACTCGGAACATGTCAACCTCGGTTTTGAGAATCTCTCCCGGAGTTTGAGAGATTTGGACGTGAAAGGGTACCAGTCTTGTCGGGGATTGGGAACCCTTCGCCAGAATGACCAAAGTTCCAGGTGATTTCTAAAATGTTGAAAGGAACTCGAAACATGTCAACCTCGGTTTTGAGAATCTCTCCCGGAGTTTGAGAGATTTGGACGTGAAAGGGTACCAATCCTGTTGGGGATTGGGAACCCTTCGCGAGAATGTCCCAAGTTTCAGCGGGATTTCCAAAATGTGTAAAGGAACTCGAAACATGTCAACCTTGGTTTTGAGAATCTCTCCCGGAGTTTGAGAGATTTGGACGTGAAAGGGTACCAGTCTTGTCGGGGATTGGGAACCCTTCGCGTGAATGTCCAAAGTTTCAGTGGGATTTCCAAAATGTTGAAAGGAACTCGAAACATGTCAACCTCGGTTTTGAGAATCTCTCACGGAGTTTGAGAGATTTGGACGTGAAAGGGTACCAGTCTTGTCGGGGATTGGGAACCCTTCGCGAGAATGTCCAAAGTTTCAGCGGGATTTCCAAAATGTTGAGAGGAACTCGAAACATGTCAACCTTGGTTTTGAGAATCTCTCCCGGAGTTTGAGAGATTTGGACGTGAAAGGGTACCAGTCTTGTCGGGGATTGGGAACCCTTCACCAGAATGTAAAAAGTTTCAGCGGGATTTCCAAAATGTTGAGAGGAACTCGAAACGTGTCAGCCTTGGTTTTGAGAATCTCTCCCGGAGTATGAGAGATTTGGACGTGAAGGGGTACCAGTCTTGTCGGGGATTGGGAACCCTTCGCGAGAATGTCCAAAGTTTCAGCGGGATTTCCAAAATGTTGAGAGGAACTCGAAACATGTCAACCTTGGTTTTGAGAATCTCTCCCGCAGTCTGAGAGATTTGGACGTGAAAGGGTACCAGTCTTGTCGGGGATTGGGAACCCTTCACCGGAATGTCCAAAGTTTCAGCGGGATTTCCAAAATGTTGAGAGGAACTCGAAACGTGTCAGCCTTGGTTTTGAGAATCTCTCCCGGAGTATGAGAGATTTGGACGTGAAGGGGTACCAGTCTTGTCGGGGATTGGGAACCCTTCGCGAGAATGTCCAAAGTTTCAGCGGGATTTCCAAAATGTTGAAAGGAACTCGAAACATGTCAACCTCGGTTTTGAGAATCTCTCCCGGAGTTTGAGAGATTTGGACGTGAAAGGGTACCAGTCTTGTCGGGGATTGGGAACCCTTCGCCAGAATGACCAAAGTTCCAGGTGATTTCTAAAATGTTGAAAGGAACTCGAAACATGTCAACCTCGGTTTTGAGAATCTCTCCCGGAGTTTGAGAGATTTGGACGTGAAAGGGTACCAATCCTGTTGGGGATTGGGAACCCTTCGCGAGAATGTCCCAAGTTTCAGCGGGATTTCCAAAATGTGTAAAGGAACTCGAAACATGTCAACCTTGGTTTTGAGAATCTCTCCCGGAGTTTGAGAGATTTGGACGTGAAAGGGTACCAGTCTTGTCGGGGATTGGGAACCCTTCGCGTGAATGTCCAAAGTTTCAGTGGGACTTCCAAAATGTTGAAAGGAACTCGAAACATGTCAACCTCGGTTTTGAGAATCTCTCCCGGAGTTTGAGAGATTTGGACGTGAAAGGGTACCAGTCATGTCGGGGATTGGGAACCCTTCGCCAGAATGACCAAAGTTCCAGGTGATTTCTAAAATGTTGAAAGGAACTCGAAACATGTCAACCTCGGTTTTGAGAATCTCTCCCGGAGTTTGAGAGATTTGGACGTGAAAGGGTACCAATCCTGTTGGGGATTGGGAACCCTTCGCGAGAATGTCCCAAGTTTCAGCGGGATTTCCAAAATGTGTAAAGGAACTCGAAACATGTCAACCTTGGTTTTGAGAATCTCTCCCGGAGTTTGAGAGATTTGGACGTGAAAGGGTACCAGTCTTGTCGGGGATTGGGAACCCTTCGCGTGAATGTCCAAAGTTTCAGTGGGATTTCCAAAATGTTGAAAGGAACTCGAAACATGTCAACCTCGGTTTTGAGAATCTCTCACGGAGTTTGAGAGATTTGGACGTGAAAGGGTACCAGTCTTGTCGGGGATTGGGAACCCTTCGCGAGAATGTCCAAAGTTTCAGCGGGATTTCCAAAATGTTGAGAGGAACTCGAAATATGTCAACCTTGGTTTTGAGAACCTCTCCCGGAGTTTGAGAGATTTGGACGTGAAAGGGTACCAGTCTTGTCGGGGATTGGGAACCCTTCACCAGAATGTCCAAAGTTTCAGCGGGATTTCCAAAATTTTGAGAGGAACTCGAAACGTGTCAGCCTTGGTTTTGAGAATCTCTCCCGGAGTATGAGAGATTTGGACGTGAAGGGGTACCAGTCTTGTCGGGGATTGGGAACCCTTCGCCAGAATGTCCAAAGTTTCAGCGGGATTTCCAAAATGTTGAAAGGAACTCGAAACATGTCAACCTCGGTTTTGAGAATCTCTCCCGGAGTTTGAGAGATTTGGACGTGAAAGGGTACCAGTCTTGTCGGGGATTGGGAACCCTTCGCGAGAATGTCCTAAGTTTCAGCGGGATTTCCAAAATGTTGAAAGGAACTCGAAACATGTCAACCTTGGTTTTGAGAATCTCTCCCGGACTTTGAGAGATTTGGACGTGAAAGGGTACCAGTCTTGTCGGGGATTGGGAACCCTTCGCGAGAATGTCCAAAGTTTCAGCGGGATTTCCAAAATGCTGAGAGGAACTCGAAACATGTCAACCTCGGTTTTGAGAATCTCTCCCGGAGTTTGAGAGATTTGGACGTGAAAGGGTACCAGTCTTGTTGGGGATTGGGAACCCTTCGCGAGAATGTCCAAAGTTTCAGCGGGATTTCCAAAATGTTGAAAGGAACTCGAAACATGTCAACCTTGGTTTTGAGAATCTCTCCCGGAGTTTGAGAGATTTGGACGTGAAAGGGTACCAGTCTTGTCGGGGATTGGGAACCCTTCGACAGAATGTCCAAAGTTTCAGCGGGATTTCCAAAATGTTGAGAGGAACTCGAAACATGTCAACCTCGGTTTTGAGAATCTCTCCCGGAGTTTGAGAGATTTGGACGTGAAAGGGTACCAGTCTTGTCGGGGATTGGGAACCCTTCACCGGAATGTCCAAAGTTTCAGTGGGATTTCCAAAATGTTGAAAGGAACTCGAAACATGTCAACCTTGGTTTTGAGAATCTCTCCCGGAGTTTGAGAGATTTGGACGTGAAAGGGTACCAGTCTTGTCGGGGATTGGGAACCCTTCGCGAGAACGTCCAAAGTTTCAGCGGGATTTCCAAAATGTTGAAAGGAACTCGAAACATGTCAACCTTGGTTTTGAGAATCTCTCCCGGAGTTTGAGAGATTTGGACGTGAAAGGGTACCAGTCTTGTCGGGGATTGGGAACCCTTCGCGAGAATGTCCAAAGTTTCAGCGGGATTTCCAAAATGTTGAAAGGAACTCGAAACATGTCAACCTTGGTTTTGAGAATCTCTCCCGGAGTTTGAGAGATTTGGACGTGAAAGGGTACCAGTCTTGTCGGGGATTGGGAACCCTTCGCCAGAATGTCCAAAGTTTCAGCGGGATTTCCAAAATGTTGAGAGGAACTCGAAACATGTCAACCTTGGTTTTGAGAATCTCTCCCGGAGTTTGAGAGATTTGGACGTGAAAGGGTACCAGTCTTGTCGGGGATTGGGAACCCTTCGCCAGAATGTCCAAAGTTTCAGCGGGATTTCCAAAATGTTGAGAGGAACTCGAAACATGTCAACCTTGGTTTTGAGAATCTCTCCCGGAGTGTGAGAGATTTGGACGTGAAAGGGTACCAATCTTGTCGGGGATCGGGAACCCTTCGCGAGAATGTCCAAAGTTTCAGTGGGATTTCCAAAATGTTGAAAGGAACTCGAAACATGTCAACCTTGGTTTTGAGAATCTCTCCCGGACTTTGAGAGATTTGGACGTGAAAGGGTACCAGTCTTGTCGGGGATTGGGAACCCTTCGCGAGAATGACCAAAGTTTCAGCGGGATTTCTAAAATGTTGAAAGGAACTCGAACCATGTCAACCTTGGTTTTGAGAATCTCTCCCAGAGTTTGAGAGATTTGGACGTGAAAGGGTACCAGTCTTGTCGGGGATTGGGAACCCTTCGCCAGAATGTCCAAAGTTTCAGCGGGATTTCCAAAATGTTGAAAGGAACTCGAACCATGTCAACCTTGGTTTTGAGAATCTCTCCCGGAGTTTGAGAGATTTGGACGTGAAAGGGTACCAGTCTTGTCGGGGATTGGGAACCCTTCGCGAGAATGTCCTAAGTTTCAGCGGGATTTCCAAAATGTTGAAAGGAACTCGAAACATGTCAACCTTGGTTTTGAGAATCTCTCCCGGACTTTGAGAGATTTGGACGTGAAAGGGTACCAGTCTTGTCGGGGATTGGGAACCCTTCGCGAGAATGTCCAAAGTTTCAGCGGGATTTCCAAAATGCTGAGAGGAACTCGAAACATGTCAACCTCGGTTTTGAGAATCTCTCCCGGAGTTTGAGAGATTTGGACGTGAAAGGGTACCAGTCTTGTCGGGGATTGGGAACCCTTCGCGAGAATGTCCAAAGTTTCAGCGGGATTTCCAAAATGTTGAAAGGAACTCGAAACATGTCAACCTTGGTTTTGAGAACCTCTCCCGGAGTTTGAGAGATTTGGACGTGAAAGGGTACCAGTCTTGTCGGGGATTGGGAACCCTTCGCGACAATGTCCAAAGTTTCAGCGGGATTTCCAAAATGTTGAAAGGAACTCGAAACATGTCAACCTTGGTTTTGAGAATCTCTCCCGGAGTTTGAGAGATTTGGACGTGAAAGGGTACCAGTCTTGTCGGGGATTGGGAACCCTTCACCGGAATGTCCAAAGTTTCAGTGGGATTTCCAAAATGTTGAAAGGAACTCGAAACGTGTCAGCCTTGGTTTTGAGAATCTCTCCCAGAGTATGAGAGATTTGGACGTGAAGGGGTACCAGTCTTGTCGGGGATTGGGAACCCTTCGCGAGAATGTCCAAAGTTTCAGCGGGATTTCCAAAATGTTGAAAGGAACTCGAAACATGTCAACCTTGGTTTTGAGAATCTCTCCCGGAGTTTGAGAGATTTGGACGTGAAAGGGTACCAATCTTGTCGGGGATTGGGAACCCTTCACGGGAATGTCCAAAGTTTCAGTGGGATTTCCAAAATGTTGAAAGGAACTCGAAACATGTCAACCTTGGTTTTGAGAATCTCTCCCGGAGTTTGAGAGATTTGGACGTGAAAGGGTACCAATCCTGTTGGGGATTGGGAACCCTTCGCGAGAATGTCCAAAGTTTCAGCGGGATTTCCAAAATGTTGAAAGGAACTCGAAACATGTCAACCTTGGTTTTGAGAATCTCTCCCGGAGTTTGAGAGATTTGGACGTGAAAGGGTACCAGTCTTGTCGGGGATTGGGAACCCTTCGACAGAATGTCCAAAGTTTCAGCGGGATTTCCAAAATGTTGAGAGGAACTCGAAACATGTCAACCTTGGTTTTGAGAATCTCTCCCGGAGTTTGAGAGATTTGGACGTGAAAGGGTACCAGTCTTGTCGGGGATTGGGAACCCTTCACCGGAATGTCCAAAGTTTCAGTGGGATTTCCAAAATGTTGAGAGGAACTCGAAACGTGTCAGCCTTGGTTTTGAGAATCTCTCCCGGAGTATGAGAGATTTGGACGTGAAGGGGTACCAGTCTTGTCGGGGATTGGGAACCCTTCACCGGAATGTCCAAAGTTTCAGTGGGATTTCCAAAATGTTGAAAGGAACTCGAAACATGTCAACCTTGGTTTTGAGAATCTCTCCCGGAGTTTGAGAGATTTGGACGTGAAAGGGTACCAATCTTGTCGGGGATTGGGAACCCTTCGCGAGAATGTCCAAAGTTTCAGCGGGATTTCCAAAATGTTGAAAGGAACTCGAAACATGTCAACCTTGGTTTTGAGAATCTCTCCCGGAGTTTGAGAGATTTGGACGTGAAGGGGTACCAATCTTGTCGGGGATCGGGAACCCTTCGCGAGAATGTCCAAAGTTTCAGCGGGATTTCCAAAATGTTGAAAGGAACTCGAAACATGTCAACCTTGGTTTTGAGAATCTCTCCCGGAGTTTGAGAGATTTGGACGTGAAAGGGTACCAATCTTGTCGGGGATCGGGAACCCTTCGCGAGAATGTCCAAAGTTTCAGTGGGATTTCCAAAATGTTGAAAGGAACTCGAAACATGTCAACCTTGGTTTTGAGAATCTCTCCTGGAGTTTGAGAGATTTGGACGTGAAAGGGTACCAATCTTGTCGGGGATCGGGAACCCTTCGCGAGAATGTCCAAAGTTTCAGCGGGATTTCCAAAATGTTGAAAGGAACTCGAAACATGTCAACCTTGGTTTTGAGAATCTCTCCCGGACTTTGAGAGATTTGGACGTGAAAGGGTACCAGTCTTGTCGGGGATTGGGAACCCTTCGCGAGAATGTCCAAAGTTTCAGCGGGATTTCCAAAATGTTGAAAGGAACTCGAAACATGTCAACCTTGGTTTTGAGAATCTCTCCCGGAGTTTGAGAGATTTGGACGTGAAAGGGTACCAGTCTTGTCGGGGATTGGGAACCCTTCGCGAGAATGTCCAAAGTTTCAGCGGGATTTCCAAAATGTTGAGAGGAACTCGAAACATGTCAACCTTGGTTTTGAGAATCTCTCCCGGAGTTTGAGAGATTTGGACGTGAAAGGGTACCAGTCTTGTCGGGGATTGGGAACCCTTCGCCAGAATGTCCAAAGTTTCAGCGGGATTTCCAAAATGTTGAAAGGAACTCGAAACATGTCAACCTTGGTTTTGAGAATCTCTCCCGGAGTGTGAGAGATTTGGACGTGAAAGGGTACCAATCTTGTCGGGTATCGGGAACCCTTCGCGAGAATGTCCAAAGTTTCAGTGGGATTTCCAAAATGTTGAAAGGAACTCGAAACATGTCAACCTTGGTTTTGAGAATCTCTCCCGGACTTTGAGAGATTTGGACGTGAAAGGGTACCAGTCTTGTCGGGGATTGGGAACCCTTCGCGAGAATGACCAAAGTTTCAGCGGGATTTCTAAAATGTTGAAAGGAACTCGAACCATGTCAACCTTGGTTTTGAGAATCTCTCCCAGAGTTTGAGAGATTTGGACGTGAAAGGGTACCAGTCTTGTCGGGGATTGGGAACCCTTCGCCAGAATGTCCAAAGTTTCAGCGGGATTTCCAAAATGTTGAAAGGAACTCGAAACATGTCAACCTTGGTTTTGAGAATCTCTCCCGGAGTTTGAGAGATTTGGACGTGAAAGGGTACCAATCTTGTTGGGGATTGGGAACCCTTCGCGAGAATGTCCAAAGTTTCAGGTGATTTCTAAAATGTTGAAAGGAACTCGAAACATGTCAACCTTGGTTTTGAGAATCTCTCCCGGAGTTTGAGAGATTTGGACGTGAAAGTGTACCAGTCTTGTTGGGGATTGGGAACCCTTCGCGAGAATGTCCAAAGTTTCAGCGGGATTTCCAAAATGTTGAGAGGAACTCGAAACATGTCAACCTTGGTTTTGAGAATCTCTCCCGGAGTTTGAGAGATTTGGACGTGAAAGGGTACCAATCTTGTCGGGGATTGGGAACCCTTCGCGAGAATGTCCAAAGTTTCAGCGGCATTTCCAAAATGTTGAAAGGAACTCGAAACATGTCAACCTCGGTTTTGAGAATCTCTCCCGGAGTTTGAGAGATTTGGACGTGAAAGGGTACCAGTCTTGTCGGGGATTGGGAACCCTTCGCCAGAATGACCAAAGTTCCAGGTGATTTCTAAAATGTTGAAAGGAACTCGAAACATGTCAACCTCGGTTTTGAGAATCTCTCCCGGAGTTTGAGAGATTTGGACGTGAAAGGGTACCAATCCTGTTGGGGATTGGGAACCCTTCGCGAGAATGTCCAAAGTTTCAGCGGGATTTCCAAAATGTGTAAAGGAACTCGAAACATGTCAACCTTGGTTTTGAGAATCTCTCCCGCAGTCTGAGAGATTTGGACGTGAAAGGGTACCAGTCTTGTCGGGGATTGGGAACCCTTCGCGTGAATGTCCAAAGTTTCAGTGGGATTTCCAAAATGTTGAAAGGAACTCGAAACATGTCAACCTCGGTTTTGAGAATCTCTCACGGAGTTTGAGAGATTTGGACGTGAAAGGGTACCAGTCTTGTCGGGGATTGGGAACCCTTCGCGAGAATGTCCAACGTTTCAGCGGGATTTCCAAAATGTTGAGAGGAACTCGAAACATGTCAACCTTGGTTTTGAGAATCTCTCCCGGAGTTTGAGAGATTTGGACGTGAAAGGGTACCAGTCTTGTCGGGGATTGGGAACCCTTCACCAGAATGTCCAAAGTTTCAGCGGGATTTCCAAAATGTTGAGAGGAACTCGAAACGTGTCAGCCTTGGTTTTGAGAATCTCTCCCGGAGTATGAGAGATTTGGACGTGAAAGGGTACCAGTCTTGTCGGGGATTGGGAACCCTTCGCCAGAATGTCCAAAGTTTCAGCGGGATTTCCAAAATGTTGAAAGGAACTCGAAACATGTCAACCTCGGTTTTGAGAATCTCTCCCGGAGTTTGAGAGATTTGGACGTGAAAGGGTACCAGTCTTGTCGGGGATTGGGAACCCTTCGCGAGAATGTCCTAAGTTTCAGCGGGATTTCCAAAATGTTGAAAGGAACTCGAAACATGTCAACCTTGGTTTTGAGAATCTCTCCCGGACTTTGAGAGATTTGGACGTGAAAGGGTACCAGTCTTGTCGGGGATTGGGAACCCTTCGCGAGAATGTCCAAAGTTTCAGCGGGATTTCCAAAATGCTGAGAGGAACTCGAAACATGTCAACCTCGGTTTTGAGAATCTCTCCCGGAGTTTGAGAGATTTGGACGTGAAAGGGTACCAGTCTTGTCGGGGATTGGGAACCCTTCGCGAGAATGTCCAAAGTTTCAGCGGGATTTCCAAAATGTTGAGAGGAACTCGAAACATGTCAACCTTGGTTTTGAGAATCTCTCCCGGAGTTTGAGAGATTTGGACGTGAAAGGGTACCAGTCTTGTCGGGGATTGGGAACCCTTCACCGGAATGTCCAAAGTTTCAGCGGGATTTCCAAAATGTTGAAAGGAACTCGAAACGTGTCAGCCTTGGTTTTGAGAATCTCTCCCAGAGTATGAGAGATTTGGACGTGAAGGGGTACCAGTCTTGTCGGGGATTGGGAACCCTTCGCCAGAATGTCCAAAGTTTCAGCGGCATTTCCAAAATGTTGAAAGGAACTCGAAACATGTCAACCTTGGTTTTGAGAATCTCTCCCGGAGTTTGAGAGATTTGGACGTGAAAGGGTACCAATCTTGTCGGGGATTGGGAACCCTTCGCGAGAATGTCCAAAGTTTCAGCGGGATTTCCAAAATGTTGAAAGGAACTCGAAACATGTCAACCTTGGTTTTGAGAATCTCTCCCGGAGTTTGAGAGATTTGGACGTGAAAGGGTACCAATCTTGTCGGGGATCGGGAACCCTTCACGAGAATGTCCAAAGTTTCAGCGGGATTTCCAAAATGTGTAAAGGAACTCGAAACATGTCAACCTTGGTTTACAGAATCTCTCCCGGAGTTTGAGAGATTTGGACGTGAAAGGGTACCAATCCTGTTGGGGATTGGGAACCCTTCGCGAGAATGTCCAAAGTTTCAGCGGGATTTCCAAAATGTTGAAAGGAACTCGAAACATGTCAACCTTGGTTTTGAGAATCTCTCCCGGAGTTTGAGAGATTTGGACGTGAAAGGGTACCAGTCTTGTCGGGGATTGGGAACCCTTCGCGAGAATGTCCAAAGTTTCAGCGGGATTTCCAAAATGTTGAGAGGAACTCGAAACATGTCAACCTTGGTTTTGAGAATCTCTCCCGGACTTTGAGAGATTTGGACGTGAAAGGGTACCAGTCTTGTCGGGGATTGGGAACCCTTCACCGGAATGTCCAAAGTTTCAGTGGGATTTCCAAAATGTTGAGAGGAACTCGAAACGTGTCAGCCTTGGTTTTGAGAATCTCTCCCGGAGTTTGAGAGATTTGGACGTGAAGGGGTACCAGTCTTGTCGGGGATTGGGAACCCTTTGCCAGAATGTCCAAAGTTTCAGCGGGATTTCCAAAATGTTGAAAGGAACTCGAAATATGTCAATCTTGGTTTTGAGAATCTCTCCCGGAGTTTGAGAGATTTGGACGTGAAAGGGTACCAATCTTGTCGGGGATTGGGAACCCTTCGCGAGAATGTCCAAAGTTTCAGCGGGATTTCCAAAATGTTGAAAGGAACTCGAAACATGTCAACCTTGGTTTTGAGAATCTCTCCCGGAGTTTGAGAGATTTGGACGTGAAAGGGTACCAATCTTGTCGGGGATCGGGAACCCTTCGCGAGAATGTCCAAAGTTTCAGCGGGATTTCCAAAATGTTGAAAGGAACTCGAAACATGTCAACCTTGGTTTTGAGAATCTCTCCCGGAGTTTGAGAGATTTGGACGTGAAAGGGTACCAATCTTGTCGGGGATCGGGAACCCTTCGCGAGAGTGTCCAAAGTTTCAGTGGGATTTCCAAAATGTTGAAAGGAACTCGAAACATGTCAACCTTGGTTTTGAGAATCTCTCCCGGAGTTTGAGAGATTTGGACGTGAAAGGGTACCAATCTTGTCGGGGATCGGGAACCCTTCGCGAGAATGTCCAAAGTTTCAGCGGCATTTCCAAAATGTTGAAAGGAACTCGAAACATGTCAACCTTGGTTTTGAGAATCTCTCCCGGAGTTTGAGAGATTTGGACGTGAAAGGGTACCAATCTTGTCGGGGATTGGGAACCCTTCGCGAGAATGTCCAAAGTTTCAGCGGGATTTCCAAAATGTTGAAAGGAACTCGAAACATGTCAACCTTGGTTTTGAGAATCTCTCCCGGAGTTTGAGAGATTTGGACGTGAAAGGGTACCAATCTTGTCGGGGATCGGGAACCCTTCACGAGAATGTCCAAAGTTTCAGCGGGATTTCCAAAATGTGTAAAGGAACTCGAAACATGTCAACCTTGGTTTACAGAATCTCTCCCGGAGTTTGAGAGATTTGGACGTGAAAGGGTACCAATCCTGTTGGGGATTGGGAACCCTTCGCGAGAATGTCCAAAGTTTCAGCGGGATTTCCAAAATGTTGAAAGGAACTCGAAACATGTCAACCTTGGTTTTGAGAATCTCTCCCGGAGTTTGAGAGATTTGGACGTGAAAGGGTACCAGTCTTGTCGGGGATTGGGAACCCTTCGCGAGAATGTCCAAAGTTTCAGCGGGATTTCCAAAATGTTGAGAGGAACTCGAAACATGTCAACCTTGGTTTTGAGAATCTCTCCCGGACTTTGAGAGATTTGGACGTGAAAGGGTACCAGTCTTGTCGGGGATTGGGAACCCTTCACCGGAATGTCCAAAGTTTCAGTGGGATTTCCAAAATGTTGAGAGGAACTCGAAACGTGTCAGCCTTGGTTTTGAGAATCTCTCCCGGAGTTTGAGAGATTTGGACGTGAAGGGGTACCAGTCTTGTCGGGGATTGGGAACCCTTTGCCAGAATGTCCAAAGTTTCAGCGGGATTTCCAAAATGTTGAAAGGAACTCGAAATATGTCAATCTTGGTTTTGAGAATCTCTCCCGGAGTTTGAGAGATTTGGACGTGAAAGGGTACCAATCTTGTCGGGGATTGGGAACCCTTCGCGAGAATGTCCAAAGTTTCAGCGGGATTTCCAAAATGTTGAAAGGAACTCGAAACATGTCAACCTTGGTTTTGAGAATCTCTCCCGGAGTTTGAGAGATTTGGACGTGAAAGGGTACCAATCTTGTCGGGGATCGGGAACCCTTCGCGAGAATGTCCAAAGTTTCAGCGGGATTTCCAAAATGTTGAAAGGAACTCGAAACATGTCAACCTTGGTTTTGAGAATCTCTCCCGGAGTTTGAGAGATTTGGACGTGAAAGGGTACCAATCTTGTCGGGGATCGGGAACCCTTCGCGAGAGTGTCCAAAGTTTCAGTGGGATTTCCAAAATGTTGAAAGGAACTCGAAACATGTCAACCTTGGTTTTGAGAATCTCTCCCGGAGTTTGAGAGATTTGGACGTGAAAGGGTACCAATCTTGTCGGGGATCGGGAACCCTTCGCGAGAATGTCCAAAGTTTCAGTGGGATTTCCAAAATGTTGAAAGGAACTCGAAACATGTCAACCTTGGTTTTGAGAATCTCTCCCGGAGTTTGAGAGATTTGGACGTGAAAGGGTACCAATCCTGTTGGGGATTGGGAACCCTTCGCGTGAATGTCCAAAGTTTCAGTGGGATTTCCAAAATGTTGAAAGGAACTCGAAACATGTCAACCTTGGTTTTGAGAATCTCTCCCAGAGTTTGAGAGATTTGGACGTGAAAGGGTACCAGTCTTGTCGGGGATTGGGAACCCTTCGCGAGAATTCCAAAGTTTCAGCGGGATTTCCAAAATGTTGAGAGGAACTCGAAACATGTCAACCTTGGTTTTGAGAATCTCTCCCGGAGTTTGAGAGATTTGGACGTGAAAGGGTACCAATCTTGTCGGGGATTGGGAACCCTTCGCGAGAATGTCCAAAGTTTCAGCGGCATTTCCAAAATGTTGAAAGGAACTCGAAACATGTCAACCTTGGTTTTGAGAATCTCTCCCGGAGTTTGAGAGATTTGGACGTGAAAGGGTACCAATCTTGTCGGGGATTGGGAACCCTTCGCGAGAATGTCCAAAGTTTCAGCGGCATTTCCAAAATGTTGAAAGGAACTCGAAACATGTCAACCTCGGTTTTGAGAATCTCTCCCGGACTTTGAGATTTGGACGTGAAAGGGTACCAATCCTGTTGGGGATTGGGAACCCTTCGCGAGAATGTCCAAAGTTTCAGCGGGATTTCCAAAACGTGTAAAGGAACTCGAAACATGTCAACCTTGGTTTTGAGAATCTCTCCCGGAGTTTGAGAGATTTGGACGTGAAAGGGTACGAATCTTGTCGGGGATTGGGAAGCCTTCGAGTGAATGTCCAAAGTTTCAGTGGGATTTCCAAAATGTTGAAAGGAACTCGAAACATGTCAACCTCGGTTTTGAGAATCTCTCCCGGAGTTTGAGAGATTTGGACGTGAAAGGGTACCAGTCTTGTCGGGGATTGGGAACCCTTCGCCAGAATGTCCAAAGTTTCAGCGGGATTTCCAAAATGTTGAGAGGAACTCGAAACATGTCAACCTTGGTTTTGAGAATCTCTCCCGGAGTTTGAGAGATTTGGACGTGAAAGGGTAACAGTCTGGTCGGGGATTGGGAACCCTTCACCAGAATGTCCAAAGTTTCAGCGGGATTTCCAAAATGTTGAGAGGAACTCGAAACGTGTCAGCCTTGGTTTTGAGAATCTCTCCCGGAGTATGAGAGATTTGGACGTGAAGGGGTACCAGTCTTGTCGGGGATTGGGAACCCTTCGCGAGAATGTCCTAAGTTTCAGCGGGATTTCCAAAATGTTGAAAGGAACTCGAAACATGTCAACCTTGGTTTTGAGAATCTCTCCCGGACTTTGAGAGATTTGGACGTGAAAGGGTACCAGTCTTGTCGGGGATTGGGAACCCTTTGCGAGAATGTCCAAAGTTTCAGCGGGATTTCCAAAGTGCTGAGAGGAACTCGAAACATGTCAACCTCGGTTTTGAGAATCTCTCCCGGACTTTGAGAGATTTGGACGTGAAAGGGTACCAGTCTTGTCGGGGATTGGGAACCCTTCGCGAGAATGTCCAAAGTTTCAGCGGGATTTCCAAAATGTTGAGAGGAACTCGAAACATGTCAACCTTGGTTTTGAGAATCTCTCCCGGAGTTTGAGAGATTTGGACGTGAAAGGGTACCAGTCTTGTCGGGGATTGGGAACCCTTCACCGGAATGTCCAAAGTTTCAGTGGGATTTCCAAAATGTTGAAAGGAACTCGAAACCTGTCAGCCTTGGTTTTGAGAATCTCTCCCAGAGTATGAGAGATTTGGACGTGAAGGGGTACCAGTCTTGTCGGGGATTGGGAACCCTTCGTGAGAATGTCCAAAGTTTCAGCGGGATTTCCAAAATGTTGAAAGGAACTCGAAACATGTCAACCTTGGTTTTGAGAATCTCTCCCGGAGTATGAGAGATTTGGACGTGAAAGGGTACCAATCTTGTCGGGGATTGGGAACCCTTCGCGAGAATGTCCAAAGTTTCAGTGGGATTTCCAAAATGTTGAAAGGAACTCGAACCATGTCAACCTTGGTTTTGAGAATCTCTCCCGGAGTTTGAGAGATTTGGACGTGAAAGGGTACCAATCCTGTTGGGGATTGGGAACCCTTCGCGAGAATGTCCAAAGTTTCAGCAGGATTTCCAAAATGTTGAAAGGAACTCGAAACATGTCAACCTTGGTTTTGAGAATCTCTCCCGGAGTTTGAGAGATTTGGACGTGAAAGGGTACCAGTCTTGTCGGGGATTGGGAACCCTTCGCGAGAATGTCCAAAGTTTCAGCGGGATTTCCAAAATGTTGAAAGGAACTCGAAACATGTCAACCTTGGTTTTGAGAATCTCTCCCGGAGTTTGAGAGATTTGCACGTGAAAGGGTACCAGTCTTGTCGGGGATTGGGAACCCTTCGCGAGAATGTCCAAAGTTTCAGCGGGATTTCCAAAATGTTGAGAGGAACTCGAAACATGTCAACCTTGGTTTTGAGAATCTCTCCCGGAGTTTGAGAGATTTGGACGTGAAAGGGTACCAGTCTTGTCGGGGATTGGGAACCCTTCACCGGAATGTCCAAAGTTTCAGCGAGATTTCCAAAATGTTGAGAGGAACTCGAAACGTGTCAGCCTTGGTTTTGAGAATCTCTCCCGGAGTATGAGAGATTTGGACGTGAAGGGGTACCAGTCTTGTCGGGGATTGGGAACCCTTTGCCAGAATGTCCAAAGTTTCAGCGGGATTTCCAAAATGTTGAAAGGAACTCGAAACATGTCAACCTCGGTTTTGAGAATCTCTCCCGGAGTTTGAGAGATTTGGACGTGAAAGGGTACCAGTCTTGTCGGGGATTGGGAACCCTTCGCCAGAATGACCAAAGTTCCAGGTGATTTCTAAAATGTTGAAAGGAACTCGAAACATGTCAACCTCGGTTTTGAGAATCTCTCCCGGAGTTTGAGAGATTTGGACGTGAAAGGGTACCAATCCTGTTGGGGATTGGGAACCCTTCGCGAGAATGTCCAAAGTTTCAGCGGGATTTCCAAAATGTTGAGAGGAACTCGAAACATGTCAACCTTGGTTTTGAGAATCTCTCCCGGAGTTTGAGAGATTTGGACGTGAATGGGTACCAGTCTTGTCGGGGATTGGGAACCCTTCGCGTGAATGTCCAAAGATTCAGTGGGATTTCCAAAATGTTGAAAGGAACTCGAAACATGTCAACCTCGGTTTTGAGAATCTCTCACGGAGTTTGAGAGATTTGGACGTGAAAGGGTACCAGTCTTGTCGGGGATTGGGAACCCTTCGCGAGAATGTCCAAAGTTTCAGCGGGATTTCCAAAATGTTGAGAGGAACTCGAAACATGTCAACCTTGGTTTTGAGAATCTCTCCCGGAGTTTGAGAGATTTGGACGTGAAAGGGTACCAGTCTTGTCGGGGATTGGGAACCCTTCACCAGAATGTCCAAAGTTTCAGCGGGATTTCCAAAATGTTGAGAGGAACTCGAAACGTGTCAGCCTTGGTTTTGAGAATCTCTCCCGGAGTATGAGAGATTTGGACGTGAAGGGGTACCAGTCTTGTCGGGGATTGGGAACCCTTCGCGAGAATGTCCAAAGTTTCAGCGGGATTTCCAAAATGTTGAAAGGAACTCGAAACATGTCAACCTTGGTTTTGAGAATCTCTCCCGGAGTTTGAGAGATTTGGACGTGAAAGGGTACCAGTCTTGTCGGGGATTGGGAACCCTTCGCGAGAATGTCCAAAGTTTCAGTGGGATTTCCAAAATGTTGAAAGGAACTCGAAACATGTCAACCTTGGTTTTGAGAACCTCTCCCGGAGTTTGAGAGATTTGGACGTGAAAGGGTACCAGTCTTGTCGGGGATTGGGAACCCTTCGCGAGAATGTCCAAAGTTTCAGCGGGATTTCCAAAATGTTGAGAGGAACTCGAAACATGTCAACCTTGGTTTTGAGAATCTCTCCCGGAGTTTGAGAGATTTGGACGTGAAAGGGTACCAGTCTTGTCGGGGATTGGGAACCCTTCACCGGAATGTCCAGAGTTTCAGTGGGATTTCCAAAATGTTGAAAGGAACTCGAAACGTGTCAGCCTTGGTTTTGAGAATCTCTCCCAGAGTATGAGAGATTTGGACGTGAAGGGGTACCAGTCTTGTCGGGGATTGGGAACCCTTCGCCAGAATGTCCAAAGTTTCAGCGGGATTTCCAAAATGTTGAAAGGAACTCGAAACATGTCAACCTTGGTTTTGAGAATCTCTCCCGGAGTTTGAGAGATTTGGACGTGAAAGGGTACCAATCTTGTCGGGGATTGGGAACCCTTCGCGAGAATGTCCAAAGTTTCAGCGGGATTTCCAAAATGTTGAAAGGAACTCGAAACATGTCAACCTTGGTTTTGAGAATCTCTCCCGGAGTTTGAGAGATTTGGACGTGAAAGGGTACCAGTCTTGTCGGGGATCGGGAACCCTTCGCGAGAATGTCCAAAGTTTCAGTGGGATTTCCAAAATGTTGAAAGGAACTCGAAACATGTCAACCTTGGTTTTGAGAATCTCTCCCGGAGTTTGAGAGATTTGGACGTGAAAGGGTACCAATCCTTTTGGGGATTGGGAACCCTTCGCGAGAATGTCCAAAGTTTCAGCGGGATTTCCAAAATGTTGAAAGGAACTCGAAACATGTCAACCTTGGTTTTGAGAATCTCTCCTGGAGTTTGAGAGATTTGGACGTGAAAGGGTACCAGTCTTGTCGGGGATTGGGAACCCTTCGCGAGAATGTCCAAAGTTTCAGCGGGATTTCCAAAATGTTGAGAGGAACTCGAAACATGTCAACCTTGGTTTTGAGAATCTCTCCCGGAGTTTGAGAGATTTGGACGTGAAAGGGTACCAGTCTTGTCGGGGATTGGGAACCCTTCACCGGAATGTCCAAAGTTTCAGTGGGATTTCCAAAATGTTGAGAGGAACTCGAAACGTGTCAGCCTTGGTTTTGAGAATCTCTCCCGGAGTATGAGAGATTTGGACGTGAAGGGGTACCAGTCTTGTCGGGGATTGGGAACCCTTTCCCAGAATGTCCAAAGTTTCAGCGGGATTTCCAAAATGTTGAAAGGAACTCGAAACATGTCAACCTTGGTTTTGAGAATCTCTCCCGGAGTTTGAGAGATTTGGACGTGAAAGGGTACCAATCTTGTCGGGGATTGGGAACCCTTCGTGAGAATGTCCAAAGTTTCAGCGGGATTTCCAAAATGTTGAAAGGAACTCGAAACATGTCAACCTTGGTTTTGAGAATCTCTCCCGGAGTTTGAGAGATTTGGACGTGAAAGGGTACCAATATTGTCGGGGACCGGGAACCCTTCGCGAGAATGTCCAAAGTTTCAGCGGGATTTCCAAAATGTTGAAAGGAACTCGAAACATGTCAACCTTGGTTTTGAGAATCTCTCCCGGAGTTTGAGAGATTTGGACGTGAAAGGGTACCAGTCTTGTCGGGGATTGGGAACCCTTCGCGAGAATGTCCAAAGTTTCAGCGGGATTTCCAAAATGTTGAAAGGAACTCGAAACATGTCAACCTTGGTTTTGAGAATCTCTCCCGGAGTTTGAGAGATTTGGACGTGAAAGGGTACCAGTCTTGTCGGGGATTGGGAACCCTTCGCGAGAATGTCCAAAGTTTCAGCGGGATTTCCAAAATGTTGAAAGGAACTCGAAACATGTCAACCTCGGTTTTGAGAATCTCTCCCGGAGTTTGAGAGATTTGGACGTGAAAGGGTACCAGTCTTGTCGGGGATTGGGAACCCTTCGCCAGAATGACCAAAGTTCCAGGTGATTTCTAAAATGTTGAAAGGAACTCGAAACATGTCAACCTTGGTTTTGAGAATCTCTGCCGGAGTTTGAGAGATTTGGACGTGAAAGGGTACCAATCCTGTTGGGGATTGGGAACCCTTCGCGAGAATGTCCAAAGTTTCAGCGGGATTTCCAAAATGTGTAAAGGAACTCGAAACATGTCAACCTTGGTTTTGAGAATCTCTCCCGGAGTTTGAGAGATTTGGACGTGAAAGGGTACCAGTCTTGTCGGGGATTGGGAACCCTTCGCGTGAATGTCCAAAGTTTCAGTGGGATTTCCAAAATGTTGAAAGGAACTCGAAACATGTCAACCTCGGTTTTGAGAATCTCTCACGGAGTTTGAGAGATTTGGACGTGAAAGGGTACCAATCTTGTCGGGGATTGGGAACCCTTCGCGAGAATGTCCAAAGTTTCAGCGGGATTTCCAAAATGTTGAGAGGAACTCGAAACATGTCAACCTTGGTTTTGAGAATCTCTCCCGGAGTTTGAGAGATTTGGACGTGAAAGGGTACCAGTCTTGTCGGGGATTGGGAACCCTTCACCAGAATGTCCAAAGTTTCAGCGGGATTTCCAAAATGTTGAGAGGAACTCGAAACGTGTCAGCCTTGGTTTTGAGAATCTCTCCCGGAGTATGAGAGATTTGGACGTGAAGGGGTACCAGTCTTGTCGGGGATTGGGAACCCTTCGCGAGAATGTCCAAAGTTTCAGCAGGATTTCCAAAATGTTGAAAGGAACTCGAAACATGTCAACCTTGGTTTTGAGAATCTCTCCCGGAGTTTGAGAGATTTGGACGTGAAAGGGTACCAGTCTTGTCGGGGATTGGGAACCCTTCGCGAGAATGTCCTAAGTTTCAGCGGGATTTCCAAAATGTTGAAAGGAACTCGAAACATGTCAACCTTGGTTTTGAGAATCTCTCCCGGACTTTGAGAGATTTGGACGTGAAAGGGTACCAGTCTTGTCGGGGATTGGGAACCCTTCGCGAGAATGTCCAAAGTTTCAGCGGGATTTCCAAAATGTTGAAAGGAACTCGAAACATGTCAACCTTGGTTTTGAGAACCTCTCCCGGAGTTTGAGAGATTTGGACGTGAAAGGGTACCAGTCTTGTCGGGGATTGGGAACCCTTCGCGAGAATGTCCAAAGTTTCAGCGGGATTTCCAAAATGTTGAAAGGAACTCGAAACATGTCAACCTTGGTTTTGAGAACCTCTCCCGGAGTTTGAGAGATTTGGACGTGAAAGGGTACCAGTCTTGTCGGGGATTGGGAACCCTTCGCGAGAATGTCCAAAGTTTCAGCGGGATTTCCAAAATGTTGAAAGGAACTCGAAACATGTCAACCTCGGTTTTGAGAATCTCTCCCGGACTTTGAGAGATTTGGACGTGAAACGGTACCAGTCTGGTCGGGGATTGGGAACCCTTCGCGAGAATGACCAAAGTTTCAGCGGGATTTCTAAAATGTTGAAAGGAACTCGAAACATGTCAACCATGGTTTTAAGAATCTCTCCCGGAGTTTGAGAGATTTGGATGTGAAAGGGTACCAGTCTTGTCGGGGATTGGGAACCCTTCGCCAGAATGTCCAAAGTTTCAGCGGGATTTCCAAAATGTTGAGAGGAACTCGAAACGTGTCAGCCTTGGTTTTGAGAATCTCTCCCGGAGTATGAGAGATTTGGACGTGAAGGGGTACCAGTCTTGTCGGGGATTGGGAACCCTTCGCCAGAATGTCCAAAGTTTCAGCGGGATTTCCAAAATGTTGAAAGGAACTCGAAACATGTCAACCTCGGTTTTGAGAATCTCTCCCGGAGTTTGAGAGATTTGGACGTGAAAGGGTACCAGTCTTGTCGGGGATTGGGAACCCTTCGCCAGAATGTCCTAAGTTTCAGCGGGATTTCCAAAATGTTGAAAGGAACTCGAAACATGTCAACCTTGGTTTTGAGAATCTCTCCCGGAGTTTGAGAGATTTGGACGTGAAAGGGTACCAGTCTTGTCGGGGATTGGGAACCCTTCGCGAGAATGTCCAAAGTTTCAGCGGGATTTCCAAAATGCTGAGAGGAACTCGAAACATGTCAACCTCGGTTTTGAGAATCTCTCCTGGAGTTTGAGAGATTTGGACGTGAAAGGGTACCAGTCTTGTCGGGGATTGGGAACCCTTCGCGAGAATGTCCAAAGTTTCAGCGGGATTTCCAAAATGTTGAAAGGAACTCGAAACATGTCAACCTTGGTTTTGAGAATCTCTCCCGGACTTTGAGAGATTTGGACGTGAAAGGGTACCAATCTTGTCGGGGATCGGGAACCCTTCGCGAGAATGTCCAAAGTTTCAGCGGGATTTCCAAAATGTTGAAAGGAACTCGAAACATGTCAACCTTGGTTTTGAGAATCTCTCCCGGACTTTGAGAGATTTGGACGTGAAAGGGTACCAATCTTGTCGGGGATCGGGAACCCTTCGCGAGAATGTCCAAAGTTTCAGTGGGATTTCCAAAATGTTGAAAGGAACTCGAAACATGTCAACCTTTGTTTTGAGAATCTCTCCCGGAGTTTGAGAGATTTGGACGTGAAAGGGTACCAATCCTGTTGGGGATTGGGAACCCTTCGCGAGAATGTCCAAAGTTTCAGCGGGATTTCCAAAATGTTGAAAGGAACTCGAAACATGTCAACCTTGGTTTTGAGAATCTCTCCCGGAGTTTGAGAGATTTGGACGTGAAAGGGTACCAATCTTGTCGGGGATTGGGAACCCTTCGCCAGAATGACCAAAGTTCCAGGTGATTTCTAAAATGTTGAAAGGAACTCGAAACATGTCAACCTCGGTTTTGAGAATCTCTCCCGGAGTTTGAGAGATTTGGACGTGAAAGGGTACCAATCCTGTTGGGGATTGGGAACCCTTCGCGAGAATGTCCAAAGTTTCAGCGGGATTTCCAAAATGTGTAAAGGAACTCGAAACATGTCAACCTTGGTTTTGAGAATCTCTCCCGGAGTTTGAGAGATTTGGACGTGAAAGGGTACCAGTCTTGTCGGGGATTGGGAACCCTTCGCGTGAATGTCCAAAGTTTCAGTGGGATTTCCAAAATGTTGAAAGGAACTCGAAACATGTCAACCTCGGTTTTGAGAATCTCTCCCGGAGTTTGAGAGATTTGGACGTGAAAGGGTACCAGTCTTGTCGGGGATTGGGAACCCTTCGCGAGAATGTCCAAAGTTTCAGCGGGATTTCCAAAATGTTGAGAGGAACTCGAAACATGTCAACCTTGGTTTTGAGAATCTCTCCCGGAGTTTGAGAGATTTGGACGTGAAAGGGTACCAGTCTTGTCGGGGATTGGGAACCCTTCACCAGAATGTCCAAAGTTTCAGCGGGATTTCCAAAATGTTGAGAGGAACTCGAAACGTGTCAGCCTTGGTTTTGAGAATCTCTCCCGGAGTATGAGAGATTTGGACGTGAAGGGGTACCAGACTTGTCGGGGATTGGGAACCCTTCGCGAGAATGTCCAAAGTTTCAGCAGGATTTCCAAAATGTTGAAAGGAACTCGAAACATGTCAACCTTGGTTTTGAGAATCTCTCCCGGAGTTTGAGAGATTTGGACGTGAAAGGGTACCAGTCTTGTCGGGGATTGGGAACCCTTCGCGAGAATGTCCTAAGTTTCAGCGGGATTTCCAAAATGTTGAAAGGAACTCGAAACATGTCAACCTTGGTTTTGAGAATCTCTCCCGGACTTTGAGAGATTTGGACGTGAAAGGGTACCAGTCTTGTCGGGGATTGGGAACCCTTCGCGAGAATGTCCAAAGTTTCAGCGGGATTTCCAAAATGTTGAAAGGAACTCGAAACATGTCAACCTTGGTTTTGAGAACCTCTCCCGGAGTTTGAGAGATTTGGACGTGAAAGGGTACCAGTCTTGTCGGGGATTGGGAACCCTTCGCGAGAATGTCCAAAGTTTCAGCGGGATTTCCAAAATGTTGAAAGGAACTCGAAACATGTCAACCTTGGTTTTGAGAACCTCTCCCGGAGTTTGAGAGATTTGGACGTGAAAGGGTACCAGTCTTGTCGGGGATTGGGAACCCTTCACCGGAATGTCCAGAGTTTCAGTGGGATTTCCAAAATGTTGAAAGGAACTCGAAACGTGTCAGCCTTGGTTTTGAGAATCTCTCCCAGAGTATGAGAGATTTGGACGTGAAGGGGTACCAGTCTTGTCGGGGATTGGGAACCCTTCGCCAGAATGTCCAAAGTTTCAGCGGGATTTCCAAAATGTTGAAAGGAACTCGAAACATGTCAACCTTGGTTTTGAGAATCTCTCCTGGAGTTTGAGAGATTTGGACGTGAAAGGGTACCAATCTTGTCGGGGATTGGGAACCCTTCGCGAGAATGTCCAAAGTTTCAGCGGGATTTCCAAAATGTTGAAAGGAACTCGAAACATGTCAACCTTGGTTTTGAGAATCTCTCCCGGAGTTTGAGAGATTTGGACGTGAAAGGGTACCAATCTTGTCGGGGATCGGGAACCCTTCGCGAGAATGTCCAAAGTTTCAGTGGGATTTCCAAAATGTTGAAAGGAACTCGAAACATGTCAACCTTGGTTTTGAGAATCTCTCCCGGAGTTTGAGAGATTTGGACGTGAAAGGGTACCAATCCTGTTTCGGATTGGGAACCCTTCGCGAGAATGTCCAAAGTTTCAGCGGGATTTCCAAAATGTTGAAAGGAACTCGAAACATGTCAACCTTGGTTTTGAGAATCTCTCCCGGACTTTGAGAGATTTGGACGTGAAAGGGTACCAGTCTTGTCGGGGATTGGGAACCCTTCACCAGAATGTCCAAAGTTTCAGCGGGATTTCCAAAATGTTGAGAGGAACTCGAAACGTGTCAGCCTTGGTTTTGAGAATCTCTCCCGGAGTATGAGAGATTTGGACGTGAAGGGGTACCAGTCTTGTCGGGGATTGGGAACCCTTCGCGAGAATGTCCAAAGTTTCAGCGGGATTTCCAAAATGTTGAAAGGAACTCGAACCATATCAACCTTGGTTTTGAGAATCTCTCCCGGAGTTTGAGAGATTTGGACGTGAAAGGGTACCAGTCTTGTCGGGGATTGGGAACCCTTCGCGAGAATGTCCAAAGTTTCAGCGGGATTTCCAAAATGTTGAGAGGAACTCGAAACATGTCAACCTTGGTTTTGAGAATCTCTCCCGGAGTTTGAGAGATTTGGACGTGAAAGGGTACCAGTCTTGTCGGGGATTGGGAACCCTTCACCAGAATGTCCAAAGTTTCAGCGGGATTTCCAAAATGTTGAGAGGAACTCGAAACGTGTCAGCCTTGGTTCTGAGAATCTCTCCCGGAGTATGAGAGATTTGGACGTGAAGGGGTACCAGTCTTGTCGGGGATTGGGAACCCTTTGCCAGAATGTCCAAAGTTTCAGCGGGATTTTTAAAATGTTGAATGGAACTCAAAACATGTCAACCTCGGTTTTGAGAATCTCTCCCGGAGTTTGAGAGATTTGGACGTGAAAGGGTACCAGTCTTGTCGGGGATTGGGAACCCTTCGCCAGAATGTCCAAAGTTTCAGGTGATTTCTAAAATGTTGAAAGGAACTCGAAACATGTCAACCTTGGTTTTGGGAATCTCTCCCAGAGTTTGAGAGATTTGGACGTGAAAGGGTACCAGTCTTGTCGGGGATTGGGAATCCGTCGCCAGAATGTCCAAAGTTTCAGCGGGATTTCCAAAATATTGAAAGGAACTCGAAACATGTCAACCTCGGTTTTGAGAATCTCTCCCGGACTTTGAGAGATTTGGACGTGAAAGGGTACCAGTCTTGTCGGGGATTGGGAACCCTTCACCAGAATGTCCAAAGTTTCAGTGGGATTTCCAAAATGTTGAGAGGAACTCGAAACGTGTCAGCCTTGGTTTTGAGAATCTCTCCCGGAGTATGAGAGATTTGGACGTGAAGGGGTACCAGTCTTGTCGGGGATTGGGAACCCTTTGCCAGAATGTCCAAAGTTTCAGCGGGATTTCCAAAATGTTGAAAGGAACTCGAAACATGTCAACCTTGGTTTTGAGAATCTCTCCCGGACTTTGAGAGATTTGGACGTGAAAGGGTACCAATCTTGTCGGGGATCGGGAACCCTTCGCGAGAATGTCCAAAGTTTCAGTGGGATTTCCAAAATGTTGAAAGGAACTCGAAACATGTCAACCTTGGTTTTGAGAATCTCTCCCGGACTTTGAGAGATTTGGACGTGAAAGGGTACCAGTCTTGTCGGGGATTGGGAACCCTTCGCGAGAATGACCAAAGTTTCAGTGGGATTTCTAAAATGTTGAAAGGAACTCGAAACATGTCAACCTTGGTTTTGAGAATCTCTCCCGGAGTTTGAGAGATTTGGACGTGAAAGCGTACCAGTCTTGTCGGGGATTGGGAACCCTTCGCGAGAATGTCCAAAGTTTCAGCGGGATTTCCAAAATGTTGAGAGGAACTCGAAACATGTCAACCTTGGTTTTGAGAATCTCTCCCGGAGTTTGAGAGATTTGGACGTGAAAGGGTACCAGTCTTGTCGGGGATTGGGAACCCTTCACCAGAATGTCCAAAGTTTCAGCGGGATTTCCAAAATGTTGAGAGGAACTCGAAACGTGTCAGCCTTGGTTTTGAGAATCTCTCCCGGAGTATGAGAGATTTGGACGTGAAGGGGTACCAGTCTTGTCGGGGATTGGGAACCCTTCACGAGAATGTCCAAAGTTTCAGGTGATTTCTAAAATGTTGAAAGGAACTCGAAACATGTCAACCTCGGTTTTGAGAATCTCTCCCGGACTTTGAGAGATTTGGACGTGAAAGGGTACCAGTCTTGTCGGGGATTGGGAACCCTTCGCGAGAATGACCAAAGTTTCAGCGGGATTTCTAAAATGTTGAAAGGAACTCGAAACATGTCAACCTTGGTTTTAAGAATCTCTCCCGGAGTTTGAGAGATTTGGACGTGAAAGGGTACCAGTCTTGTCGGGGATTGGGAACCCTTCACCAGAATGTCCAAAGTTTCAGCGGGATTTCCAAAATGTTGAGAGGAACTCGAAACGTGTCAGCCTTGGTTTTGAGAATCTCTCCCGGAGTATGAGAGATTTGGACGTGAAAAGGTACCAGTCTTGTCGGGGATTGGGAACCCTTTGCCAGAATGTCCAAAGTTTCAGCGGGATTTCCAAAATGTTAAAAGGAACTCGAAACATGTCAACCTCGGTTTTGAGAATCTCTCCCGGAGTTTGAGAGATTTGGACGTGAAAGGGTACCAGTCTTGTCGGGGATTGGGAACCCTTCGCCAGAATGACCAAAGTTTCAGGTGATTTCAAAAATGTTGAAAGGAACTCGAAACATGTCAACCTTGGTTTTGAGAATCTCTCCCAGAGTTTGAGAGATTTGGACGTGAAAGGGTACCAGTCTTGTCGGGGATTGGGAACCCTTCGCGAGAATGTCCAAAGTTTCAGCGGGATTTCCAAAATGTTGAGAGGAACTCGAAACATGTCAACCTTGGTTTTGAGAATCTCTCCCGGAGTTTGAGAGATTTGGACGTGAAAGGGTACCAATCTTGTCGGGGATTGGGAACCCTTCGCGAGAATGTCCAAAGTTTCAGCGGCATTTCCAAAATGTTGAAAGGAACTCGAAACATGTCAACCTTGGTTTTGCTAATCTCTCCCGGACTTTGAGAGATTTGGACGTGAAAGGGTACCAATCTTGTCGGGGATCGGGAACCCTTCGCGAGAATGTCCAAAGTTTCAGTGGGATTTCCAAAATGTTGAAAGGAAATCGAAACATGTCAACCTTGGTTTTGAGAATCTCTCCCGGAGTTTGAGAGATTTGGACGTGAAAGGGTACCAGTCTTGTCGGGGATTGGGAACCCTTCGCGAGAATGACCAAAGTTTCAGCGGGATTTCTAAAATGTTGAAAGGAACTCGAAACATGTCAACCTTGGTTTTGAGAATCTCTCCCGGAGTTTGAGAGATTTGGACGTGAAAGGGTACCAGTCTTGTCGGGGATTGGGAACCCTTCGCGAGAATGTCCAAAGTTTCAGCGGGATTTCCAAAATGTTGAAAGGAACTCGAAACATGTCAACCTTGGTTTTGAGAATCTCTCCCGGAGTTTGAGAGATTTGGACGTGAAAGGGTACCAGTCTTGTCGGGGATTGGGAACCCTTCACCAGAATGTCCAAAGTTTCAGCGGGATTTCCAAAATGTTGAGAGGAACTCGAAACGTGTCAGCCTTGGTTTTGAGAATCTCTCCCGGAGTATGAGAGATTTGGACGTGAAGGGGTACCAGTCTTGTCGGGGATTGGGAACCCTTCGCCAGAATGTCCAAAGTTTCAGCGGGATTTCCAAAATGTTGAAAGGAACTCGAAACATGTCAACCTTGGTTTTGAGAATCTCTCCCAGAGTTTGAGAGATTTGGACGTGAAAGGGTACCAATCTTGCCGGGGATTGGGAACCCTTCGCGAGAATGACCAAAGTTTCAGCGGGATTTCTAAAATGTTGAAAGGAACTCGAAACATGTCAACTTTGGTTTTGAGAATCTCTCCCGGAGTTTGAGAGATTTGGACGTGAAAGGGTACCAGTCTTGTCGGGGATTGGGAACCCTTCGTGAGAATGTCCAAAGTTTCAGCGGGATTTCCAAAATGTTGAAAGGAACTCGAAACATGTCAGCCACAGTTTTGAGAATCTCTCCCGGAGTTTGAGAGATTTGGACGTGAAAGGGTACCAGTCTTGTCGGGGATTGGGAACCCTTCGCGAGAATGACCAAAGTTTCAGCGGGATTTCTAAAATGTTGAAAGGAACTCGAAACATGTCAACCTTGGTTTTGAGAATCTCTCCCGGAGTTTGAGAGATTTGGACGTGAAAGGGTACCAGTCTTGTCGGGGATTGGGAACCCTTCGCCAGAATGTCCAAAGTTTCAGCGGTATTTTCAAAATGTTGAAAGGAACTCGAAACATGTCAACCTTGGTTTTGAGAATCTCTCCCGGAGTTTGAGAGATTTGGACGTGAAAGGGTACCAGTCTTGTCGGGGATTGGGAACCCTTCGCGAGAATGTCCAAAGTTTCAGCGGGATTTCTAAAATGTTGAAAGGAACTCGAAACATGTCAACCTTGGTTTTAAGAATCTCTCCCGGAGTTTGAGAGATTTGGACGTGAAAGGGTACCAGTCTTGTCGGGGATTGGGAACCCTTCACCAGAATGTCCAAAGTTTCAGCGGGATTTCCAAAATGTTGAGAGGAACTCGAAACGTGTCAGCCTTGGTTTTGAGAATCTCTCCCGGAGTATGAGAGATTTGGACGTGAAGGGGTACCAGTCTTGTCGGGGATTGGGAACCCTTTGCCAGAATGTCCAAAGTTTCAGCGGGATTTCCAAAATGTTAAAAGGAACTCGAAACATGTCAACCTCGGTTTTGAGAATCTCTCCCGGAGTTTGAGAGATTTGGACGTGAAAGGGTACCAGTCTTGTCAGGGATTGGGAACCCTTCGCCAGAATGACCAAAGTTTCAGGTGATTTCAAAAATGTTGAAAGGATCTCGAAACATGTCAACCTTGGTTTTGAGAATCTCTCCCAGAGTTTGAGAGATTTGGACGTGAAAGGGTACCAGTCTTGTCGGGGATTGGGAACCCTTCGCGAGAATGTCCAAAGTTTCAGCGGGATTTCCAAAATGTTGAGAGGAACTCGAAACATGTCAACCTTGGTTTTGAGAATCTCTCCCGGAGTTTGAGAGATTTGGACGTGAAAGGGTACCAATCTTGTCGGGGATTGGGAACCCTTCGCGAGAATGTCCAAAGTTTCAGCGGCATTTCCAAAATGTTGAAAGGAACTCGAAACATGTCAACCTTGGTTTTGCTAATCTCTCCCGGACTTTGAGAGATTTGGACGTGAAAGGGTACCAATCTTGTCGGGGATCGGGAACCCTTCGCGAGAATGTCCAAAGTTTCAGTGGGATTTCCAAAATGTTGAAAGGAAATCGAAACATGTCAGCCACAGTTTTGAGAATCTCTCCCGGAGTTTGAGAGATTTGGACGTGAAAGGGTACCAGTCTTGTCGGGGATTGGGAACCCTTCGCGAGAATGTCCAAAGTTTCAGCGGGATTTCCAAAATGTTGAGAGGAACTCGAAACATGTCAACCTTGGTTTTGAGAATCTCTCCCGGAGTTTGAGAGATTTGGACGTGAAAGGGTACCAATCTTGTCGGGGATTGGGAACCCTTCGCGAGAATGACCAAAGTTTCAGCGGGATTTCTAAAATGTTGAAAGGAACTCGAAACATGTCAACCTTGGTTTTGAGAATCTCTCCCGGAGTTTGAGAGATTTGGACGTGAAAGGGTACCAGTCTTGTCGGTGATTGGGAACCCTTCACCAGAATGTCCAAAGTTTCAGCGGGATTTCCAAAATGTTGAGAGGAACTCGAAACATGTCAACCTTGGTTTTGAGAATCTCTCCCGGAGTTTGAGAGATTTGGACGTGAAAGGGTACCAGTCTTGTCGGGGATTGGGAACCCTTCACCAGAATGTCCAAAGTTTCAGCGGGATTTCCAAAATGTTGAGAGGAACTCGAAACGTGTCAGCCTTGGTTTTGAGAATCTCTCCCGGAGTATGAGAGATTTGGACGTGAAGGGGTACCAGTCTTGTCGGGGATTGGGAACCATTCGCCAGAATGTCCAAAGTTTCAGCGGGATTTCCAAAATGTTGCAAGGAACTCGAAACATGTCAACCTTGGTTTTGAGAATCTCTCCCGGAGTCTGAGAGATTTGGACGTGAAAGGGTACCAATCTTGCCGGGGATTGGGAACCCTTCGCGAGAATGACCAAAGTTTCAGCGGGATTTCTAAAATGTTGAAAGGAACTCGAAACATGTCAACCTTGGTTTTGAGAATCTCTCCCGGAGTTTGAGAGATTTGGACGTGAAAGGGTACCAGTCTTGTCGGGGATTGGGAACCCTTCGTGAGAATGTCCAAAGTTTCAGCGGGATTTCCAAAATGTTGAAAGGAACTCGAAACATGTCAGCCACAGTTTTGAGAATCTCTCCCGGAGTTTGAGAGATTTGGACGTGAAAGGGTACCAGTCTTGTCGGGGATTGGGAACCCTTCGCGAGAATGACCAAAGTTTCAGCGGGATTTCTAAAATGTTGAAAGGAACTCGAAACATGTCAACCTTGGTTTTGAGAATCTCTCCCGGAGTTTGAGAGATTTGGACGGGAAAGGGTACCAGTCTTGTCGGGGATTGGGAACCCTTCGCCAGAATGTCCAAAGTTTCAGCGGTATTTTCAAAATGTTGAAAGGAACTCGAAACATGTCAACCTTGGTTTTGAGAATCTCTCCCGGAGTTTGAGAGATTTGGACGTGAAAGGGTACCAGTCTTGTCGGGGATTGGGAACCCTTCGCGAGAATGACCAAAGTTTCAGCGGGATTTCTAAAATGTTGAAAGGAACTCGAAACATGTCAACCTTGGTTTTAAGAATCTCTCCCGGACTTTGAGAGATTTGGACGTGAAAGGGTACCAGTCTTGTCGGGGATTGGGAACCGTTCGCCAGAATGTCCAAAGTTTCAGCGGGATTTCCAAAACGTTGAAAGGAACTCGAAACATGTCAACCTTGGTTTTGAGAATCTCTCCCGGAGTTTGAGAGATTTGGACGTGAAAGGGTACCAATCTTGTTGGGGATTGGGAACCCTTCGCCAGAATGTCCAAAGTTTCAGCGGGATTTCCAAAATGTTGAGAGGAACTCGAAACATGTCAACCTTGGTTTTGAGAATCTCTCCCGGAGTTTGAGAGATTTGGACGTGAAAGGGTACCAGTCTTGTCGGGGATCGGGAACCCTTCGCGAGAATGTCCAAAGTTTCAGCGGGATTTCCAAAATGTTGAAAGGAACTCGAAACATGTCAACCTCGGTTTTGAGAATCTCTCCCGGAGTTTGAGAGATTTGGACGTGAAAGGGTACCAGTCTTGTCGGGATTTGGAACCCTTCACCAGAATGACCAAAGTTTCAGGTGATTTCTAAAATGTTGAAAGGAACTCGAAACATGTCAACCTTGGTTTTGAGAATCTCTCACGGAGTTTGAGAGATTTGGACGTGAAAGGGTACCAGTCTTGACGGGGATTGGGAACCCTTCACCAGAATGTCCAAAGTTTCAGCGGGATTTCCAAAATGTTGAGAGGAACTCGAAACGTGTCAGCCTTGGTTTTGAGAATCTCTCCCGGAGAATGAGAGATTTGGACGTGAAGGGGTACCAGTCTTGTCGGGGATTGGGAACCCTTTGCCAGAATGTCCAAAGTTTCAGCGGGATTTCCAAAATGTTGAAAGGAACTCGAAACATGTCAACCTCGGTTTTGAGAATCTCTCCCGGAGTTTGAGAGATTTGGACGTGAAAGGGTACCAGTCTTGTCGGGGATTGGGAACCCTTCGCCAGAATGACCAAAGTTTCAGGTGATTTCTAAAATGTTGAAAGGAACTCGAAACATGTCAACCTTGGTTTTGAGAATCTCTCCCGGAGTTTGAGAGATTTGGACGTGAAAGGGTACCAGTCTTGTCGGGGATTGGGAACCCTTTGCCAGAATGTCCAAAGTTTCAGCGGGATTTCCAAAATGTTGAGAGGAACTCGAAACATGTCAACCGTGGTTTTGAGAATCTCTCCCGGAGTTTGAGAGATTTGGACGTGAAAGGGTACCAATCTTGTCGGGGATTGGGAACCCTTCGCGAGAATGTCCAAAGTTTCAGCGGCATTTCCAAAATGTTGAAAGGAACTCGAAACATGTCAACCTTGGTTTTGAGAATCTCTCCCGGACTTTGAGAGATTTGGACGTGAAAGGGTACCGATCTTGTCGGGGATCGGGAACCCTTCGCGAGAATGTCCAAAGTTTCAGTGGGATTTCCAAAATGTTGAAAGGAACTCGAAACATGTCAACCTTGGTTTTGAGAATCTCTCCCGGAGTTTGAGAGATTTGGACGTGAAAGGGTACCAGTCTTGTCGGGGATTGGGAACCCTTCGCGAGAATGACCAAAGTTTCAGTGGGATTTCTAAAATGTTGAAAGGAACTCGAACCATGTCATCCTTGGTTTTGAGAATCTCTCCCGGAGTTTGAGAGATTTGGACGTGAAAGGGTACCAGTCTTGTCGGGGATTGGGAACCCTTCGCTAGAATGTCCAAAGTTTCAGCGGGATTTCCAAAATGTTGAGAGGAACTCGAAACATGTCAACCTTGGTTTTGAGAATCTCTCCCGGAGTTTGAGAGATTTGGACGTGAAAGGGTACCAGTCTTGTCGGGGATTGGGAACCCTTCACCAGAATGTCCAAAGTTTCAGCGGGATTTCCAAAATGTTGAGAGGAACTCGAAACGTGTCAGCCTTGGTTTTGAGAATCTCTCCCGGAGTATGAGAGATTTGGACGTGAAGGGGTACCAGTCTTGTCGGGGATTGGGAACCCTTCGCGAGAATGTCCAAAGTTTCAGGTGATTTCCAAAATGTTGAAAGGAACTCGAAACATGTCAACCTTGGTTTTGAGAATCTCTCCCGGAGTTTGAGAGATTTGGACGTGAAAGGGTACCAGTCTTGTCGGGGATTGGGAACCCTTCGCGAGAATGACCAAAGTTTCAGCGGGATTTCTAAAATGTTGAAAGGAACTCGAAACATGTCAACCTTGGTTTTGAGAATCTCTCCCGGAGTTTGAGAGATTTGGACGTGAAAGGGTACCAGTCTTGTCGGGGATTGGGAACCCTTTGCCAGAATGTCCAAAGTTTCAGCGGGATTTCCAAAATGTTGAAAGGAACTCGAAACATGTCAACCTTGGTTTTGAGAATCTCTCCCGGAGTTTGAGAGATTTGGACGTGAAAGGGTACCAGTCTTGTCGGGGATTGGGAACCCTTCGCCAGAATGTCCAAAGTTTCAGCGGGATTTCCAAAATGTTGAGAGGAACTCGAAACGTGTCAGCCTTGGTTTTGAGAATCTCTCCCGGAGTATGAGAGATTTGGACGTGAAGGGGTACCAGTCTTGTCGGGGATTGGGAACCCTTTGCCAGAATGTCCAAAGTTTCAGCGGGATTTCCAAAATGTTGAAAGGAACTCGAAACATGTCAACCTCGGTTTTGAGAATCTCTCCCGGAGTTTGAGAGATTTGGACGTGAAAGGCTACCAGTCTTGTCGGGGATTGGGAACCCTTCGCCAGAATGTCCAAAGTTTCAGGTGATTTCTAAAATGTTGAAAGGAACTCGAAACATGTCAACCTTGGTTTTGAGAATCTCTCCCAGAGTTTGAGAGATTTGGACGTGAAAGGGTACCAATCTTGTCGGGGATCGGGAACCCTTCGCGAGAATGTCCAAAGTTTCAGTGGGATTTCCAAAATGTTGAAAGGAACTCGAAACATGTCAACCTTGGTTTTGAGAATCTCTCCCGGACTTTGAGAGATTTGGACGTGAAAGGGTACCAGTCTTGTCGGGGATTGGGAACCCTTCACCAGAATGACCAAAGTTTCAGGTGATTTCTAAAATGTTGAAAGGAACTCGAAACATGTCAACCTTGGTTTTGAGAATCTCTCCCAGAGTTTGAGAGATTTGGACGTGAAAGGGTACCAATCTTGTCGGGGATCGGGAACCCTTCGCGAGAATGTCCAAAGTTTCAGTGGGATTTCCAAAATGTTGAAAGGAACTCGAAACATGTCAACCTTGGTTTTGAGAATCTCTCCCGGAGTTTGAGAGATTTGGACGTGAAAGGGTACCAGTCTTGTCGGGGATTGGGAACCCTTCGCCAGAATGACCAAAGTTCCAGGTGATTTCTAAAATGTTGAAAGGAACTCGAAACATGTCAACCTTGGTTTTGAGAATCTCTCCCGGAGTTTGAGAGATTTGGACGTGAAAGGGTACCAATCTTGTCGGGGATTGGGAACCCTTCGCGAGAATGTCCAAAGTTTCAGCGGGATTTCCAAAATGTTGAAAGGAACTCGAAACATGTCAACCTTGGTTTTGAGAATCTCTCCCGGAGTTTGAGAGATTTGGACGTGAAAGGGTACCAGTCTTGTCGGGGATTGGGAACCCTTCGCGTGAATGTCCAAAGTTTCAGTGGGATTTCCAAAATGTTGAAAGGAACTCGAAACATGTCAACCTTGGTTTTGAGAATCTCTCCCGGAGTTTGAGAGATTTGGACGTGAAAGGGTACCAGTCTTGTCGGGGATTGGGAACCATTCGCGAGAATGTCCAAAGTTTCAGCGGGATTTCCAAAATGTTGAGAGGAACTCGAAACGTGTCAGCCTTGGTTTTGAGAATCTCTCCCGGAGTATGAGAGATTTGGACATGAAGGGGTACCAGTCTTGTCGGGGATTGGGAACCCTTCGCCAGAATGTCCAAAGTTTCAGCGGGATTTCCAAAATGTTGAAAGGAACTCGAAACATGTCAACCTCGGTTTTGAGAATCTCTCCCGGAGTTTGAGAGATTTGGACGTGAAAGGGTACCAGTCTTGTCGGGGATTGGGAACCCTTCGCGAGAATGACCAAAGTTTCAGCGGGATTTCTAAAATGTTGAAAGGAACTCGAAACATGTCAACCTTGGTTTTGAGAATCTCTCCCGGAGTTTGAGAGATTTGGACGTGAAAGGGTACCAGTCTTGTCGGGGATTGGGAACCCTTTGCCAGAATGTCCAAAGTTTCAGCGGGATTTCCAAAATGTTGAAAGGAACTCGAAACATGTCAACCTTGGTTTTGAGAATCTCTCCCGGAGTTTGAGAGATTTGGACGTGAAAGGGTACCAGTCTTGTCGGGGATTGGGAACCCTTCGCCAGAATGTCCAAAGTTTCAGCGGGATTTCCAAAATGTTGAGAGGAACTCGAAACGTGTCAGCCTTGGTTTTGAGAATCTCTCCCGGAGTATGAGAGATTTGGACGTGAAGGGGTACCAGTCTTGTCGGGGATTGGGAACCCTTTGCCAGAATGTCCAAAGTTTCAGCGGGATTTCCAAAATGTTGAAAGGAACTCGAAACATGTCAACCTCGGTTTTGAGAATCTCTCCCGGAGTTTGAGAGATTTGGACGTGAAAGGCTACCAGTCTTGTCGGGGATTGGGAACCCTTCGCCAGAATGTCCAAAGTTTCAGGTGATTTCTAAAATGTTGAAAGGAACTCGAAACATGTCAACCTTGGTTTTGAGAATCTCTCCCAGAGTTTGAGAGATTTGGACGTGAAAGGGTACCAATCTTGTCGGGGATCGGGAACCCTTCGCGAGAATGTCCAAAGTTTCAGTGGGATTTCCAAAATGTTGAAAGGAACTCGAAACATGTCAACCTTGGTTTTGAGAATCTCTCCCGGAGTTTGAGAGATTTGGACGTGAAAGGGTACCAATCTTGTCGGGGATTGGGAACCCTTCGCGAGAATGTCCAAAGTTTCAGCGGGATTTCCAAAATGTGTAAAGGAACTCGAAACATGTCAACCTTGGTTTTGAGAATCTCTCCCGGAGTTTGAGAGATTTGGACGTGAAAGGGTACCAGTCTTGTCGGGGATTGGGAACCCTTCGCGAGAATGTCCAAAGTTTCAGCGGGATTTCCAAAATGTTGAAAGGAACTCGAAACATGTCAACCTTGGTTTTGAGAATCTCTCCCGGAGTTTGAGAGATTTGGACGTGAAAGGGTACCAATCTTGTCGGGGATCGGGAACCCTTCGCGAGAATGTCCAAAGTTTCAGTGGGATTTCCAAAATGTTGAAAGGAACTCGAAACATGTCAACCTTGGTTTTGAGAATCTCTCCCGGAGTTTGAGAGATTTGGACGTGAAAGGGTACCAATCCTGTTGGGGATTGGGAACCCTTCGCGAGAATGTCCAAAGTTTCAGCGGGATTTCCAAAATGTTGAAAGGAACTCGAAACATGTCAACCTTGGTTTTGAGAATCTCTCCCGGAGTTTGAGAGATTTGGACGTGAAAGGGTACCAGTCTTGTTGGGGATTGGGAACCCTTCGTGAGAATGTCCAAAGTTTCAGCGGGATTTCCAAAATGTTGAGAGGAACTCGAAACGTGTCAGCCTTGGTTTTGAGAATCTCTCCCGGAGTATGAGAGATTTGGACGTGAAGGGGTACCAGTCTTGTCGGGGATTGGGAACCCTTCGCCAGAATGTCCAAAGTTTCAGCGGGATTTCCAAAATGTTGAAAGGAACTCGAAACATGTCAACTTCGGTTTTGAGAATCTCTCCCGGAGTTTGAGAGATTTGGACGTGAAAGGGTACCAGTCTTGTCGGGGATTGGGAACCCTTCGCGAGAATGGCCAAAGTTTCAGCGGGATTTCTAAAATGTTGAAAGGAACTCGAAACATGTCAACCTTGGTTTTGAGAATCTCTCCCGGAGTTTGAGAGATTTGGACGTGAAAGGGTACCAGTCTTGTCGGGGATTGGGAACCCTTCGTGAGAATGTCCAAAGTTTCAGCGGGATTTCCAAAATGTTGAAAGGAACTCGAAACATGTCAGCCACGGTTTTGAGAATCTCTCCCGGAGTTTGAGAGATTTGGACGTGAAGGGGTACCAGTCTTGTCGGGGATTGGGAACCCTTCGACAGAATGTCCAAAGTTTCAGCGGGATTTCCAAAATGTTGAGAGGAACTCGAAACATGTCAACCTTGGTTTTGAGAATCTCTCCCGGAGTTTGAGAGATTTGGACGTGAAAGGGTACCAATCTTGTCGGGGATTGGGAACCCTTCGCGAGAATGTCCAAAGTTTCAGCGGGATTTCCAAAATGTTGAAAGGAACTCGAAACATGTCAACCTCGGTTTTGAGAATCTCTCCCGGAGTTTGAGAGATTTGGACGTGAAAGGGTACCAATCTTGACGGGGATCGGGAACCCTTCGCGAGAATGTCCAAAGTTTCAGTGGGATTTCCAAAATGTTGAAAGGAACTCGAAACATGTCAACCTTGGTTTTGAGAATCTCTCCCGGAGTTTGAGAGATTTGGACATGAAAGGGTACCAATCTTGTTGGGGATTGGGAACCCTTCGCGAGAATGTCCAAAGTTTCAGCGGGATTTCCAAAATGTTGAGAGGAACTCGAAACATGTCAACCTTTGTTTTGAGAATCTCTCCCGGAGTTTGAGAGATTTGGACGTGAAAGTGTACCAGTCTTGTCGGGGATTGGGAACCCTTCGCGTGAATGTCCAAAGTTTCAGTGGGATTTCCAAAATGTTGAGAGGAACTCGAAACATGTCAACCTCGGTTTTGAGAATCTCTCCCGGAGTTTGAGAGATTTGGACGTGAAAGGGTACCAGTCTTGTCGGGGATTGGGAACCCCTCACCAGAATGACCAAAGTTTCAGGTGATTTCTAAAATGTTGAAAGGAACTCGAAACATGTCAACCTTGGTTTTGAGAATCTCTCCCAGAGTTTGAGAGATTTGGATGTGAAAGGGTACCAGTCTTGTCGGGGATTGGGAACCCTTCGCGAGAATGTCCAAAGTTTCAGCGGGATTTCCAAAATGTTGAAAGGAACTCGAAACATGTCAACCTTGGTTTTGAGAATCTCTCCCGGAGTTTGAGAGATTTGGACGTGAAAGGGTACCAGTCTTGTCGGGGATTGGGAACCCTTCGCGAGAATGTCCAAAGTTTCAGCGGGATTTCCAAAATGTGTAAAGGAACTCGAAACATGTCAACCTTGGTTTTGAGAATCTCTCCCGGAGTTTGAGAGATTTGGACGTGAAAGGGTACCAGTCTTGTCGGGGATTGGGAACCCTTCACCGGAATGTCCAAAGTTTCAGTGGGATTTCCAAAATGTTGAGAGGAACTCGAAACGTGTCAACCTTGGTTTTGAGAATCTCTCCCGGAGTATGAGAGATTTGGACGTGAAAGGGTACCAGTCTTGTCGGGGATTGGGAACCCTTCGCGAGAATGACCAAAGTTTCAGCGGGATTTCCAAAATGTTGAAAGGAACTCGAAACATGTCAACCTTGGTTTTGAGAATCTCTCCCGGAGTTTGAGAGATTTGGACGTGAAAGGGTACCAGTCTTGTCGGGGATTGGGAACCCTTCGTGAGAATGTCCAAAGTTTCAGCGGGATTTCCAAAATGTTGAAAGGAACTCGAAACATGTCAGCCACGGTTTTGAGAATCTCTCCCGGAGTTTGAGAGATTTGGACGTGAAAGGGTACCAGTCTTGTCGGGGATTGGGAACCCTTCGCGAGAATGACCAAAGTTTCAGCGGGATTTCTAAAATGTTGAAAGGAACTCGAAACATGTCAACCTTGGTTTTGAGAATCTCTCCCGTAGTTTGAGAGATTTGGACGTGAAAGGGTACCAGTCTTGTTGGGGATTGGGAACCCTTCGCGAGAATGTCCAAAGTTTCAGGTGATTTCTAAAATGTTGAAAGGAACTCGAAACATGTCAACCTTGGTTTTGAGAATCTCTCCCGGAGTTTGAGAGATTTGGACGTGAAAGGGTACCAGTCTTGTCGGGGATTGGGAACCCTTCGCGAGAATGTCCTAAGTTTCAGCGGGATTTCCAAAATGTTGAGAGGAACTCGAAACATGTCAACCTCGGTTTTGAGAATCTCTCCCGGACTTTGAGAGATTTGGACGTGAAAGGGTACCAGTCTTGTCGGGGATTGGGAACCCTTCGCGAGAATGACCAAAGTTTCAGCGGGATTTCTAAAATGTTGAAAGGAACTCGAAACATGTCAACCTTGGTTTTAAGTATCTCTCCCGGAGTTTGAGAGATTTGGATGTGAAAGGGTACCAGTCTTGTCGGAGATTGGGAACCCTTCGCCAGAATGTCCAAAGTTTCAGCGGGATTTCCAAAACGTTGCAAGGAACTCGAAACATGTCAACCTTGGTTTTGAGAATCTCTCCCGGAGTTTGAGAGATTTGGACGTGAAAGGGTACCAATCTTGTTGGGGATTGGGAACCCTTCGCGAGAATGTCCAAAGTTTCAGCGGGATTTCCAAAATGTTGAGAGGAACTCGAAACATGTCAACCCTGGTTTTGAGAATCTCTCCCGGAGTTTGAGAGATTTGGACGTGAAAGGGTACCAGTCTTGTCGGGGATTGGGAACCCTTCGCCAGAATGTCCAAAGTTTCAGCGGGATTTCCAAAATGTTGAAAGGAACTCGAAACATGTCAACCTTGGTTTTGAGAATCTCTCCCGGAGTTTGAGAGATTTGGACGTGAAAGGGTACCAATCTTCTTGGGGATTGGGAACCCTTCGCGAGAATGTCCAAAGTTTCAGGTGATTTCTAAAATGTTGAAAGGAACTCGAAACATGTCAACCTTGGTTTTGAGAATCTCTCCCAGAGTTTGAGAGATTTGGACGTGAAAGGGTACCAGTCTTGTCGGGGATTGGGAACCCTTCGCGAGAATGTCCAAAGTTTCAGCGGGATTTCCAAAATGTTGAGAGGAACTCGAAACATGTCAACCTTGGTTTTGAGAATCTCTCCCGGACTTTGAGAGATTTGGACGTGAAAGGGTACCAGTCTTGTCGGGGATTGGGAACCCTTCGCGAGAATGTCCAAAGTTTCAGCAGGATTTCCAAAATGTTGAGAGGAACTCGAAACATGTCAACCTTGGTTTTGAGAATCTCTCCCGGAGTTTGAGAGATTTGGACGTGAAAGGGTACCAGTCTTGTCGGGGATTGGGAACCCTTCGCGTGAATGTCCAAAGTTTCAGAGGGATTTCCAAAATGTTGAGAGGAACTCGAAACGTGTCAGCCTTGGTTTTGAGAATCTCTCCCGGAGTATGAGAGATTTGGACGTGAAGGGGTACCAGTCTTGTCGGGGATTGGGAACCCTTTGCCAGAATGTCCAAAGTTTCAGCGGGATTTCCAAAATGTTGAAAGGAACTCGAAACATGTCAACCTCGGTTTTGAGAATCTCTCCCGGAGTTTGAGCGATTTGGACGTGAAAGGGTACCAGTCTTGTCGGGGATTGGGAACCCTTCGCGAGAATGTCCAAAGTTTCAGGTGATTTCTAAAATGTTGAAAGGAACTCGAAACATGTCAACCTTGGTTTTGAGAATCTCTCCCAGAGTTTGAGAGATTTGGACGTGAAAGGGTACCAGTCTTGTCGGGGATTGGGAACCCTTCGCGAGAATGTCCTAAGTTTCAGCGGGATTTCCAAAATGTTGAGAGGAACTCGAAACATGTCAACCTTGGTTTTGAGAATCTCTCCCGGAGTTTGAGAGATTTGGACGTGAAAGGGTACCAATCTTGTCGGGGATTGGGAACCCTTCGCGAGAATGTCCAAAGTTTCAGCGGCATTTCCAAAATGTTGAGAGGAACTCGAAACATGTCAACCTTGGTTTTGAGAATCTCTCCCGGACTTTGAGAGATTTGGACGTGAAAGGGTACCAATCTTGTCGGGGATCGGGAACCCTTCGCGAGAATGTCCAAAGTTTCAGTGGGATTTCCAAAATGTTGAAAGGAACTCGAACCATGTCAACTTTGGTTTTGAGAATCTCTCCCGGAGTTTGAGAGATTTGGACGTGAAAGGGTACCAGTCTTGTCGGGGATTGGGAACCCTTCGCGAGAATGTCCAAAGTTTCAGCAGGATTTCCAAAATGTTGAGAGGAACTCGAAACATGTCAACCTTGGTTTTGAGAATCTCTCCCGGAGTTTGAGAGATTTGGACGTGAAAGGGTACCAGTCTTGTCGGGGATTGGGAACCCTTCACCAGAATGTCCAAAGTTTCAGCGGGATTTCCAAAATGTTGAGAGGAACTCGAAACGTGTCAGCCTTGGTTTTGAGAATCTCTCCCGGAGTATGAGAGATTTGGACGTGAAGGGGTACCAGTCTTGTCGGGGATTGGGAACCCTTCGCGAGAATGTCCAAAGTTTCAGCGCGATTTCCAAAATGTTGAAAGGAACTCGAAACATGTCAACCTTGGTTTTGAGAATCTCTCCCGGAGTTTGAGAGATTTGGACGTGAAAGGGTACCAATCCTGTTGGGGATTGGGAACCCTTCGCGAGAATGTCCAAAGTTTCAGCGGGATTTCCAAAATGTGTAAAGGAACTCGAAACATGTCAACCTTGGTTTTGAGAATCTCTCCCGGAGTTTGAGAGATTTGGACGTGAAAGGGTACCAGTCTTGTCGGGGATTGGGAACCCTTCGTGTGAATGTCCAAAGTTTCAGCGGGATTTCCAAAATGTTGAAAGGAACTCGAAACATGTCAACCTCGGTTTTGAGAATCTCTCCCGGAGTTTGAGAGATTTGGACGTGAAAGGGTACCAATCTTGTTGGGGATTGGGAACCCTTCGCGAGAATGTCCAAAGTTTCAGGTGATTTCTAAAATGTTGAAAGGAACTCGAAACATGTCAACCTTGGTTTTGAGAATCTCTCCCAGAGTTTGAGAGATTTGGACGTGAAAGGGTACCAGTCTTGTCGGGGATTGGGAACCCTTCGCGAGAATGTCCAAAGTTTCAGCAGGATTTCCAAAATGTTGAGAGGAACTCGAAACATGTCAACCTTGGTTTTGAGAATCTCTCCCGGAGTTTGAGAGATTTGGACGTGAAAGGGTACCAGTCTTGTCGGGGATTGGGAACCCTTCACCAGAATGTCCAAAGTTTCAGCGGGATTTCCAAAATGTTGAGAGGAACTCGAAACGTGTCAGCCTTGGTTTTGAGAATCTCTCCCGGAGTATGAGAGATTTGGACGTGAAGGGGTACCAGTCTTGTCGGGGATTGGGAACCCTTCGCGAGAATGTCCAAAGTTTCAGCGCGATTTCCAAAATGTTGAAAGGAACTCGAAACATGTCAACCTTGGTTTTGAGAATCTCTCCCGGAGTTTGAGAGATTTGGACGTGAAAGGGTACCAATCCTGTTGGGGATTGGGAACCCTTCGCGAGAATGTCCAAAGTTTCAGCGGGATTTCCAAAATGTGTAAAGGAACTCGAAACATGTCAACCTTGGTTTTGAGAATCTCTCCCGGAGTTTGAGAGATTTGGACGTGAAAGGGTACCAGTCTTGTCGGGGATTGGGAACCCTTCGTGTGAATGTCCAAAGTTTCAGCGGGATTTCCAAAATGTTGAAAGGAACTCGAAACATGTCAACCTCGGTTTTGAGAATCTCTCCCGGAGTTTGAGAGATTTGGACGTGAAAGTGTACCAGTCTTGTCGGGGATTGGGAACCCTTCGCGAGAATGTCCAAAGTTTCAGCGGGATTTCCAAAATGTTGAGAGGAACTCGAAACATGTCAACCTTGGTTTTGAGAATCTCTCCCGGAGTTTGAGAGATTTGGACGTGAAAGGGTACCAATCTTGTTGGGGATTGGGAACCCTTCGCGAGAATGTCCAAAGTTTCAGGTGATTTCTAAAATGTTGAAAGGAACTCGAAACATGTCAACCTTGGTTTTGAGAATCTCTCCCAGAGTTTGAGAGATTTGGACGTGAAAGGGTACCAGTCTTGTCGGGGATTGGGAACCCTTCGCGAGAATGTCCAAAGTTTCAGCGGGATTTCCAAAATGTTGAGAGGAACTCGAAACATGTCAACCTTGGTTTTGAGAATCTCTCCCGGACTTTGAGAGATTTGGACGTGAAAGGGTACCAGTCTTGTCGGGGATTGGGAACCCTTCGCGAGAATGTCCAAAGTTTCAGCGGGATTTCCAAAATGTTGAGAGGAACTCGAAACGTGTCAGCCTTGGTTTTGAGAATCTCTCCCGGAGTATGAGAGATTTGGACGTGAAGGGGTACCAGTCTTGTCGGGGATTGGGAACCCTTTGCCAGAATGTCCAAAGTTTCAGCGGGATTTCCAAAATGTTGAGAGGAACTCGAAACATGTCAACCTCGGTTTTGAGAATCTCTCCCGGAGTTTGAGAGATTTGGACGTGAAAGGGTACCAGTCTTGTCGGGGATTGGGAACCCTTCGCGAGAATGTCCAAAGTTTCAGCGGGATTTCCAAAATGTTGAGAGGAACTCGAAACATGTCAACCTTTGTTTTGAGAATCTCTCCCGGAGTTTGAGAGATTTGGACGTGAAAGGGTACCAGTCTTGTCGGGGATTGGGAACCCTTCGCGAGAATGTCCAAAGTTTCAGCGGGATTTCCAAAATGTTGAAAGGAACTCGAAACATGTCAACCTCGGTTTTGAGAATCTCTCCCGGACTTTGAGAGATTTGGACGTGAAAGGGTACCAGTCTTGTCGGGGATTGGGAACCCTTCACCAGAATGACCAAAGTTTCAGGTGATTTCTAAAATGTTGAAAGGAACTCGAAACATGTCAACCTTGGTTTTGAGAATCTCTCCCAGAGTTTGAGAGATTTGGACGTGAAAGGGTACCAGTCTTGTCGGGGATTGGGAACCCTTCGCGAGAATGTCCAAAGTTTCAGCGGGATTTCCAAAATGTTGAGAGGAACTCGAAACATGTCAACCTTGGTTTTGAGAATCTCTCCCGGACTTTGAGAGATTTGGACGTGAAAGAGTACCAGTCTTGTCGGGGATTGGGAACCCTTCGCGAGAATGTCCAAGGTTTCAGCAGGATTTCCAAAATGTTGAGAGGAACTCGAAACATGTCAACCTTGGTTTTGAGAATCTCTCCCGGACTTTGAGAGATTTGGACGGGAAAGGGTACCAGTCTTGTCGGGGATTGGGAACCCTTCACCAGAATGTCCAAAGTTTCAGCGGGATTTCCAAAATGTTGAGAGGAACTCGAAACGTGTCAGCCTTGGTTTTGAGAATCTCTCCCGGAGTATGAGAGATTTGGACGTGAAGGGGTACCAGTCTTGTCGGGGATTGGGAACCCTTTGCCAGAATGTCCAAAGTTTCAGCGGGATTTCCAAAATGTTGAAAGGAACTCGAAACATGTCAACCTCGGTTTTGAGAATCTCTCCCGGAGTTTGAGAGATTTGGACGTGAAAGGGTACCAGTCTTGTCGGGGATTGGGAACCCTTCGCCAGAATGTCCAAAGTTTCAGGTGATTTCTAAAATGTTGAAAGGAACTCGAAACATGTCAACCTTGGTTTTGAGAATCTCTCCCAGAGTTTGAGAGATTTGGACGTGAAAGGGTACCAGTCTTGTCGGGGATTGGGAACCCTTCGCGAGAATGTCCTAAGTTTCAGCGGGATTTCCAAAATGTTGAGAGGAACTCGAAACATGTCAACCTTTGTTTTGAGAATCTCTCCCGGAGTTTGAGAGATTTGGACGTGAAAGGGTACCAATCTTGTCGGGGATTGGGAACCCTTCGCGAGAATGTCCAAAGTTTCAGCGGCATTTCCAAAATGTTGAGAGGAACTCGAAACATGTCAACCTTGGTTTTGAGAATCTCTCCCGGACTTTGAGAGATTTGGACGTGAAAGGGTACCAATCTTGTCGGGGATCGGGAACCCTTCGCGAGAATGTCCAAAGTTTCAGTGGGATTTCCAAAATGTTGAAAGGAACTCGAACCATGTCAACTTTGGTTTTGAGAATCTCTCCCGGAGTTTGAGAGATTTGGACGTGAAAGGGTACCAGTCTTGTCGGGGATTGGGAACCCTTCGCGAGAATGTCCAAAGTTTCAGCGGGATTTCCAAAATGTTGAGAGGAACTCGAAACATGTCAACCTTGGTTTTGAGAATCTCTCCCGGAGTTTGAGAGATTTGGACGTGAAAGGGTACCAGTCTTGTCGGGGATTGGGAACCCTTCACCAGAATGTCCAAAGTTTCAGCGGGATTTCCAAAATGTTGAGAGGAACTCGAAACGTGTCAGCCTTGGTTTTGAGAATCTCTCCCGGAGTATGAGAGATTTGGACGTGAAGGGGTACCAGTCTTGTCGGGGATTGGGAACCCTTCGCGAGAATGTCCAAAGTTTCAGCGCGATTTCCAAAATGTTGAAAGGAACTCGAAACATGTCAACCTTGGTTTTGAGAATCTCTCCCGGAGTTTGAGAGATTTGGACGTGAAAGGGTACCAATCCTGTTGGGGATTGGGAACCCTTCGCGAGAATGTCCAAAGTTTCAGCGGGATTTCCAAAATGTGTAAAGGAACTCGAAACATGTCAACCTTGGTTTTGAGAATCTCTCCCGGAGTTTGAGAGATTTGGACGTGAAAGGGTACCAGTCTTGTCGGGGATTGGGAACCCTTCGCGTGAATGTCCAAAGTTTCAGCGGGATTTCCAAAATGTTGAAAGGAACTCGAAACATGTCAACCTCGGTTTTGAGAATCTCTCCCGGAGTTTGAGAGATTTGGACGTGAAAGGGTACCAGTCTTGTCGGGGATTGGGAACCCTTCGCGAGAATGTCCAAAGTTTCAGCGGGATTTCCAAAATGTTGAGAGGAACTCGAAACATGTCAACCTTGGTTTTGAGAATCTCTCCCGGAGTTTGAGAGATTTGGACGTGAAAGGGTACCAATCTTGTCGGGGATTGGGAACCCTTCGCGAGAATGTCCAAAGTTTCAGCTGATTTCTAAAATGTTGAAAGGAACTCGAAACATGTCAACCTTGGTTTTGAGAATCTCTCCCAGAGTTTGAGAGATTTGGACGTGAAAGGGTACCAGTCTTGTCGGGGATTAACCCTTCGCGAGAATGTCCAAAGTTTCAGCGGGATTTCCAAAATGTTGAGAGGAACTCGAAACATGTGAACCTTGGTTTTGAGAATCTCTCCCGGACTTTGAGAGATTTGGACGTGAAAGGGTACCAGTCTTGTCGGGGATTGGGAACCCTTCGCGAGAATGTCCAAAGTTTCAGCAGGATTTCCAAAATGTTGAGAGGAACTCGAAACATGTCAACCTTGGTTTTGAGAATCTCTCCCGGAGTTTGAGAGATTTGGACGGGAAAGGGTACCAGTCTTGTCGGGGATTGGGAACCCTTCACCAGAATGTCCAAAGTTTCAGCGGGATTTCCAAAATGTTGAGAGGAACTCGAAACGTGTCAGCCTTGGTTTTGAGAATCTCTCCCGGACTTTGAGAGATTTGGACGTGAAGGGGTACCAGTCTTGTCGGGGATTGGGAACCCTTCGACAGAATGTCCAAAGTTTCAGCGGGATTTCCAAAATGTTGAAAGGAACTCGAAACATGTCAACCTCGGTTTTGAGAATCTCTCCCGGAGTTTGAGCGATTTGGACGTGAAAGGGTACCAGTCTTGTCGGGGATTGGGAACCCTTCGCCAGAATGACCAAAGTTTCAGGTGATTTCCAAAATGTTGAAAGGAACTCGAAACATGTCAACCTTGGTTTTGAGAATCTCTCCCAGAGTTTGAGAGATTTGGACGTGAAAGGGTACCAGTCTTGTCGGGGATCGGGAACCCTTCGCGAGAATGTCCTAAGTTTCAGCGGGATTTCCAAAATGTTGAGAGGAACTCGAAACATGTCAACCTTGGTTTTGAGAATCTCTCCCGGAGTTTGAGAGATTTGGACGTGAAAGGGTACCAATCTTGTCGGGGATTGGGAACCCTTCGAGAGAATGTCCAAAGTTTCAGCGGCATTTCCAAAATGTTGAGAGGAACTCGAAACATGTCAACCTTGGTTTTGAGAATCTCTCCCGGACTTTGAGAGATTTGGACGTGAAAGGGTACCAATCTTGTCGGGGATCGGGAACCCTTCGCGAGAATGTCCAAAGTTTCAGTGGGATTTCCAAAATGTTGAAAGGAACTCGAACCATGTCAACTTTGGTTTTGAGAATCTCTCCCGGAGTTTGAGAGATTTGGACGTGAAAGGGTACCAGTCTTGTCGGGGATTGGGAACCCTTCGCGAGAATGTCCAAAGTTTCAGCGGGATTTCCAAAATGTTGAGAGGAACTCGAAACATGTCAACCTTGGTTTTGAGAATCTCTCCCGGAGTTTGAGAGATTTGGACGTGAAAGGGTACCAGTCTTGTCGGGGATTGGGAACCCTTCACCAGAATGTCCAAAGTTTCAGCGGGATTTCCAAAATGTTGAGAGGAACTCGAAACGTGTCAGCCTTGGTTTTGAGAATCTCTCCCGGAGTATGAGAGATTTGGACGTGAAGGGGTACCAGTCTTGTCGGGGATTGGGAGCCCTTCGCCAGAATGTCCAAAGTTTCAGCGGGATTTCCAAAATATTGAAAGGAACTCGAAACATGTCAACCTCGGTTTTGAGAATCTCTCCCGGAGTATGAGAGATTTGGACGTGAAAGGGTACCAGTCTTGTCGGGGATTGGGAACCCTTCGCGAGAATGACCAAAGTTTCAGCGGGATTTCTAAAATGTTGAAAGGAACTCGAAACATGTCAACCTTGGTTTTGAGAATCTCTCCCGGAGTTTGAGAGATTTGGACGTGAAAGGGTACCAGTCTTGTCGGGGATTGGGAACCCTTCGTGAGAATGTCCAAAGTTTCAGCGGGATTTCCAAAATGTTGAGAGGAACTCGAAACATGTCAGCCACGGTTTTGAGAATCTCTCCCGGAGTTTGAGAGATTTGGACGTGAAAGGGTACCAGTCTTGTCGGGGATTGGGAACCCTTCGCGAGAATGACCAAAGTTTCAGCGGGATTTCTAAAATGTTGAAAGGAACTCGAAACATGTCAACCTTGGTTTTGAGAATCTCTCCCGGAGTTTGAGAGATTTGGACGTGAAAGGGTACCAGTCTTGTCGGGGATTGGGAACCCTTCGCGAGAATGTCCAAAGTTTCAGCGGGATTTCCAAAATGTTGAAAGGAACTCGAACCATGTCAACTTTGGTTTTGAGAATCTCTCCCGGAGTTTGAGAGATTTGGACGTGAAAGGGTACCAGTCTTGTCGGGGATTGGGAACCCTTCGCCAGAATGTCCAAAGTTTCAGCGGGATTTCCAAAATGTTGAGAGGAACTCGAAACATGTCAACCTTTGTTTTGAGAATCTCTCCCGGAGTTTGAGAGATTTGGACGTGAAAGGGTACCAGTCTTGTCGGGGATTGGGAACCCTTCGCGAGAATGTCCAAAGTTTCAGCGGGATTTCCAAAATGTTGAAAGGAACTCGAAACATGTCAACCTCGGTTTTGAGAATCTCTCCCGGAGTTTGAGAGATTTGGACGTGAAAGGGTACCAGTCTTGTCGGGGATTGGGAACCCTTCACCAGAATGACCAAAGTTTCAGGTGATTTCTAAAATATTGAAAGGAACTCGAAACATGTCAACCTTGGTTTTGAGAATCTCTCCCAGAGTTTGAGAGATTTGGACGTGAAAGGGTACCAGTCTTGTCGGGGATTGGGAACCCTTTCACGAGAATGTCCAAAGTTTCAGCGGGATTTCCAAAATGTTGAAAGGAACTCAAAACATGTCAACCTTGGTTTTGAGAATCTCTCCCGGAGTTTGAGAGATTTGGACGTGAAAGGGTACCAATCTTGTCGGGGATCGGGAACCCTTCGCGAGAATGTCCAAAGTTTCAGTGGGATTTCCAAAATGTTGAAAGGAACTCGAAACATGTCAACCTTGGTTTTGAGAATCTCTCCCGGAGTTTGAGAGATTTGGACGTGAAAGGGTACCAATCCTGTTGGGGATTGGGAACCCTTCGCGAGAATGTCCAAAGTTTCAGCGGGATTTCCAAAATGTGTAAAGGAACTCGAAACATGTCAACCTTGGTTTTGAGAATCTCTCCCGGAGTTTGAGAGATTTGGACGTGAAAGGGTACCAGTCTTGTCGGGGATTGGGAACCCTTCGCGAGAATGTCCAAAGTTTCAGCGGGATTTCCAAAATGTTGAGAGGAACTCGAAACATGTCAACCTTGGTTTTGAGAATGTCTCCCGGAGTTTGAGAGATTTGGACGTGAAAGGGTACCAGTCTTGTCGGGGATTGGGAACCCTTCGCCAGAATGTCCAAAGTTTCAGTGGGATTTCCAAAATGTTGAGAGGAACTCGAAACATGTGAACCTTGGTTTTGAGAATCTCTCCCGGACTTTGAGAGATTTGGACGTGAAAGGGTACCAGTCTTGTCGGGGATTGGGAACCCTTCACCAGAATGTCCAAAGTTTCAGCGGGATTTCCAAAATGTTGAGAGGAACTCGAAACGTGTCAGCCTTGGTTTTGAGAATCTCTCCCGGAGTATGAGAGATTTGGACGTGAAGGGGTACCAGTCTTGTCGGGGATTGGGGACCCTTTGCCAGAATGTCCAAAGTTTCAGCGGGATTTCCAAAATGTTGAAAGGAACTCGAAACATGTCAACCTCGGTTTTGAGAATCTCTCCCGGAGTTTGAGCGATTTGGACGTGAAAGGGTACCAGTCTTGTCGGGGATTGGGAACCCTTCGCGAGAATGACCAAAGTTTCAGGTGATTTCTAAAATGTTGAAAGGAACTCGAAACATGTCAACCTTGGTTTTGAGAATCTCTCCCAGAGTTTGAGAGATTTGGACGTGAAAGGGTACCAGTCTTGTCGGGGATTGGGAACCCTTCGCGAGAATGTCCTAAGTTTCAGCGGGATTTCCAAAATGTTGAGAGGAACTCGAAACATGTCAACCTTGGTTTTGAGAATCTCTCCCGGAGTTTGAGAGATTTGGACGTGAAAGGGTACCAATCTTGTCGGGGATTGGGAACCCTTCGCGAGAATGTCCAAAGTTTCAGCGGCATTTCCAAAATGTTGAGAGGAACTCGAAACATGTCAACCTTGGTTTTGAGAATCTCTCCCGGACTTTGAGAGATTTGGACGTGAAAGTGTACCAATCTTGTCGGGGATCGGGAACCCTTCGCGAGAATGTCCAAAGTTTCAGTGGGATTTCCAAAATGTTGAAAGGAACTCGAACCATGTCAACTTTGGTTTTGAGAATCTCTCCCGGAGTTTGAGAGATTTGGACGTGAAAGGGTACCAGTCTTGTCGGGGATTGGGAACCCTTCGCGAGAATGTCCAAAGTTTCAGCGGGATTTCCAAAATGTTGAGAGGAACTCGAAACGTGTCAGCCTTGGTTTTGAGAATCTCTCCCGGAGTATGAGAGATTTGGACGTGAAGGGGTACCAGTCTTGTCGGGGATTGGGAACCCTTCGCGAGAATGTCCAAAGTTTCAGCGCGATTTCCAAAATGTTGAAAGGAACTCGAAACATGTCAACCTTGGTTTTGAGAATCTCTCCCGGAGTTTGAGAGATTTGGACGTGAAAGGGTACCAATCCTGTTGGGGATTGGGAACCCTTCGCGAGAATGTCCAAAGTTTCAGCGGGATTTCCAAAATGTGTAAAGGAACTCGAAACATGTCAACCTTGGTTTTGAGAATCTCTCCCGGAGTTTGAGAGATTTGGACGTGAAAGGGTACCAGTCTTGTCGGGGATTGGGAACCCTTCGCGTGAATGTCCAAAGTTTCAGTGGGATTTCCAAAATGTTGAAAGGAACTCGAACCATGTCAACCTCGGTTTTGAGAATCTCTCCCGGAGTTTGAGAGATTTGGACGTGAAAGGGTACCAGTCTTGTCGGGGATTGGGAACCCTTCGCGAGAATGTCCAAAGTTTCAGCGGGATTTCCAAAATGTTGAGAGGAACTCGAAACATGTCAACCTTGGTTTTGAGAATCTCTCCCGGAGTTTGAGAGATTTGGACGTGAAAGGGTACCAGTCTTGTCGGGGATTGGGAACCCTTCGCGAGAATGTCCAAAGTTTCAGCGGGATTTCCAAAATGTTGAAAGGAACTCGAAACATGTCAACCTTGGTTTTGAGAATCTCTCCCGGAGTTTGAGAGATTTGGACGTGAAAGGGTACCAATCTTGTTGGGGATTGGGAACCCTTCGCGAGAATGTCCAAAGTTTCAGGTGATTTCTAAAATGTTGAAAGGAACTCGAAACATGTCAACCTTGGTTTTGAGAATCTCTCCCAGAGTTTGAGAGATTTGGACGTGAAAGGGTACCAGTCTTGTCGGGGATTGGGAACCCTTCGCGAGAATGTCCTAAGTTTCAGCGGGATTTCCAAAATGTTGAGAGGAACTCGAAACATGTCAACCTTGGTTTTGAGAATCTCTCCCGGAGTTTGAGAGATTTGGACGTGAAAGGGTACCAATCTTGTCGGGGATTGGGAACCCTTCGCGAGAATGTCCAAAGTTTCAGCGGCATTTCCAAAATGTTGAGAGGAACTCGAAACATGTCAACCTTGGTTTTGAGAATCTCTCCCGGACTTTGAGAGATTTGGACGTGAAAGGGTACCAATCTTGTCGGGGATCGGGAACCCTTCGCGAGAATGTCCAAAGTTTCAGTGGGATTTCCAAAATGTTGAAAGGAACTCGAACCATGTCAACTTTGGTTTTGAGAATCTCTCCCGGAGTTTGAGAGATTTGGACGTGAAAGGGTACCAGTGTTGTCGGGGATTGGGAACCCTTCGCCAGAATGTCCAAAGTTTCAGCGGGATTTCCAAAATGTTGAGAGGAACTCGAAACATGTCAACCTTGGTTTTGAGAATCTCTCCCGGAGTTTGAGAGATTTGGACGTGAAAGGGTACCAGTCTTGTCGGGGATTGGGAACCCTTCACCAGAATGTCCAAAGTTTCAGCGGGATTTCCAAAATGTTGAGAGGAACTCGAAACGTGTCAGCCTTGGTTTTGAGAATCTCTCCCGGAGTATGAGAGATTTGGACGTGAAGGGGTACCAGTCTTGTCGGGGATTGGGAACCCTTCGCGAGAATGTCCAAAGTTTCAGCGCGATTTCCAAAATGTTGAAAGGAACTCGAAACATGTCAACCTTGGTTTTGAGAATCTCTCCCGGAGTTTGAGAGATTTGGACGTGAAAGGGTACCAATCCTGTTGGGGATTGGGAACCCTTCGCGAGAATGTCCAAAGTTTCAGCGGGATTTCCAAAATGTTGAAAGGAACTCGAAACATGTCAACCTTGGTTTTGAGAATCTCTCCCGGAGTTTGAGAGATTTGGACGTGAAAGGGTACCAATCTTGTTGGGGATTGGGAACCCTTCGCGAGAATGTCCAAAGTTTCAGGTGATTTCTAAAATGTTGAAAGGAACTCGAAACATGTCAACCTTGGTTTTGAGAATCTCTCCCAGAGTTTGAGAGATTTGGACGTGAAAGGGTACCAGTCTTGTCGGGGATTGGGAACCCTTCGCGAGAATGTCCAAAGTTTCAGCGGGATTTCCAAAATGTTGAAAGGAACTCGAAACATGTCAACCTTGGTTTTGAGAATCTCTCCCAGACTTTGAGAGATTTGGACGTGAAAGGGTACCAGTCTTGTCGGGGATTGGGAACCCTTCGCGAGAATGTCCAAAGTTTCAGCAGGATTTCCAAAATGTTGAGAGGAACTCGAAACATGTCAACCTTGGTTTTGAGAATCTCTCCCGGACTTTGAGAGATTTGGACGTGAAAGGGTACCAGTCTTGTCGGGGATTGGGAACCCTTCACCAGAATGTCCAAAGTTTCAGCGGGATTTCCAAAATGTTGAGAGGAACTCGAAACGTGTCAGCCTTGGTTTTGAGAATCTCTCCCGGAGTATGAGAGATTTGGACGTGAAGGGGTACCAGTCTTGTCGGGGATTGGGAACCCTTCGACAGAATGTCCAAAGTTTCAGCGGGATTTCCAAAATGTTGAAAGGAACTCGAAACATGTCAACCTCGGTTTTGAGAATCTCTCCCGGAGTTTGAGCGATTTGGACGTGAAAGGGTACCAATCTTGTTGGGGACTGGGAACCCTTCGCGAGAATGTCCAAAGTTTCAGGTGATTTCCAAAATGTTGAAAGGAACTCGAAACATGTCAACCTTGGTTTTGAGAATCTCTCCCAGAGTTTGAGAGATTTGGACGTGAAAGGGTACCAGTCTTGTCGGGGATTGGGAACCCTTCGCGAGAATGTCCAAAGTTTCAGCGGGATTTCCAAAATGTTGAGAGGAACTCGAAACATGTCAACCTTGGTTTTGAGAATCTCTCCCGGAGTTTGAGAGATTTGGACGTGAAAGGGTACCAGTCTTGTCGGGGATTGGGAACCCTTTCACGAGAATGTCCAAAGTTTCAGCGGGATTTCCAAAATGTTGAAAGGAACTCAAAACATGTCAACCTTGGTTTTGAGAATCTCTCCCGGAGTTTGAGAGATTTGGACGTGAAAGGGTACCAATCTTGTCGGGGATCGGGAACCCTTCGCGAGAATGTCCAAAGTTTCAGTGGGATTTCCAAAATGTTGAAAGGAACTCAAAACATGTCAACCTTGGTTTTGAGAATCTCTCCCGGAGTTTGAGAGATTTGGACGTGAAAGGGTACCAATCCTGTTGGGGATTGGGAACCCTTCGCGAGAATGTCCAAAGTTTCAGCGGGATTTCCAAAATCTTGAAAGGAACTCGAAACATGTCAACCTTGGTTTTGAGAATCTCTCCCGGAGTTTGAGAGATTTGGACGTGAAAGGGTACCAGTCTTGTCGGGGATTGGGAACCCTTCGCGTGAATGTCCAAAGTTTCAGTGGGATTTCCAAAATGTTGAAAGGAACTCGAAACATGTCAACCTCGGTTTTGAGAATCTCTCCCGGAGTTTGAGAGATTTGGACGTGAAAGGGTACCAGTCTTGTCGGGGATTGGGAACCCTTCGCGAGAATGTCCAAAGTTTCAGCGGGATTTCCAAAATGTTGAGAGGAACTCGAAACATGTCAACCTTGGTTTTGAGAATCTCTCCCGGAGTTTGAGAGATTTGGACGTGAAAGGGTACCAGTCTTGTCGGGGATTGGGAACCCTTCGCGAGAATGTCCAAAGTTTCAGTGGGATTTCCAAAATGTTGAGAGGAACTCGAAACATGTGAACCTTGGTTTTGAGAATCTCTCCCCGACTTTGAGAGATTTGGACGTGAAAGGGTACCAGTCTTGTCGGGGATTGGGAACCCTTCGCGAGAATGTCCAAAGTTTCAGCAGGATTTCCAAAATGTTGAGAGGAACTCGAAACATGTCAACCTTGGTTTTGAGAATCTCTCCCGGACTTTGAGAGATTTGGACGTGAAAGGGTACCAGTCTTGTCGGGGATTGGGAACCCTTCACCAGAATGTCCAAAGTTTCAGCGGGATTTCCAAAATGTTGAAAGGAACTCGAAACATGTCAACCTTGGTTTTGAGAATCTCTCCCGGAGTTTGAGAGATTTGGACGTGAAGGGGTACCAGTCTTGTCGGGGATTGGGAACCCTTCGCGAGAATGTCCAAAGTTTCAGCGGGATTTCCAAAATGTTGAAAGGAACTCGAAACATGTCAACCTCGGTTTTGAGAATCTCTCCCGGAGTTTGAGAGATTTGGACGTGAAAGGGTACCAGTCTTGTCGGGGATTGGGAACCCTTCGTGAGAATGTCCAAAGTTTCAGCGGGATTTCCAAAATGTTGAAAGGAACTCGAAACATGTCAGCCACGGTTTTGAGAATCTCTCCCGGAGTTTGAGAGATTTGGACGTGAAAGGGTACCAGTCTTGTCGGGGATTGGGAACCCTTCGCGAGAATGACCAAATTTTCAGCGGGATTTCTAAAATGTTGAAAGGAACTCGAAACATGTCAACCTTGGTTTTGAGAATCTCTCCCGGAGTTTGAGAGATTTGGACGTGAAAGGGTACCAGTCTTGTCGGGGATTGGGAACCCTTCGCGAGAATGTCCAAAGTTTCAGCGGGATTTCCAAAATGTTGAGAGGAACTCGAAACATGTCAACCTTGGTTTTGAGAATCTCTCCCGGAGTTTGAGAGATTTGGACGTGAAAGGGTACCAGTCTTGTCGGGGATTGGGAACCCTTCACCGGAATGTCCAAAGTTTCAGTGGGATTTCCAAAATGTTGAGAGGAACTCGAAACGTGTCAGCCTTAGTTTTGAGAATCTCTCCCGGAGTATGAGAGATTTGGACGTGAAGGGGTACCAGTCTTGTCGGGGATTGGGAACCCTTTGCCAGAATGTCCAAAGTTTCAGTGGGATTTCCAAAATGTTGAGAGGAACTCGAAACGTGTCAGCCTTGGTTTTGAGAATCTCTCCCGGAGTATGAGCGATTTGGACGTGAAGGGGTACCAGTCTTGTCGGGGATTGGGAACCCTTCGCCAGAATGTCCAAAGTTTCAGCGGGATTTCCAAAATGTTGAGAGGAACTCGAAACATGTCAACCTTGGTTTTGAGAATCTCTCCCGGAGTTTGAGAGATTTGGACGTGAAAGGGTACCAATCCTGTTGGGGATTGGGAACCCTTCGCGAGAATGTCCAAAGTTTCAGCGGGATTTCCAAAATGTGTAAAGGAACTCGAAACATGTCAACCTTGGTTTTGAGAATCTCTCCCGGAGTTTGAGAGATTTGGACGTGAAAGGGTACCAGTCTTGTCGGGGATTGGGAACCCTTCACCAGAATGTCCAAAGTTTCAGCGGGATTTCCAAAATGTTGAGAGGAACTCGAAACGTGTCAGCCTTGGTTTTGAGAATCTCTCCCAGAGTATGAGAGATTTGGACGTGAAGGGGTACCAGTCTTGTCGGGGATTGGGAACCCTTCGCCAGAATGTCCAAAGTTTCAGCGGGATTTCCAAAATGTTGAAAGGAACTCGAAACATGTCAACCTCGGTTTTGAGAATCTCTCCCGGACTTTGAGAGATTTGGACGTGAAAGGGTACCAGTCTTGTCGGGGATTGGGAACCCTTCGCGAGAATGACCAAAGTTTCAGCGGGATTTCTAAAATGTTGAAAGGAACTCGAAACATGTCAACCTTGGTTTTGAGAATCTCTCCCGGAGTTTGAGAGATTTGGACGTGAAAGGGTACCAATCTTGTTGGGGATTGGGAACCCTTCGCGAGAATGTCCAAAGTTTCAGCGGGATTTCCAAAATGTTGAGAGGAACTCGAAACATGTCAACCTTTGTTTTGAGAATCTCTCCCGGAGTTTGAGAGATTTGGACGTGAAAGGGTACCAGTCTTGTCGGGGATTGGGAACCCTTCACGAGAATGTCCAAAGTTTCAGCGGGATTTCCAAAATGTTGAAAGGAACTCGAAACATGTCAACCTCGGTTTTGAGAATCTCTCCCGGAGTTTGAGAGATTTGGACGTGAAAGGGTACCAGTCTTGTCGGGGATTGGGAACCCTTCGCGAGAATGTCCAAAGTTTCAGGTGATTTCTAAAATGTTGAAAGGAACTCGAAACATGTCAACCTTGATTTTGAGAATCTCTCCCAGAGTTTGAGAAATTTGGACGTGAAAGGGTACCAGTCTTGTCGGGGATTGGGAATCCTTCGCGAGAATGTCCAAAGTTTCAGCGGGATTTCCAAAATGTTGAGAGGAACTCGAAACATGTCAACCTTGGTTTTGAGAATCTCTCCCGGAGTTTGAGAGATTTGGACGTGAAAGGGTACCAGTCTTGTCGGGGATTGGGAACCCTTCGCGAGAATGTCCAAAGTTTCAGCGGGATTTCCAAAATGTTGAGAGGAACTCGAAACATGTCAACCTTGGTTTTGAGAATCTCTCCCGGAGTTTGAGAGATTTGGACGTGAAAGGGTACCAGTCTTGTCGGGGATTGGGAACCCTTCACCGGAATGTCCAAAGTTTCAGCGGGATTTCCAAAATGTTGAGAGGAACTCGAAACGTGTCAGCCTTGGTTTTGAGAATCTCTCCCGGACTATGAGAGATTTGGACGTGAAGGGGTACCAGTCTTGTCGGGGATTGGGAACCCTTTGCCAGAATGTCCAAAGTTTCAGCGGGATTTCCAAAATGTTGAAAGGAACTCGAAACATGTCAACCTCGGTTTTGAGAATCTCTCCCGGAGTTTGAGAGATTTGGACGTGAAAGGGTACCAATCTTGTCGGGGATTGGGAACCCTTCGCGAGAATGTCCAAAGTTTCAGTGGGATTTCCAAAATGTTGAAAGGAACTCGAAACATGTCAACCTTGGTTTTGAGAATCTCTCCCGGAGTTTGAGAGATTTGCACGTGAAAGGGTACCAATCCTGTTGGGGATTGGGAACCCTTCGCGAGAATGTCCAAAGTTTCAGCGGGATTTCCAAAATGTGTAAAGGAACTCGAAACATGTCAACCTTGGTTTTGAGAATCTCTCCCGGAGTTTGAGAGATTTGGACGTGAAAGGGTACCAGTCTTGTCGGGGATTGGGAACCCTTCACCAGAATGTCCAAAGTTTCAGCGGGATTTCCAAAATGTTGAAAGGAACTCGAAACATGTCAACCTCGGTTTTGAGAATCTCTCCCGGAGTTTGAGAGATTTGGACGTGAAAGGGTACCAGTCTTGTCGGGGATTGGGAACCCTTCGCGAGAATGTCCTAAGTTTCAGCGGGATTTCCAAAATGTTGAAAGGAACTCGAACCATGTCAACCTTGGTTTTGAGAATCTCTCCCGGAGTTTGAGAGATTTGGACGTGAAAGGGTACCAATCTTGTCGGGGATCGGGAACCCTTCGCGAGAATGTCCAAAGTTTCAGTGGGATTTCCAAAATGTTGAAAGGAACTCAAAACATGTCAACCTTGGTTTTGAGAATCTCTCCCGGAGTTTGAGAGATTTGGACGTGAAAGGGTACCAATCCTGTTGGGGATTGGGAACCCTTCGCGAGAATGTCCAAAGTTTCAGCGGGATTTCCAAAATCTTGAAAGGAACTCGAAACATGTCAACCTTGGTTTTGAGAATCTCTCCCGGAGTTTGAGAGATTTGGACGTGAAAGGGTACCAGTCTTGTCGGGGATTGGGAACCCTTCGCGTGAATGTCCAAAGTTTCAGTGGGATTTCCAAAATGTTGAAAGGAACTCGAAACATGTCAACCTCGGTTTTGAGAATCTCTCCCGGAGTTTGAGAGATTTGGACGTGAAAGGGTACCAGTCTTGTCGGGGATTGGGAACCCTTCGCGAGAATGTCCAAAGTTTCAGCGGGATTTCCAAAATGTTGAGAGGAACTCGAAACATGTCAACCTTGGTTTTGAGAATCTCTCCCGGAGTTTGAGAGATTTGGACGTGAAAGGGTACCAGTCTTGTCGGGGATTGGGAACCCTTCGCGAGAATGTCCAAAGTTTCAGTGGGATTTCCAAAATGTTGAGAGGAACTCGAAACATGTGAACCTTGGTTTTGAGAATCTCTCCCCGACTTTGAGAGATTTGGACGTGAAAGGGTACCAGTCTTGTCGGGGATTGGGAACCCTTCGCGAGAATGTCCAAAGTTTCAGCAGGATTTCCAAAATGTTGAGAGGAACTCGAAACATGTCAACCTTGGTTTTGAGAATCTCTCCCGGACTTTGAGAGATTTGGACGTGAAAGGGTACCAGTCTTGTCGGGGATTGGGAACCCTTCACCAGAATGTCCAAAGTTTCAGCGGGATTTCCAAAATGTTGAAAGGAACTCGAAACATGTCAACCTTGGTTTTGAGAATCTCTCCCGGAGTTTGAGAGATTTGGACGTGAAGGGGTACCAGTCTTGTCGGGGATTGGGAACCCTTCGCGAGAATGTCCAAAGTTTCAGCGGGATTTCCAAAATGTTGAAAGGAACTCGAAACATGTCAACCTCGGTTTTGAGAATCTCTCCCGGAGTTTGAGAGATTTGGACGTGAAAGGGTACCAGTCTTGTCGGGGATTGGGAACCCTTCGTGAGAATGTCCAAAGTTTCAGCGGGATTTCCAAAATGTTGAAAGGAACTCGAAACATGTCAGCCACGGTTTTGAGAATCTCTCCCGGAGTTTGAGAGATTTGGACGTGAAAGGGTACCAGTCTTGTCGGGGATTGGGAACCCTTCGCGAGAATGACCAAATTTTCAGCGGGATTTCTAAAATGTTGAAAGGAACTCGAAACATGTCAACCTTGGTTTTGAGAATCTCTCCCGGAGTTTGAGAGATTTGGACGTGAAAGGGTACCAGTCTTGTCGGGGATTGGGAACCCTTCGCGAGAATGTCCAAAGTTTCAGCGGGATTTCCAAAATGTTGAGAGGAACTCGAAACATGTCAACCTTGGTTTTGAGAATCTCTCCCGGAGTTTGAGAGATTTGGACGTGAAAGGGTACCAGTCTTGTCGGGGATTGGGAACCCTTCACCGGAATGTCCAAAGTTTCAGTGGGATTTCCAAAATGTTGAGAGGAACTCGAAACGTGTCAGCCTTAGTTTTGAGAATCTCTCCCGGAGTATGAGAGATTTGGACGTGAAGGGGTACCAGTCTTGTCGGGGATTGGGAACCCTTTGCCAGAATGTCCAAAGTTTCAGTGGGATTTCCAAAATGTTGAGAGGAACTCGAAACGTGTCAGCCTTGGTTTTGAGAATCTCTCCCGGAGTATGAGCGATTTGGACGTGAAGGGGTACCAGTCTTGTCGGGGATTGGGAACCCTTCGCCAGAATGTCCAAAGTTTCAGCGGGATTTCCAAAATGTTGAGAGGAACTCGAAACATGTCAACCTTGGTTTTGAGAATCTCTCCCGGAGTTTGAGAGATTTGGACGTGAAAGGGTACCAATCCTGTTGGGGATTGGGAACCCTTCGCGAGAATGTCCAAAGTTTCAGCGGGATTTCCAAAATGTGTAAAGGAACTCGAAACATGTCAACCTTGGTTTTGAGAATCTCTCCCGGAGTTTGAGAGATTTGGACGTGAAAGGGTACCAGTCTTGTCGGGGATTGGGAACCCTTCACCAGAATGTCCAAAGTTTCAGCGGGATTTCCAAAATGTTGAGAGGAACTCGAAACGTGTCAGCCTTGGTTTTGAGAATCTCTCCCAGAGTATGAGAGATTTGGACGTGAAGGGGTACCAGTCTTGTCGGGGATTGGGAACCCTTCGCCAGAATGTCCAAAGTTTCAGCGGGATTTCCAAAATGTTGAAAGGAACTCGAAACATGTCAACCTCGGTTTTGAGAATCTCTCCCGGACTTTGAGAGATTTGGACGTGAAAGGGTACCAGTCTTGTCGGGGATTGGGAACCCTTCGCGAGAATGACCAAAGTTTCAGCGGGATTTCTAAAATGTTGAAAGGAACTCGAAACATGTCAACCTTGGTTTTGAGAATCTCTCCCGGAGTTTGAGAGATTTGGACGTGAAAGGGTACCAATCTTGTTGGGGATTGGGAACCCTTCGCGAGAATGTCCAAAGTTTCAGCGGGATTTCCAAAATGTTGAGAGGAACTCGAAACATGTCAACCTTTGTTTTGAGAATCTCTCCCGGAGTTTGAGAGATTTGGACGTGAAAGGGTACCAGTCTTGTCGGGGATTGGGAACCCTTCACGAGAATGTCCAAAGTTTCAGCGGGATTTCCAAAATGTTGAAAGGAACTCGAAACATGTCAACCTCGGTTTTGAGAATCTCTCCCGGAGTTTGAGAGATTTGGACGTGAAAGGGTACCAGTCTTGTCGGGGATTGGGAACCCTTCGCGAGAATGTCCAAAGTTTCAGGTGATTTCTAAAATGTTGAAAGGAACTCGAAACATGTCAACCTTGATTTTGAGAATCTCTCCCAGAGTTTGAGAAATTTGGACGTGAAAGGGTACCAGTCTTGTCGGGGATTGGGAATCCTTCGCGAGAATGTCCAAAGTTTCAGCGGGATTTCCAAAATGTTGAGAGGAACTCGAAACATGTCAACCTTGGTTTTGAGAATCTCTCCCGGAGTTTGAGAGATTTGGACGTGAAAGGGTACCAGTCTTGTCGGGGATTGGGAACCCTTCGCGAGAATGTCCAAAGTTTCAGCGGGATTTCCAAAATGTTGAGAGGAACTCGAAACATGTCAACCTTGGTTTTGAGAATCTCTCCCGGAGTTTGAGAGATTTGGACGTGAAAGGGTACCAGTCTTGTCGGGGATTGGGAACCCTTCACCGGAATGTCCAAAGTTTCAGCGGGATTTCCAAAATGTTGAGAGGAACTCGAAACGTGTCAGCCTTGGTTTTGAGAATCTCTCCCGGACTATGAGAGATTTGGACGTGAAGGGGTACCAGTCTTGTCGGGGATTGGGAACCCTTTGCCAGAATGTCCAAAGTTTCAGCGGGATTTCCAAAATGTTGAAAGGAACTCGAAACATGTCAACCTCGGTTTTGAGAATCTCTCCCGGAGTTTGAGAGATTTGGACGTGAAAGGGTACCAATCTTGTCGGGGATTGGGAACCCTTCGCGAGAATGTCCAAAGTTTCAGTGGGATTTCCAAAATGTTGAAAGGAACTCGAAACATGTCAACCTTGGTTTTGAGAATCTCTCCCGGAGTTTGAGAGATTTGCACGTGAAAGGGTACCAATCCTGTTGGGGATTGGGAACCCTTCGCGAGAATGTCCAAAGTTTCAGCGGGATTTCCAAAATGTGTAAAGGAACTCGAAACATGTCAACCTTGGTTTTGAGAATCTCTCCCGGAGTTTGAGAGATTTGGACGTGAAAGGGTACCAGTCTTGTCGGGGATTGGGAACCCTTCACCAGAATGTCCAAAGTTTCAGCGGGATTTCCAAAATGTTGAAAGGAACTCGAAACATGTCAACCTCGGTTTTGAGAATCTCTCCCGGAGTTTGAGAGATTTGGACGTGAAAGGGTACCAGTCTTGTCGGGGATTGGGAACCCTTCGCGAGAATGTCCTAAGTTTCAGCGGGATTTCCAAAATGTTGAAAGGAACTCGAACCATGTCAACCTTGGTTTTGAGAATCTCTCCCGGAGTTTGAGAGATTTGGACGTGAAAGGGTACCAGTCTTGTCGGGGATTGGGAACCCTTCGCGAGACTGTCCAAAGTTTCAGCTGGATTTCCAAAATGCTGAGAGGAACTCGAAACATGTCAAGCTCGGTTTTGAGAATCTCTCCCGGAGTTTGAGAGATTTGGACGTGAAAGGGTACCAGTCTTGTCGGGGATTGGGAACCCTTCGCCAGAATGTCCAAAGTTTCAGCGGGATTTCCAAAATGTTGACAGGAACTCGAAACATGTCAACCTTGGTTTTGAGAATCTCTCCCGGAGTTTGAGAGATTTGGACGTGAAAGGGTACCAGTCTTGTCGGGGATTGGGAACCCTTCGCGAGAATGTCCAAAGTTTCAGCGGGATTTCCAAAATGTTGAAAGGAACTCGAAACCTGTCAACCTTGGTTTTGAGAATCTCTCCCGGAGTTTGAGAGATTTGGACGTGAAAGGGTACCAGTCTTGTCGGGGATTGGGAACCCTTCGCGAGAATGTCCAAAGTTTCAGCGGGATTTCCAAAATGTTGAGAGGAACTCGAAACATGTCAACCTTGGTTTTGAGAATCTCTCCCGGAGTATGAGAGATTTGGACGTGAAAGGGTACCAGTCTTGTCGGGGATTGGGAACCCTTCGCGAGAATGTCCAAAGTTTCAGTGGGATTTCCAAAATGTTGAGAGGAACTCGAAACGTGTCAGCCTTGGTTTTGAGAATCTCTCCCGGAGTTTGAGAGATTTGGACGTGAAAGGGTACCAGTCTTGTCGGGGATTGGGAACCCTTCGCGAGAATGTCCAAAGTTTCAGCGGGATTTCCAAAATGTTGAGAGGAACTCGAAACATGTCAACCTTGGTTTTAAGAATCTCTCCCGGTGTTTGAGAGATTTGGACGTGAAAGGGTACCAGTCTTGTCGGGGATTGGGAACCCTTCGCGAGAATGTCCAAAGTTTCAGCGGGATTTCCAAAATGTTGAAAGGAACTCGAAACATGTCAACCTTGGTTTTGAGAATCTCTCCCGGAGTTTGAGAGATTTGGACGTGAAAGGGTACCAATCTTGTCGGAGATTGGGAACCCTTCGTGAGAATGTCCAAAGTTTCAGCGGGATTTCCAAAATGTTGAAAGGAACTCGAAACATGTCAACCTTGGTTTTGAGAATCTCTCCCGGAGTTTGAGAGATTTGGACGTGAAAGGGTACCAGTCTTGTCGGGGATTGGGAACCCTTCGCCAGAATGTCCAAAGTTTCAGCGGGATTTCCAAAATGTTGAAAGGAACTCGAAACATGTCAACCTCGGTTTTGAGAATCTCTCCCGGAGTTTGAGAGATTTGGACGTGAAAGGGTACCAGTCTTGTCGGGGATTGGGAACCCTTCGCGAGAATGTCCAAAGTTTCAGCGGGATTTCTAAAATGTTTAAAGGAACTCGAAACATGTCAACCTTGGTTTTGAGAATCTCTCCCGGAGTTTGAGAGATTTGGACGTGAAAGGTTACCAGTCTTGTCGGGGATTGGGAACCCTTCGCGAGAATGTCCAAAGTTTCAGCGGGATTTCCAAAATGTTGAGAGGAACTCGAAACATGTCAACCTTGGTTTTGAGAATCTCTCCCGGAGTTTGAGAGATTTGGACGTGAAAGGGTACCAGTCTTGTCGGGGATTGGGAACCCTTCGCGAGAATGTCCAAAGTTTCAGTGGGATTTCCAAAATGTTGAGAGGAACTCGAAACGTGTCAGCCTTGGTTTTGAGAATCTCTCCCGGAGTTTGAGAGATTTGGACGTGAAAGGGTACCAGTCTTGTCGGGGATTGGGAACCCTTCACCAGAATGTCCAAAGTTTCAGCGGGATTTCCAAAATGTTGAAAGGAACTCGAAACGTGTCAGCCTTGGTTTTGAGAATCTCTCCCGGAGTATGAGAGATTTGGACGTGAAGGGGTACCAATCTTGTCGGGGATTGGGAACCCTTCGCCAGAATGTCCAAAGTTTCAGCGGGATTTCCAAAATGTTGAAAGGAACTCGAAACATGTCAACCTCGGTTTTGAGAATCTCTCCCGGAGTTTGAGAGATTTGGACGTGAAAGGGTACCAGTCTTGTCGGGGATTGGGAACCCTTCGCGAGAATATCCAATGTTTCAGCGGGATTTCTAAAATGTTGAAAGGAACTCGAAACATGTCAACCTTGGTTTTGAGAATCTCTCCCGGAGTTTGAGAGATTTGGACGTGAAAGGTTACCAGTCTTGTCGGGGATTGGGAACCCTTCGCGAGAATGTCCAAAGTTTCAGCGGGATTTCCAAAATGTTGAGAGGAACTCGAAACATGTCAACCTTGGTTTTGAGAATCTCTCCCGGAGTTTGAGAGATTTGGACGTGAAAGGGTACCAGTCTTGTCGGGGATTGGGAACCCTTCACCAGAACGTCCAAAGTTTCAGTGGGATTTCCAAAATGTTGAGAGGAACTCGAAACATGTCAGCCTTGGTTTTGAGAATCTCTCCCGGAGTTTGAGAGATTTGGACGTGAAAGGTTACCAGTCTTGTCGGGGATTGGGAACCCTTCGCGAGAATGTCCAAAGTTTCAGCGGGATTTCCAAAATGTTGAGAGGAACTCGAAACATGTCAACCTTGGTTTTGAGAATCTCTCCCGGAGTTTGAGAGATTTGGACGTGAAAGGGTACCAGTCTTGTCGGGGATTGGGAACCCTTCACCAGAATGTCCAAAGTTTCAGTGGGATTTCCAAAATGTTGAGAGGAACTCGAAACGTGTCAGCCTTGGTTTTGAGAATCTCTCCCGGAGTATGAGAGATTTGGACGTGAAGGGGTACCAGTCTTGTCGGGGATTGGGAACCCTTCGCCAGAATGTCCAAAGTTTCAGCGGGATTTCCAAAATGTTGAAAGGAACTCGAAACATGTCAACCTCGGTTTTGAGAATCTCTCCCGGACTTTGAGAGATTTGGACGTGAAAGGGTACCAGTCTTGTCGGGGATTGGGAACCCTTCGCGAGAATGACCAAAGTTTCAGCGGGATTTCTAAAATGTTGAAAGGAACTCGAAACATGTCAACCTTGGTTTTGAGAATCTCTCCCGGAGTTTGAGAGATTTGGACGTGAAAGGGTACCAGTCTTGTCGGGGATTGGGAACCCTTCGTGAGAATGTCCAAAGTTTCAGCGGGATTTCCAAAATGTTGAGAGGAACTCGAAACATGTCAACCTTGGTTTTGAGAATTCTCCCGGAGTTTGAGAGATTTCGACGTGAAAGGGTACCAGTCTTGTCGGGGATTGGGAACCCTACACCAGAATGTCCAAAGTTTCAGCGGGATTTCCAAAATGTTGAGAGGAACTCGAAACGTGTCAGCCTTGGTTTTGAGAATCTCTCCCGGAGTATGAGAGATTTGGACGTGAAGGGGTACCAGTCTTGTCGGGGATTGGGAACCCTTCGCGAGAATGTCCAAAGTTTCAGCGGGATTTCCAAAATGTTGAAAGGAACTCGAAACATGTCAACCTCGGTTTTGAGAATCTCTCCCGGACTTTGAGAGATTTGGACGTGAAAGGGTACCAGTCTTGTCGGGGATTGGGAACCCTTCGCGAGAATGTCCAAAGTTTCAGCGGGATTTCTAAAATGTTGAAAGGAACTCGAAACATGCCAACCTTGGTTTTGAGAATCTCTCCCGGAGTTTGAGAGATTTGGACGTGAAAGGGTACCAGTCTTGTCGGGGATTGGGAACCCTTCGTGAGAATGTCCAAAGTTTCAGCGGGATTTCCAAAATGTTGAGAGGAACTCGAAACATGTCAACCTTGGTTTTGAGAATTCTCCCGGAGTTTGAGAGATTTCGACGTGAAAGGGTACCAGTCTTGTCGGGGATTGGGAACCCTTCGCGAGAATGTCCAAAGTTTCAGCGGGATTTCCAAAATGTTGAGAGGAACTCGAAACATGTCAACCTTGGTTTTGAGAATCTCTCCCGGAGTTTGAGAGATTTGGACGTGAAAGGGTACCAGTCTTGTCGGGGATTGGGAACCCTTCACCAGAACGTCCAAAGTTTCAGTGGGATTTCCAAAATGTTGAGAGGAACTCGAAACATGTCAGCCTTGGTTTTGAGAATCTCTCCCGGAGTATGAGAAATTTGGACGTGAAGGGGTACCAGTCTTGTCGGGGATTGGGAACCCTTCGCCAGAATGTCCAAAGTTTCAGCGGGATTTCCAAAATGTTGAAAGGAACTCGAAACATGTCAACCTCGGTCTTGAGAATCTCTCCCGGAGTTTGAGAGATTTGGACGTGAAAGGGTACCAGTCTTGTCGGGGATTGGGAACCCTTCGCGAGAATGTCCAAAGTTTCAGCGGGATTTCTAAAATGTTGAAAGGAACTCGAAACATGTCAACCTTGGTTTTGAGAATCTCTCCCGGAGTTTGAGAGATTTGGACGTGAAAGGGTACCAGTCTTGTCGGGGATTGGGAACCCTTCGCGAGAATGTCCAAAGTTTCAGCGGGATTTCCAAAATGTTGAGATGAACTCGAAACATGTCAACCTTGGTTTTGAGAATCTCTCCCGGAGTTTGAGAGATTTGGACGTGAAAGGGTACCAGTCTTGTCGGGGATTGGGAACCCTTCGCGTGAATGTCCAAAGTTTCAGTGGGATTTCCAAAATGTTGAGAGGAACTCGAAACGTGTCAGCCTTGGTTTTGAGAATCTCTCCCGGAGTATGAGAGATTTGGACGTGAAGGGGTACCAGTCTTGTCGGGGATTGGGAACCCTTCGCCAGAATGTCCAAAGTTTCAGCGGGATTTCCAAAATGTTGAAAGGAACTCGAAACATGTCAACCTCGGTTTTGAGAATCTCTCCCGGACTTTGAGAGATTTGGACGTGAAAGGGTACCAGTCTTGTCGGGGATTGGGAACCCTTCGCGAGAATGACCAAAGTTTCAGCGGGATTTCTAAAATGTTGAAAGGAACTCGAAGCATGTCAACCTTGGGTTTGAGAATCTCTCCCGGAGTTTGAGAGATTTGGACGTGAAAGGGTACCAGTCTTGTCGGGGATTGGGAACCCTTCGTGAGAATGTCCAAAGTTTCAGCGGGATTTCCAAAATGTTGAGAGGAACTCGAAACATGTCAACCTTGGTTTTGAGAATTCTCCCGGAGTTTGAGAGATTTCGACGTGAAAGGGTACCAGTCTTGTCGGGGATTGGGAACCCTTCACCAGAATGTCCAAAGTTTCAGCGGGATTTCCAAAATGTTGAGAGGAACTCGAAACGTGTCAGCCTTGGTTTTGAGAATCTCTCCCGGAGTATGAGAGATTTGGACGTGAAGGGGTACCAGTCTTGTCGGGGATTGGGAACCCTTCGCGAGAATGTCCAAAGTTTCAGCGGGATTTCCAAAATGTTGAAAGGAACTCGAAACATGTCAACCTCGGTTTTGAGAATCTCTCCCGGACTTTGAGAGATTTGGACGTGAAAGGGTACCAGTCTTGTCGGGGATTGGGAACCCTTCGCGAGAATGTCCAAAGTTTCAGCGGGATTTCTAAAATGTTGAAAGGAACTCGAAACATGCCAACCTTGGTTTTGAGAATCTCTCCCGGAGTTTGAGAGATTTGGACGTGAAAGGGTACCAGTCTTGTCGGGGATTGGGAACCCTTCGTGAGAATGTCCAAAGTTTCAGCGGGATTTCCAAAATGTTGAGAGGAACTCGAAACATGTCAACCTTGGTTTTGAGAATCTCTCCCGGAGTTTGAGAGATTTCGACGTGAAAGGGTACCAGTCTTGTCGGGGATTGGGAACCCTACACCAGAATGTCCAAAGTTTCAGCGGGATTTCCAAAATGTTGAAAGGAACTCGAAACGTGTCAGCCTTGGTTTTGAGAATCTCTCCCGGAGTATGAGAGATTTGGACGTGAAGGGGTACCAGTCTTGTCGGGGATTGGGAACCCTTCACCAGAATGTCCAAAGTTTCAGCGGGATTTCCAAAATGTTGAAAGGAACTCGAAACATGTCAACCTCGGTTTTGAGAATCTCTCCCGGAGTTTGAGAGATTTGGACGTGAAAGGGTACCAGTCTTGTCGGGGATTGGGAACCCTTCGCGTGAATGTCCAAAGTTTCAGTGGGATTTCCAAAATGTTGAAAGGAACTCGAAACATGTCAACCTTGGTTTTGAGAATCTCTCCCGGAGTTTGAGAGATTTGGACGTGAAAGGGTACCAGTCTTGTCGGGGATTGGGAACCCTTCGCGAGAATGACCAAAGTTTCAGCGGGATTTCTAAAATGTTGAAAGGAACTCGAAACATGTCAACCTTGGTTTTGAGAATCTCTCCCGGAGTTTGAGAGATTTGGACGTGAAAGGGTACCAGTCTTGTCGGGGATTGGGAACCCTTCGCCAGAATGTCCAAAGTTTCAGCGGGATTTCCAAAATGTTGAAAGGAACTCGAAACATGTCAACCTTGGTTTTGAGAATCTCTCCCGGAGTTTGAGAGATTTGGACGTGAAAGGGTACCAATCTTGTCGGGGATTGGGAACCCTTCGCGAGAATGTCCAAAGTTTCAGCGGGATTTCCAAAATTTAGAAAGGAACTCGAAACATGTCAACCTCGGTTTTGAGAATCTCTCCCGGAGTATGAGAGATTTGGACGTGAAAGGGTACCAGTCTTGTTGGGGATTGGGAACCGTTCGCCAGAATGTCCAAAGTTTCAGCGGGATTTCCAAAATGTTGAAAGGAACTCGAACCATGTCAACCTTGGTTTTGAGAATCTCTCCCGGAGTTTGAGAGATTTGGACGTGAAAGGGTACCAGTCTTGTCGGGGATTGGGAACCCTTCGTGAGAATGTCCAAAGTTTCAGCGGGATTTCCAAAATGTTGAGAGGAACTCGAAACATGTCAACCTTGGTTTTGAGAATCTCTCCCGGAGTTTGAGAGATTTCGACGTGAAAGGGTACCAGTCTTGTCGGGGATTGGGAACCCTACACCAGAATGTCCAAAGTTTCAGCGGGATTTCCAAAATGTTGAAAGGAACTCGAAACGTGTCAGCCTTGGTTTTGAGAATCTCTCCCGGAGTATGAGAGATTTGGACGTGAAGGGGTACCAGTCTTGTCGGGGATTGGGAACCCTTCGCGAGAATGTCCAAAGTTTCAGCGGGATTTCCAAAATGTTGAAAGGAACTCGAAACATGTCAACCTCGGTTTTGAGAATCTCTCCCGGAGTATGAGAGATTTGGACGTGAAAGGGTACCAGTCTTGTCGGGGATTGGGAACCCTTCGCGAGAATGTCCAAAGTTTCAGCGGGATTTCCAAAATGTTGAAAGGAACTCGAAACATGTCAACCTCGGTTTTGAGAATCTCTCCCGGACTTTGAGAGATTTGGACGTGAAAGGGTACCAGTCTTGTCGGGGATTGGGAACCCTTCGCGAGAATGTCCAAAGTTTCAGCGGGATTTCCAAAATGTTGAAAGGAACTCGAAACGTGTCAGCCTTGGTTTTGAGAATCTCTCTCGGAGTATGAGAGATTTGGACGTGAAAGGGTACCAGTCTTGTCGGGGATTGGGAACCCTACACCAGAATGTCCAAAGTTTCAGCGGGATTTCCAAAATGTTGAGAGGAACTCGAAACGTGTCAGCCTTGGTTTTGAGAATCTCTCCCGGAGTTTGAGAGATTTGGACGTGAAGGGGTACCAGTCTTGTCGGGGATTGGGAACCCTTCGCGAGAATGTCCAAAGTTTCAGCGGGATTTCCAAAATGTTGAAAGGAACTCGAAACATGTCAACCTCGGTTTTGAAAATCTCTCCCGGACTTTGAGAGATTTGGACGTGAAAGGGTACCAGTCTTGTCGGGGATTGGGAACCCTTCGCGAGAATGTCCAAAGTTTCAGCGGGATTTCCAAAATGTTGAAAGGAACTCGAAACATGTCAACCTCGGTTTTGAGAATCTCTCCCGGACTTTGAGAGATTTGGACGTGAAAGGGTACCAGTCTTGTCGGGGATTGGGAACCCTTCGCGAGAATGACCAAAGTTTCAGCGGGATTTCTAAAATGTTGAAAGGAACTCGAAACATGTCAACCTTGGTTTTGAGAATCTCTCCCGGAGTTTGAGAGATTTGGACGTGAAAGGGTACCAGTCTTGTCGGGGATTGGGAACCCTTCGTGAGAATGTCCAAAGTTTCAGCGGGATTTCCAAAATGTTGAGAGGAACTCGAAACATGTCAACCTTGGTTTTGAGAATTCTCCCGGAGTTTGAGAGATTTCGACGTGAAAGGGTACCAGTCTTTTCGGGGATTGGGAACCCTACACCAGAATGTCCAAAGTTTCAGCGGGATTTCCAAAATGTTGAGGTGAACTCGAAACGTGTCAGCCTTGGTTTTGAGAATCTCTCCCGGAGTATGAGAGATTTGGACGTGAAGGGGTACCAGTCTTGTCGAGGATTGGGAACCCTTCGCGAGAATGTCCAAAGTTTCAGCGGGATTTCCAAAATGTTGAAAGGAACTCGAAACATGTCAACCTCGGTTTTGAGAATCTCTCCCGGAGTTTGAGAGATTTGGACGTGAAAGGGTACCAGTCTTGTCGGGGATTGGGAACCCTTCGTGAGAATGTCCAAAGTTTCAGCGGGATTTCCAAAATGTTGAGAGGAACTCGAAACATGTCAACCTTGGTTTTGAGAATCTCTCCCGGAGTTTGAGAGATTTCGACGTGAAAGGGTACCAGTCTTGTCGGGGATTGGGAACCCTACACCAGAATGTCCAAAGTTTCAGCGGGATTTCCAAAATGTTGAGAGGAACTCGAAACGTGTCAGCCTTGGTTTTGAGAATCTCTCCCGGAGTATGAGAGATTTGAACGTGAAGGGGTACCAGTCTTGTCGGGGATTGGGAACCCTTCGCGAGAATGTCCAAAGTTTCAGCGGGATTTCTAAAATGTTGAAAGGAATTCGAAACATGCCAACCTTGGTTTTGAGAATCTCTCCCGGAGTTTGAGAGATTTGGACGTGAAGGGGTACCAGTCTTGTCGAGGATTGGGAACCCTTCGCGAGAATGTCCAAAGTTTCAGCGGGATTTCTAAAATGTTGAAAGGAACTCGAAACATGCCAACCTTGGTTTTGAGAATCTCTCCCGGAGTTTGAGAGATTTGGACGTGAAAGGGTACCAGTCTTGTCGGGGATTGGGAACCCTTCGTGAGAATTTCCAAAGTTTCAGCGGGATTTAAAAATGTTGAGAGGAACTCGAAACATGTCAACCTTGGTTTTGAGAATCTCTCCCGGAGTTTGAGAGATTTCGACGTGAAAGGGTACCAGTCTTGTCGGGGATTGGGAACCCTACACCAGAATGTCCAAAGTTTCAGCGGGATTTCCAAAATGTTGAGAGGAACTCGAAACGTGTCAGCCTTGGTTTTGAGAATCTCTCCCGGAGTATGAGAGATTTGAACGTGAAGGGGTACCAGTCTTGTCGGGGATTGGGAACCCTTCGCCAGAATGTCCAAAGTTTCAGCGGGATTTCCAAAATGTTGAAAGGAACTCGAAACATGTCAACCTCGGTTTTGAGAATCTCTCCCGGAGTTTGAGAGATTTGGACGTGAAAGGGTACCAGTCTTGTCGGGGATTGGGAACCCTTCGCGAGAATGTCCAAAGTTTCAGCGGGATTTGTAAAATGTTGAAAGGAACTCGAAACATGTCAACCTCGGTTTTGAGAATCTCTCCCGGAGTTTGAGAGATTTGGACGTGAAAGGGTACCAGTCTTGTCGGGGATTGGGAACCCTTCGCGAGAATGTCCAAAGATTCAGCGGGATTTCTAAAATGTTGAAAGGAACTCGAAGCATGTCAACCTTGGTTTTGAGAATCTCTCCCGGAGTTTGAGAGATTTGGACGTGAAAGGGTACCAGTCTTGTCGGGGATTGGGAACCCTTCGTGAGAATGTCCAAAGTTTCAGCGGGATTTCCAAAATGTTGAGAGGAACTCGAAACATGTCAACCTTGGTTTTGAGAATTCTCCCGGAGTTTGAGAGATTTCGACGTGAAAGGGTACCAGTCTTGTCGGGGATTGGGAACCCTTCACCAGAATGTCCAAAGTTTCAGCGGGATTTCCAAAATGTTGAGAGGAACTCGAAACGTGTCAGCCTTGGTTTTGAGAATCTCTCCCGGAGTATGAGAGATTTGGACGTGAAGGGGTACCAGTCTTGTCGGGGATTGGGAACCCTTCGCGAGAATGTCCAAAGTTTCAGCGGGATTTCCAAAATGTTGAAAGGAACTCGAAACATGTCAACCTCGGTTTTGAGAATCTCTCCCGGAGTTTGAGAGATTTGGACGTGAAAGGGTACCAGTCTTGTCGGGGATTGGGAACCCTTCGCGAGAATGTCCAAAGTTTCAGCGGGATTTGTAAAATGTTGAAAGGAACTCGAAACATGTCAACCTCGGTTTTGAGAATCTCTCCCGGAGTTTGAGAGATTTGGACGTGAAAGGGTACCAGTCTTGTCGGGGATTGGGAACCCTTCGTGAGAATGTCCAAAGTTTCAGCGGGATTTCCAAAATGTTGAGAGGAACTCGAAACATGTCAACCTTGGTTTTGAGAATCTCTCCCGGACTTTGAGAGATTTGGACGTGAAAGGGTACCAGTCTTGTCGGGGATTGGGAACCCTTCGCGAGAATGTCCAAAGTTTCAGCGGGATTTCCAAAATGTTGAAAGGAACTCGAAACGTGTCAGCCTTGGTTTTGAGAATCTCTCTCGGAGTATGAGAGATTTGGACGTGAAGGGGTACCAGTCTTGTCGGGGATTGGGAACCCTTCACCAGAATGTCCAAAGTTTCAGCGGGATTTCCAAAATGTTGAAAGGAACTCGAAACATGTCAACCTCGGGTTTGAGAATCTCTCCCGGAGTTTGAGAGATTTGGACGTGAAAGGGTACCAGTCTTGTCGGGGATTGGGAACCCTTCGCGAGAATGTCCAAAGTTTCAGCGGGATTTGTAAAATGTTGAAAGGAACTCGAAACATGTCAACCTCGGTTTTGAGAATCTCTCCCGGAGTTTGAGAGATTTGGACGTGAAAGGGTACCAGTCTTGTCGGGGATTGGGAACCCTTCGCGTGAATGTCCAAAGTTTCAGTGGGATTTCCAAAATGTTGAAAGGAACTCGAAACATGTCAACCTTGGTTTTGAGAATCTCTCCCGGAGTTTGAGAGATTTGGACGTGAAAGGGTACCAGTCTTGTCGGTGATTGGGAACCCTTCGCGAGAATGACCAAAGTTTCAGCGGGATTTCTAAAATGTTGAAAGGAACTCGAAACATGTCAACCTTGGTTTTGAGAATCTCTCCCGGAGTTTGAGAGATTTGGACGTGAAAGGGTACCAGTCTTGTCGGGGATTGGGAACCCTTCGCCAGAATGTCCAAAGTTTCAGCGGGATTTCCAAAATGTTGAAAGGAACTCGAAACATGTCAACCTTGGTTTTGAGAATCTCTCCCGGAGTTTGAGAGATTTGGACGTGAAAGGGTACCAGTCTTGTCGGGGATTGGGAACCCTTCGTGAGAATGTCCAAAGTTTCAGCGGGATTTCCAAAATGTTGAGAGGAACTCGAAACATGTCAACCTTGGTTTTGAGAATCTCTCCCGGAGTTTGAGAGATTTCGACGTGAAAGGGTACCAGTCTTGTCGGGGATTGGGAACCCTACACCAGAATGTCCAAAGTTTCAGCGGGATTTCCAAAATGTTGAAAGGAACTCGAAACGTGTCAGCCTTGGTTTTGAGAATCTCTCCCGGAGTATGAGAGATTTGGACGTGAAGGGGTACCAGTCTTGTCGGGGATTGGGAACCCTTCGCGAGAATGTCCAAAGTTTCAGCGGGATTTCCAAAATGTTGAAAGGAACTCGAAACATGTCAACCTCGGTTTTGAGAATCTCTCCCGGAGTATGAGAGATTTGGACGTGAAAGGGTACCAGTCTTGTCGGGGATTGGGAACCCTTCGCGAGAATGTCCAAAGTTTCAGCGGGATTTCCAAAATGTTGAAAGGAACTCGAAACATGTCAACCTCGGTTTTGAGAATCTCTCCCGGACTTTGAGAGATTTGGACGTGAAAGGGTACCAGTCTTGTCGGGGATTGGGAACCCTTCGCGAGAATGTCCAAAGTTTCAGCGGGATTTCTAAAATGTTGAAAGGAACTCGAAACATGTCAACCTTGGTTTTGAGAATCTCTCCCGGAGTTTGAGAGATTTGGACGTGAAAGGGTACCAGTCTTGTCGGGGATTGGGAACCCTTCGTGAGAATGTCCAAAGTTTCAGCGGGATTTCCAAAATGTTGAGAGGAACTCGAAACATGTCAACCTTGGTTTTGAGAATCTCTCCCGGACTTTGAGAGATTTGGACGTGAAAGGGTACCAGTCTTGTCGGGGATTGGGAACCCTTCGCCAGAATGTCCAAAGTTTCAGCGGGATTTCCAAAATGTTGAAAGGAACTCGAAACGTGTCAGCCTTGGTTTTGAGAATCTCTCTCGGAGTATGAGAGATTTGGACGTGAAAGGGTACCAGTCTTGTCGGGGATTGGGAACCCTACACCAGAATGTCCAAAGTTTCAGCGGGATTTCCAAAATGTTGAGAGGAACTCGAAACGTGTCAGCCTTGGTTTTGAGAATCTCTCCCGGAGTTTGAGAGATTTGGACGTGAAGGGGTACCAGTCTTGTCGGGGATTGGGAACCCTTCGCGAGAATGTCCAAAGTTTCAGCGGGATTTCCAAAATGTTGAAAGGAACTCGAAACATGTCAACCTCGGTTTTGAGAATCTCTCCCGGAGTTTGAGAGATTTGGACGTGAAAGGGTACCAGTCTTGTCGGGGATTGGGAACCCTTCGCGAGAATGTCCAAAGTTTCAGCGGGATTTCCAAAATGTTGAAAGGAACTCGAAACATGTCAACCTCGGTTTTGAGAATCTCTCCCGGACTTTGAGAGATTTGGACGTGAAAGGGTACCAGTCTTGTCGGGGATTGGGAACCCTTCGCGAGAATGACCAAATTTTCAGCGGGATTTCTAAAATGTTGAAAGGAACTCGAAACATGTCAACCTTGGTTTTGAGAATCTCTCCCGGAGTTTGAGAGATTTGGACGTGAAAGGGTACCAGTCTTGTCGGGGATTGGGAACCCTTCGTGAGAATGTCCAAAGTTTCAGCGGGATTTCCAAAATGTTGAGAGGAACTCGAAACATGTCAACCTTGGTTTTGAGAATTCTCCCGGAGTTTGAGAGATTTCGACGTGAAAGGGTACCAGTCTTTTCGGGGATTGGGAACCCTACACCAGAATGTCCAAAGTTTCAGCGGGATTTCCAAAATGTTGAGGTGAACTCGAAACGTGTCAGCCTTGGTTTTGAGAATCTCTCCCGGAGTATGAGAGATTTGGACGTGAAGGGGTACCAGTCTTGTCGAGGATTGGGAACCCTTCGCGAGAATGTCCAAAGTTTCAGCGGGATTTCCAAAATGTTGAAAGGAACTCGAAACATGTCAACCTCGGTTTTGAGAATCTCTCCCGGAGTTTGAGAGATTTGGACGTGAAAGGGTACCAGTCTTGTCGGGGATTGGGAACCCTTCGTGAGAATGTCCAAAGTTTCAGCGGGATTTCCAAAATGTTGAGAGGAACTCGAAACATGTCAACCTTGGTTTTGAGAATCTCTCCCGGAGTTTGAGAGATTTCGACGTGAAAGGGTACCAGTCTTGTCGGGGATTGGGAACCCTACACCAGAATGTCCAAAGTTTAAGCGGGATTTCCAAAATGTTGAGAGGAACTCGAAACGTGTCAGCCTTGGTTTTGAGAATCTCTCCCGGAGTATGAGAGATTTGAACGTGAAGGGGTACCAGTCTTGTCGGGGATTGGGAACCCTTCGCGAGAATGTCCAAAGTTTCAGCGGGATTTCTAAAATGTTGAAAGGAATTCGAAACATGCCAACCTTGGTTTTGAGAATCTCTCCCGGAGTTTGAGAGATTTGGACGTGAAGGGGTACCAGTCTTGTCGAGGATTGGGAACCCTTCGCGAGAATGTCCAAAGTTTCAGCGGGATTTCTAAAATGTTGAAAGGAACTCGAAACATGCCAACCTTGGTTTTGAGAATCTCTCCCGGAGTTTGAGAGATTTGGACGTGAAAGGGTACCAGTCTTGTCGGGGATTTGGAACCCTTCGTGAGAATGTCCAAAGTTTCAGCGGGATTTAAAAATGTTGAGAGGAACTCGAAACATGTCAACCTTGGTTTTGAGAATCTCTCCCGGAGTTTGAGAGATTTGGACGTGAAAGGGTACCAGTCTTGTCGGGGATTGGGAACCCTACACCAGAATGTCCAATGTTTCAGCGGGATTTCCAAAATGTTGAGAGGAACTCGAAACGTGTCAGCCTTGGTTTTGAGAATCTCTCCCGGAGTATGAGAGATTTGAACGTGAAGGGGTACCAGTCTTGTCGGGGATTGGGAACCCTTCGCCAGAATGTCCAAAGTTTCAGCGGGATTTCCAAAATGTTGAAAGGAACTCGAAACATGTCAACCTCGGTTTTGAGAATCTCTCCCGGAGTTTGAGAGATTTGGACGTGAAAGGGTACCAGTCTTGTCGGGGATTGGGAACCCTTCGCGAGAATGTCCAAAGTTTCAGCGGGATTTGTAAAATGTTGAAAGGAACTCGAAACATGTCAACCTCGGTTTTGAGAATCTCTCCCGGAGTTTGAGAGATTTGGACGTGAAAGGGTACCAGTCTTGTCGGGGATTGGGAACCCTTCGCGAGAATGTCCAAAGATTCAGCGGGATTTCCAAAATGTTGAGAGGAACTCGAAACATGTCAACCTTGGTTTTGAGAATCTCTCCCGGAGTTTGAGAGATTTGGACGTGAAAGGGTACCAGTCTTGTCGGGGATTGGGAACCCTACACCAGAATGTCCAAAGTTTCAGCGGGATTTCCAAAATGTTGAGAGGAACTCGAAACGTGTCAGCCTTGGTTTTGAGAATCTCTCCCGGAGTATGAGAGATTTGGACGTGAAGGGGTACCAGTCTTGTCGGGGATTGGGAACCCTTCGCGAGAATGTCCAAAGTTTCAGCGGGATTTCCAAAATGTTGAAAGGAACTCGAAACATGTCAACCTTGGTTTTGAGAATCTCTCCCGGAGTTTGAGAGATTTGGACGTGAAGGGGTACCAGTCTTGTCGGGGATTGGGAACCCTTCGTGAGAATGTCCAAAGTTTCAGCGGGATTTCCAAAATGTTGAGAGGAACTCGAAACATGTCAACCTTGGTTTTGAGAATCTCTCCCGGAGTTTGAGAGATTTCGACGTGAAAGGGTACCAGTCTTGTCGGGGATTGGGAACCCTTCACCAGAATGTCCAAAGTTTCAGCAGGATTTCCAAAATGTTGAAAGGAACTCGAAACGTGTCAGCCTTGGTTTTGAGAATCTCTCTCGGAGTATGAGAGATTTGGACGTGAAGGGGTACCAGTCTTGTCGGGGATTGGGAACCCTTCGCGAGAATGTCCAAAGTTTCAGCGGGATTTCCAAAATGTTGAAAGGAACTCGAAACATGTCAACCTCGGTTTTGAGAATCTCTCCCAGAGTATGAGAGATTTGGACGTGAAAGGGTACCAGTCTTGTCGGGGATTGGGAACCCTTCGCAAGAATGTCCAAAGATTCAGCGGGATTTCCAAAATGTTGAGAGGAACTCGAAACATGTCAACCTTGGTTTTGAGAATCTCTCCCGGAGTTTGAGAGATTTGGACGTGAAAGGGTACCAGTCTTGTCGGGGATTGGGAACCCTTCGCGAGAATGACCAAAGTTTCAGCGGGATTTCCAAAATGTAGAAAGGAACTCGAAACATGTCAACCTCGGTTTTGAGAATCTCTCCCGGAGTTTGAGAGATTTGGACGTGAAAGGGTACCAGTCTTGTCGGGGATTGGGAACCCTTCGCCAGAATGTCCAAAGTTTCAGCGGGATTTCCAAAATGTTGAGAGGAACTCGAAACATGTCAACCTTGGTTTTGAGAATTCTCCCGGAGTTTGAGAGATTTCGACGTGAAAGGGTACCAGTCTTGTCGGGGATTGGGAACCCTACACCAGAATGTCCAAAGTTTCAGCGGGATTTCCAAAATGTTGAGAGGAACTCGAAACGTGTCAGCCTTGGTTTTGAGAATCTCTCCCGGAGTATGAGAGATTTGGACGTGAAGGGGTACCAGTCTTGTCGAGGATTGGGAACCCTTCCCGAGAATGTCCAAAGTTTCAGCGGGATTTCCAAAATGTTGAAAGGAACTCGAAACATGTCAACCTCGGTTTTGAGAATCTCTCCCGGAGTATGAGAGATTTGGACGTGGATGGGTACCAGTCTTGTCGGGGATTGGGAACCCTTCGCGAGAATGTCCAAAGTTTCAGCGGGATTTCCAAAATGTTGAAAGGAACTCGAAACATGTCAACCTCGGTTTTGAGAATCTCTCCTGGAGTTTGAGAGATTTGGACGTGAAACGGTACCAGTCTTGTCGGGGATTGGGAACCCTTCGCGAGAATGACCAAAGTTTCAGCGGGATTTCTAAAATGTTGAAAGGAACTCGAAACATGCCAACCTTGGTTTTGAGAATCTCTCCCGGAGTTTGAGAGATTTGGACGTGAAAGGGTACCAGTCTTGTCGGGGATTGGGAACCCTTCGTGAGAATGTCCAAAGTTTCAGCGGGATTTCCAAAATGTTGAGAGGAACTCGAAACATGTCAACCTTGGTTTTGAGAATCTCTCCCGGAGTTTGAGAGATTTCGACGTGAAAGGGTACCAGTCTTGTCGGGGATTGGGAATCCTACACCAGAATGTCCAAAGTTTCAGCGGGATTTCCAAAATGTTGAGAGGAACTCGAAACGTGTCAGCCTTGGTTTTGAGAATCTCTCCCGGAGTATGAGAGATTTGAACGTGAAGGGGTACCAGTCTTGTCGGGGATTGGGAACCCTTCGCCAGAATGTCCAAAGTTTCAGCGGGATTTCCAAAATGTTGAAAGGAACTCGAAACATGTCAACCTCGGTTTTGAGAATCTCTCCCGGAGTTTGAGAGATTTGGACGTGAAAGGGTACCAGTCTTGTCGGGGATTGGGAACCCTTCGCGAGAATGTCCAAAGTTTCAGCGGGATTTGTAAAATGTTGAAAGGAACTCGAAACATGTCAACCTCGGTTTTGAGAATCTCTCCCGGAGTTTGAGAGATTTGGACGTGAAAGGGTACCAGTCTTGTCGGGGATTGGGAACCCTTCGCGAGAATGTCCAAAGTTTCAGCGGGATTTGTAAAATGTTGAAAGGAACTCGAAACATGTCAACCTCGGTTTTGAGAATCTCTCCCGGAGTTTGAGAGATTTGGACGTGAAAGGGTACCAGTCTTGTCGGGGATTGGGAACCCTTCGCGAGAATGTCCAAAGTTTCAGCGGGATTTCCAAAATGTTGAGAGGAACTCGAAACATGTCAACCTTGGTTTTGAGAATCTCTCCCGGAGTTTGAGAGATTTGGACGTGAAAGGGTACCAGTCTTGTCGGGGATTGGGAACCCTTCGCGAGAATGACCAAAGTTTCAGCGGGATTTCTAAAATGTTGAAAGGAACTCGAAACATGTCAACCTTGGTCTTGAGAATCTCTCCCGGAGTTTGAGAGATTTGGACGTGAAAGGGTACCAGTCTTGTCGGGGATTGGGAAACCTTCGCCAGAATGTCCAAAGTTTCAGCGGGATTTCCAAAATGTTGAAAGGAACTCGAAACATGTCAACCTTGGTTTTGAGAATCTCTCCCGGAGTTTGAGAGATTTGGACGTGAAAGGGTACCAGTCTTGTCGGGGATTGGGAACCCTTCGTGAGAATGTCCAAAGTTTCAGCGGGATTTCCAAAATGTTGAGAGGAACTCGAAACATGTCAACCTTGGTTTTGAGAATCTCTCCCGGAGTTTGAGAGATTTGGACGTGAAAGGGTACCAGTCTTGTCGGGGATTGGGAACCCTACACCAGAATGTCCAAAGTTTCAGCGGGATTTCCAAAATGTTGAGAGGAACTCGAAACGTGTCAGCCTTGGTTTTGAGAATCTCTCCCGGAGTATGAGAGATGTGGACGTGAAGGGGTACCAGTCTTGTCGGGGATTGGGAACCCTTCGCGAGAATGTCCAGAGTTTCAGCGGGATTTCCAAAATGTTGAAAGGAACTCGAAACATGTCAACCTCGGTTTTGAGAATCTCTCCCGGAGTATGAGAGATTTGGACGTGAAAGGGTACCAGTCTTGTCGGGGATTGGGAACCCTTCGCGAGAATGTCCAAAGTTTCAGCGGGATTTCCAAAATGTTGAAAGGAACTCGAAACATGTCAACCTTGGTTTTGAGAATCTCTCCCGGACTTTGAGAGATTTGGACGTGAAAGGGTACCAGTCTTGTTGGGGATTGGGAACCCTTCGCGAGAATGTCCAAAGTTTCAGCGGGATTTCTAAAATGTTGAAAGGAACTCGAAACATGTCAACCTTGGTTTTGAGAATCTCTCCCGGAGTTTGAGAGATTTGGACGTGAAAGGGTACCAGTCTTGTCGGGGATTGGGAACCCTTCGTGAGAATGTCCAAAGTTTCAGCGGGATTTCCAAAATGTTGAGAGGAACTCGAAACATGTCAACCTTGGTTTTGAGAATCTCTCCCGGAGTTTGAGAGATTTCGACGTGAAAGGGTACCAGTCTTGTCGGGGATTGGGAACCCTTCACCAGAATGTCCAAAGTTTCAGCAGGATTTCCAAAATGTTGAAAGGAACTCGAAACGTGTCAGCCTTGGTTTTGAGAATCTCTCTCGGAGTATGAGAGATTTGGACGTGAAGGGGTACCAGTCTTGTCGGGGATTGGGAACCCTTCGCGAGAATGTCCAAAGTTTCAGCGGGATTTCCAAAATGTTGAAAGGAACTCGAAACATGTCAACCTCGGTTTTGAGAATCTCTCCCGGAGTATGAGAGATTTGGACGTGAAAGGGTACCAGTCTTGTCGGGGATTGGGAACCCTTCGCAAGAATGTCCAAAGATTCAGCGTAATTTCCAAAATGTTGAGAGGAACTCGAAACATGTCAACCTTGGTTTTGAGAATCTCTCCCGGAGTTTGAGAGATTTGGACGTGAAAGGGTACCAGTCTTGTCGGGGATTGGGAACCCTTCGCGAGAATGACCAAAGTTTCAGCGGGATTTCCAAAATGTAGAAAGGAACTCGAAACATGTCAACCTCGGTTTTGAGAATCTCTCCCGGAGTTTGAGAGATTTGGACGTGAAAGGGTACCAGTCTTGTCGGGGATTGGGAACCCTTCGCCAGAATGTCCAAAGTTTCAGCGGGATTTCCAAAATGTTGAAAGGAACTCGAAACATGTCAACCTTGGTTTTGAGAATCTCTCCCGGAGTTTGAGAGATTTGGACGTGAAAGGGTACCAATCTTGTCGAGGATTGGGAACCCGTCGCGAGAATGACCAAAGTTTCAGCGTGATTTCTAAAATGTTGAAAGGAACTCGAAACATGTCAACCTTGGTTTTGAGAATCTCTCCCGGAGTTTGAGAGATTTGGACGTGAAAGGGTACCAGTCTTGTCGGGGATTGGGAACTCTTCGCGATAATGTCCAAAGTTTCAGCGGGATTTCCAAAATGTTGAGAGGAACTCGAACCATGTCAACCTTGGTTTTGAGAATCTCTCCCGGAGTTTGAGAGATTTGGACGTGAAAGGGTACCAGTCTTGTCGGGGATTGGGAACCCTTCGTGAGAATGTCCAAAGTTTCAGCGGGATTTCCAAAATGTTGAGAGGAACTCGAAACATGTCAACCTTGGTTTTGAGAATCTCTCCCGGAGTTTGAGAGATTTCGACGTGAAAGGGTACCAGTCTTGTCGGGGATTGGGAACCATACACCAGAATGTCCAAAGTTTCAGCGGGATTTCCAAAATGTTGAGAGGAACTCGAAACGTGTCAGCCTTGGTTTTGAGATTCTCTCCCGGAGTACGAGAGATTTGAACGTGAAGGGGTACCAGTCTTGTCGGGGATTGGGAACCCTTCGCCAGAATGTCCAAAGTTTCAGCGGGATTTCCAAAATGTTGAAAGGAACTCGAAACATGTCAACCTCGGTTTTGAGAATCTCTCCTGGAGTTTGAGAGATTTGGACGTGAAAGGGTACCAGTCTTGTCGGGGATTGGGAACCCTTCGCGAGAATGTCCAAAGTTTCAGCGGGATTTCTAAAATGTTGAAAGGAACTCGAAACATGCCAACCTTGGTTTTGAGAATCTCTCCCGGAGTTTGAGAGATTTGGACGTGAAAGGGTACCAGTCTTGTCGGGGATTGGGAACCCTTCGTGAGAATGTCCAAAGTTTCAGCGGGATTTCCAAAATGTTGAGAGGAACTCGAAACATGTCAACCTTGGTTTTGAGAATCTCTCCCGGAGTTTGAGAGATTTCGACGTGAAAGGGTACCAGTCTTGTCGGGGATTGGGAACCCTACACCAGAATGTCCAAAGTTTCAGCGGGATTTCCAAAATGTTGAAAGGAACTCGAAACATGTCAACCTCGGTTTTGAGAATCTCTCCCGGAGTTTGAGAGATTTGGACGTGAAAGGGTACCAGTCTTGTCGGGGATTGGGAACCCTTCGCGAGAATGTCCAAAGTTTCAGCGGGATTTCCAAAATGTTGAAAGGAACTCGAAACATGTCAACCTCGGTTTTGAGAATCTCTCCCGGAGTTTGAGAGATTTGGACGTGAAAGGGTACCAGTCTTGTCGGGGATTGGGAACCCTTCGCGAGAATGTCCAAAGTTTCAGCGGGATTTGTAAAATGTTGAAAGGAACTCGAAACATGTCAACCTTGGTTTTGAGAATCTCTCCCGGAGTTTGAGAGATTTGGACGTGAAAGGGTACCAGTCTTGTCGGGGATTGGGAACCCTTCGCGAGAATGACCAAAGTTTCAGCGGGATTTCTAAAATGTTGAAAGGAACTCGAAACATGTCAACCTTGGTTTTGAGAATCTCTCCCGGAGTTTGAGAGATTTGGACGTGAAAGGGTACCAGTCTTGTCGGGGATTGGGAAACCTTCGCCAGAATGTCCAAAGTTTCAGCGGGATTTCCAAAATGTTGAAAGGAACTCGAAACATGTCAACCTTGGTTTTGAGAATCTCTCCCGGAGTTTGAGAGATTTGGACGTGAAAGGGTACCAGTCTTGTCGGGGATTGGGAACCCTTCGTGAGAATGTCCAAAGTTTCAGCGGGATTTCCAAAATGTTGAGAGGAACTCGAAACATGTCAACCTTGGTTTTGAGAATCTCTCCCGGAGTTTGAGAGATTTGGACGTGAAAGGGTACCAGTCTTGTCGGGGATTGGGAACCCTACACCAGAATGTCCAAAGTTTCAGCGGGATTTCCAAAATGTTGAGAGGAACTCGAAACGTGTCAGCCTTGGTTTTGAGAATCTCTCCCGGAGTATGAGAGATTTGGACGTGAAGGGGTACCAGTCTTGTCGGGGATTGGGAACCCTTCGCGAGAATGTCCAGAGTTTCAGCGGGATTTCCAAAATGTTGAAAGGAACTCGAAACATGTCAAACTCGGTTTTGAGAATCTCTCCCGGAGTATGAGAGATTTGGACGTGAAAGGGTACCAGTCTTGTCGGGGATTGGGAACCCTTCGCGAGAATGTCCAAAGTTTCAGCGGGATTTCCAAAATGTTGAAAGGAACTCGAAACATGTCAACCTTGGTTTTGAGAATCTCTCCCGGACTTTGAGAGATTTGGACGTGAAAGGGTACCAGTCTTGTTGGGGATTGGGAACCCTTCGTGAGAATGTCCAAAGTTTCAGCGGGATTTCTAAAATGTTGAAAGGAACTCGAAACATGTCAACCTTGGTTTTGAGAATCTCTCCCGGAGTTTGAGAGATTTGGACGTGAAAGGGTACCAGTCTTGTCGGGGATTGGGAACCCTTCGTGAGAATGTCCAAAGTTTCAGCGGGATTTCCAAAATGTTGAGAGGAACTCGAAACATGTCAACCTTGGTTTTGAGAATCTCTCCCGGAGTTTGAGAGATTTCGACGTGAAAGGGTACCAGTCTTGTCGGGGATTGGGAACCCTTCACCAGAATGTCCAAAGTTTCAGCAGGATTTCCAAAATGTTGAAAGGAACTCAAAACGTGTCAGCCTTGGTTTTGAGAATCTCTCTCGGAGTATGAGAGATTTGGACGTGAAGGGGTACCAGTCTTGTCGGGGATTGGGAACCCTTCGCGAGAATGTCCAAAGTTTCAGCGGGATTTCCAAAATGTTGAAAGGAACTCGAAACATGTCAACCTCGGTTTTGAGAATCTCTCCCGGAGTATGAGAGATTTGGACGTGAAAGGGTACCAGTCTTGTCGGGGATTGGGAACCCTTCGCAAGAATGTCCAAAGATTCAGCGTAATTTCCAAAATGTTGAGAGGAACTCGAAACATGTCAACCTTGGTTTTGAGAATCTCTCCCGGAGTTTGAGAGATTTGGACGTGAAAGGGTACCAGTCTTGTCGGGGATTGGGAACCCTTCGCGAGAATGACCAAAGTTTCAGCGGGATTTCCAAAATGTAGAAAGGAACTCGAAACATGTCAACCTCGGTTTTGAGAATCTCTCCCGGAGTTTGAGAGATTTGGACGTGAAAGGGTACCAGTCTTGTCGGGGATTGGGAACCCTTCGCCAGAATGTCCAAAGTTTCAGCGGGATTTCCAAAATGTTGAAAGGAACTCGAAACATGTCAACCTTGGTTTTGAGAATCTCTCCCGGAGTTTGAGAGATTTGGACGTGAAAGGGTACCAATCTTGTCGAGGATTGGGAACCCGTCGCGAGAATGACCAAAGTTTCAGCGTGATTTCTAAAATGTTGCAAGGAACTCGAAACATGTCAACCTTGGTTTTGAGAATCTCTGCCGGAGTTTGAGAGATTTGGACGTGAAAGGGTACCAGTCTTGTCGGGGATTGGGAACTCTTCGCGAGAATGTCCAAAGTTTCAGCGGGATTTCCAAAATGTTGAGAGGAACTCGAACCATGTCAACCTTGGTTTTGAGAATCTCTCCCGGAGTTTGAGAGATTTGGACGTGAAAGGGTACCAGTCTTGTCGGGGATTGGGAACCCTTCACCAGAATGTCCAAAGTTTCAGCGGGATTTCCAAAATGTTGAGAGGAACTCGAAACGTGTCAGCCTTGGTTTTGAGAATCTCTCCCGGAGTTATGAGAGATTTGGACGTGAAGGGGTACCAGTCTTGTCGGGGATTGGGAACCCTTCGCCAGAATGTCCAAAGTTTCAGCGGGATTTCCAAAATGTTGAAAGGAACTCGAAACATGTCAACCTCGGTTTTGAGAATCTCTCCCGGAGTTTGAGAGATTTGGACGTGAAAGGGTACCAGTCTTGTCGGGGATGGGGAACCCTTCGCGAGAATGTCCAAAGTTTCAGCGGGATTTCTAAAATGTTGAAAGGAACTCGAAACATGTCAACCTCGGTTTTGAGAATCTCTCCCGGAGTTTGAGAGATTTGGACGTGAAAGGGTACCAGTCTTGTCCGGGATTGGGAACCCTTCGCGAGAATGTCCAAAGTTTCAGCGGGATTTCTAAAATGTTGAAAGGAACTCGAAACATGTCAACCTTGGTTTTGAGAATCTCTCCCGGAGTTTGAGAGATTTGGACGTGAAAGGGTACCAGTCTTGTCGGGGATTGGGAACCCTTCATGAGAATGTCCAAAGTTTCAGCGGGATTTCCAAAATGTTGAGAGGAACTCGAAACATGTCAACCTTGGTTTTGAGAATCTCTCCCGGAGTTTGAGAGATTTGGACGTGAAAGGGTACCAGTCTTGTCGGGGATTGGGAACCCTACACCAGAATGTCCAAAGTTTCAGCAGGATTTCCAAAATGTTGAAAGGAACTCGAAACGTGTCAGCCTTGGTTTTGAGAATCTCTCTCGGAGTATGAGAGATTTGGACGTGAAAGGGTACCAGTCTTGTCGGGGATTGGGAACCCTACACCAGAATGTCCAAAGTTTCAGCGGGATTTCCAAAATGTTGAGAGGAACTCGAAACGTGTCAGCCTTGGTTTTGAGAATCTCTCCCGGAGTTTGAGAGATTTGGACGTGAAGGGGTACCAGTCTTGTCGGGGATTGGGAACCCTTCGCGAGAATGTCCAGAGTTTCAGCGGGATTTCCAAAATGTTGAAAGGAACTCGAAACATGTCAACCTCGGTTTTGAGAATCTCTCCCGGAGTATGAGAGATTTGGACGTGAAAGGGTACCAGTCTTGTCGGGGATTGGGAACCCTTCGCGAGAATGTCCAAAGTTTCAGCGGGATTTCCAAAATGTTGAAAGGAACTCGAAACATGTCAACCTTGGTTTTGAGAATCTCTCCCGGACTTTGAGAGATTTGGACGTGAAAGGGTACCAGTCTTGTTGGGGATTGGGAACCCTTCGCGAGAATGTCCAAAGTTTCAGCGGGATTTCTAAAATGTTGAAAGGAACTCGAAACATGTCAACCTTGGTTTTGAGAATCTCTCCCGGAGTTTGAGAGATTTGGACGTGAAAGGGTACCAGTCTTGTCGGGGATTGGGAACCCTTCGTGAGAATGTCCAAAGTTTCAGCGGGATTTCCAAAATGTTGAGAGGAACTCGAAACATGTCAACCTTGGTTTTGAGAATCTCTCCCGGAGTTTGAGAGATTTCGACGTGAAAGGGTACCAGTCTTGTCGGGGATTGGGAACCCTTCACCAGAATGTCCAAAGTTTCAGCAGGATTTCCAAAATGTTGAAAGGAACTCGAAACGTGTCAGCCTTGGTTTTGAGAATCTCTCTCGGAGTATGAGAGATTTGGACGTGAAGGGGTACCAGTCTTGTCGGGGATTGGGAACCCTTCGCGAGAATGTCCAAAGTTTCAGCGGGATTTCCAAAATGTTGAAAGGAACTCGAACCATGTCAACCTCGGTTTTGAGAATCTCTCCCGGAGTATGAGAGATTTGGACGTGAAAGGGTACCAGTCTTGTCGATGATTGGGAACCCTTCGCAAGAATGTCCAAAGATTCAGCGTAATTTCCAAAATGTTGAGAGGAACTCGAAACATGTCAACCTTGGTTTTGAGAATCTCTCCCGGAGTTTGAGAGATTTGGACGTGAAAGGGTACCAGTCTTGTCGGGGATTGGGAACCCTTCGCGAGAATGACCAAAGTTTCAGCGGGATTTCCAAAATGTAGAAAGGAACTCGAAACATGTCAACCTCGGTTTTGAGAATCTCTCCCGGAGTTTGAGAGATTTGGACGTGAAAGGGTACCAGTCTTGTCGGGGATTGGGAACCCTTCGCCAGAATGTCCAAAGTTTCAGCGGGATTTCCAAAATGTTGAAAGGAACTCGAAACATGTCAACCTTGGTTTTGAGAATCTCTCCCGGAGTTTGAGAGATTTGGACGTGAAAGGGTACCAATCTTGTCGAGGATTGGGAACCCGTCGCGAGAATGACCAAAGTTTCAGCGTGATTTCTAAAATGTTGAAAGGAACTCGAAACATGTCAACCTTGGTTTTGAGAATCTCTCCCGGAGTTTGAGAGATTTGGACGTGAAAGGGTACCAGTCTTGTCGGGGATTGGGAACTCTTCGCGAGAATGTCCAAAGTTTCAGCGGGATTTCCAAAATGTTGAGAGGAACTCGAACCATGTCAACCTTGGTTTTGAGAATCTCTCCCGGAGTTTGAGAGATTTGGACGTGAAAGGGTACCAGTCTTGTCGGGGATTGGGAACCCTTCACCAGAATGTCCAAAGTTTCAGCGGGATTTCCAAAATGTTGAGAGGAACTCGAAACGTGTCAGCCTTGGTTTTGAGAATCTCTCCCGGAGTATGAGAGATTTGGACGTGAAGGGGTACAAGTCTTGTCGGGGATTGGGAACCCTTCGCCAGAATGTCCAAAGTTTCAGCGGGATTTCCAAAATGTTGAAAGGAACTCGAAACATGTCAACCTCGGTTTTGAGAATCTCTCCCGGAGTTTGAGAGATTTGGACGTGAAAGGGTACCAGTCTTGTCGGGGATGGGGAACCCTTCGCGAGAATGTCCAAAGTTTCAGCGGGATTTCTAAAATGTTGAAAGGAACTCGAAACATGTCAACCTCGGTTTTGAGAATCTCTCCCGGAGTTTGAGAGATTTGGACGTGAAAGGGTACCAGTCTTGTCCGGGATTGGGAACCCTTCGCGAGAATGTCCAAAGTTTCAGCGGGATTTCTAAAATGTTGAAAGGAACTCGAAACATGTCAACCTTGGTTTTGAGAATCTCTCCCGGAGTTTGAGAGATTTGGACGTGAAAGGGTACCAGTCTTGTCGGGGATTGGGAACCCTTCGTGAGAATGTCCAAAGTTTCAGCGGGATTTCCAAAATGTTGAGAGGAACTCGAAACATGTCAACCTTGGTTTTGAGAATCTCTCCCGGAGTTTGAGAGATTTGGACGTGAAAGGGTACCAGTCTTGTCGGGGATTGGGAACCCTACACCAGAATGTCCAAAGTTTCAGCAGGATTTCCAAAATGTTGAAAGGAACTCGAAACGTGTCAGCCTTGGTTTTGAGAATCTCTCTCGGAGTATGAGAGATTTGGACGTGAAAGGGTACCAGTCTTGTCGGGGATTGGGAACCCTACACCAGAATGTCCAAAGTTTCAGCGGGATTTCCAAATTGTTGAGAGGAACTCGAAACGTGTCAGCCTTGGTTTTGAGAATCTCTCCCGGAGTTTGAGAGATTTGGACGTGAAGGGGTACCAGTCTTGTCGGGGATTGGGAACCCTTCGCGAGAATGTCCAAAGTTTCAGCGGGATTTCCAAAATGTTGAAAGGAACTCGAAACATGTCAACCTCGGTTTTGAGAATCTCTCCCGGAGTATGAGAGATTTGGACGTGAAAGGGTACCAGTCTTGTCGGGGATTGGGAACCCTTCGCGAGAATGTCCAAAGTTTCAGCGGGATTTCCAAAATGTTGAAAGGAACTCGAAACATGTCAACCTCGGTTTTGAGAATCTCTCCCGGACTTTGAGAGATTTGGACGTGAAAGGGTACCAGTCTTGTCGGGGATTGGGAACCCTTCGCGAGAATGTCCAAAGTTTCAGCGGGATTTCTAAAATGTTGAAAGGAACTCGAAACATGCCAACCTTGGTTTTGAGAATCTCTCCCGGAGTTTGAGAGATTTGGACGTGAAAGGGTACCAGTCTTGTCGGGGATTGGGAACCCTTCGTGAGAATGTCCAAAGTTTCAGCGGGATTTCCAAAATGTTGAGAGGAACTCGAAACATGTCAACCTTGGTTTTGAGAATCTCTCCCGGAGTTTGAGAGATTTCGACGTGAAAGGGTACCAGTCTTGTCGGGGATTGGGAACCCTTCACCAGAATGTCCAAAGTTTCAGCAGGATTTCCAAAATGTTGAAAGGAACTCGAAACGTGTCAGCCTTGGTTTTGAGAATCTCTCTCGGAGTATGAGAGATTTGGACGTGAAGGGGTACCAGTCTTGTCGGGGATTGGGAACCCTTCGCGAGAATGTCCAAAGTTTCAGCGGGATTTCCAAAATGTTGAAAGGAACTCGAAACATGTCAACCTCGGTTTTGAGAATCTCTCCCGGAGTATGAGAGATTTGGACGTGAAAGGGTACCAGTCTTGTCGGGGATTGGGAACCCTTCGCAAGAATGTCCAAAGATTCAGCGTAATTTCCAAAATGTTGAGAGGAACTCGAAACGTGTCAGCCTTGGTTTTGAGAATCTCTCCCGGAGTTTGAGAGATTTGGACGTGAAAGGGTACCAGTCTTGTCGGGGATTGGGAACCCTTCGCGAGAATGACCAAAGTTTCAGCGGGATTTCCAAAATGTAGAAAGGAACTCGAAACATGTCAACCTCGGTTTTGAGAATCTCTCCCGGAGTTTGAGAGATTTGGACGTGAAAGGGTACCAGTCTTGTCGGGGATTGGGAACCCTTCGCCAGAATGTCCAAAGTTTCAGCGGGATTTCCAAAATGTTGAAAGGAACTCGAAACATGTCAACCTTGGTTTTGAGAATCTCTCCCGGAGTTTGAGAGATTTGGACGTGAAAGGGTACCAATCTTGTCGAGGATTGGGAACCCGTCGCGAGAATGACCAAAGTTTCAGCGTGATTTCTAAAATGTTGCAAGGAACTCGAAACATGTCAACCTTGGTTTTGAGAATCTCTGCCGGAGTTTGAGAGATTTGGACGTGAAAGGGTACCAGTCTTGTCGGGGATTGGGAACTCTTCGCGAGAATGTCCAAAGTTTCAGCGGGATTTCCAAAATGTTGAGAGGAACTCGAACCATGTCAACCTTGGTTTTGAGAATCTCTCCCGGAGTTTGAGAGATTTGGACGTGAAAGGGTACCAGTCTTGTCGGGGATTGGGAACCCTACACCAGAATGTCCAAAGTTTCAGCGGGATTTCCAAAATGTTGAGAGGAACTCGAAACGTGTCAGCCTTGGTTTTGAGAATCTCTCCCGGAGTATGAGAGATTTGGACGTGAAGGGGTACCAGTCTTGTCGGGGATTGGGAACCCTTCGCCAGAATGTCCAAAGTTTCAGCGGGATTTCCAAAATGTTGAAAGGAACTCGAAACATGTCAACCTCGGTTTTGAGAATCTCTCCCGGAGTTTGAGAGATTTGGACGTGAAAGGGTACCAGTCTTGTCGGGGATGGGGAACCCTTCGCGAGAATGTCCAAAGTTTCAGCGGGATTTCTAAAATGTTGAAAGGAACTCGAAACATGTCAACCTCGGTTTTGAGAATCTCTCCCGGAGTTTGAGAGATTTGGACGTGAAAGGGTACCAGTCTTGTCCGGGATTGGGAACCCTTCGCGAGAATGTCCAAAGTTTCAGCGGGATTTCTAAAATGTTGAAAGGAACTCGAAACATGTCAACCTTGGTTTTGAGAATCTCTCCCGGAGTTTGAGAGATTTGGACGTGAAAGGGTACCAGTCTTGTCGGGGATTGGGAACCCTTCGTGAGAATGTCCAAAGTTTCAGCGGGATTTCCAAAATGTTGAGAGGAACTCGAAACATGTCAACCTTGGTTTTAAGAATCTCTCCCGGAGTTTGAGAGATTTGGACGTGAAAGGGTACCAGTCTTGTCGGGGATTGGGAACCCTACACCAGAATGTCCAAATTTTCAGCAGGATTTCCAAAATGTTGAAAGGAACTCGAAACGTGTCATCCTTGGTTTTGAGAATCTCTCTCGGAGTATGAGAGATTTGGACGTGAAAGGGTACCAGTCTTGTCGGGGATTGGGAACCCTACACCAGAATGTCCAAAGTTTCAGCGGGATTTCCAAAATGTTGAGAGGAACTCGAAACGTGTCAGCCTTGGTTTTGAGAATCTCTCCCGGAGTTTGAGAGATTTGGACGTGAAGGGGTACCAGTCTTGTCGGGGATTGGGAACCCTTCGCGAGAATGTCCAAAGTTTCAGCGGGATTTCCAAAATGTTGAAAGGAACTCGAAACATGTCAACCTCGGTTTTGAGAATCTCTCCCGGAGTATGAGAGATTTGGACGTGAAAGGGTACCAGTCTTGTCGGGGATTGGGAACCCTTCGCGAGAATGTCCAAAGTTTCAGCGGGATTTCCAAAATGTTGAAAGGAACTCGAAACATGTCAACCTCGGTTTTGAGAATCTCTCCCGGACTTTGAGAGATTTGGACGTGAAAGGGTACCAGTCTTGTCGGGGATTGGGAACCCTTCGCGAGAATGTCCAAAGTTTCAGCGGGATTTCTAAAATGTTGAAAGGAACTCGAAACATGCCAACCTTGGTTTTGAGAATCTCTCCCGGAGTTTGAGAGATTTGGACGTGAAAGGGTACCAGTCTTGTCGGGGATTGGGAACCCTTCGTGAGAATGTCCAAAGTTTCAGCGGGATTTCCAAAATGTTGAGAGGAACTCGAAACATGTCAACCTTGGTTTTGAGAATCTCTCCCGGAGTTTGAGAGATTTCGACGTGAAAGGGTACCAGTCTTGTCGGGGATTGGGAACCATACACCAGAATGTCCAAAGTTTCAGCGGGATTTCCAAAATGTTGAGAGGAACTCGAAACGTGTCAGCCTTGGTTTTGAGAATCTCTCCCGGAGTATGAGAGATTTGAACGTGAAGGGGTACCAATCTTGTCGGGGATTGGGAACCCTTCGCCAGAATGTCCAAAGTTTCAGCGGGATTTCCAAAATGTTGAAAGGAACTCGAAACATGTCAACCTCGGTTTTGAGAATCTCTCCCGGAGTTTGAGAGATTTGGACGTGAAAGGGTACCAGTCTTGTCGGGGATTGGGAACCCTTCGCGAGAATGTCCAAAGTTTCAGCGGGATTTGTAAAATGTTGAAAGGAACTCGAAACATGTCAACCTCGGTTTTGAGAATCTCTCCCGGAGTTTGAGAGATTTGGACGTGAAAGGGTACCAGTCTTGTCGGGGATTGGGAACCCTTCGCGAGAATGTCCAAAGATTCAGCGGGATTTCCAAAATGTTGAGAGGAACTCGAAACATGTCAACCTTGGTTTTGAGAATCTCTCCCGGAGTTTGAGAGATTTGGACGTGAAAGGGTACCAGTCTTGTCGGGGATTGGGAACCCTTCGCGAGAATGACCAAAGTTTCAGCGGGATTTCTAAAATGTTGAAAGGAACTCGAAACATGTCAACCTTGGTTTTGAGAATCTCTCCCGGAGTTTGAGAGATTTGGACGTGAAAGGGTACCAGTCTTGTCGGGGATTGGGAACCCTTCGCCAGAATGTCCAAAGTTTCAGCGGGATTTCCAAAATGTTGAAAGGAACTCGAAACATGTCAACCTTGGTTTTGAGAATCTCTCCCGGAGTTTGAGAGATTTGGACGTGAAAGGGTACCAATCTTGTCGGGGATTGGGAACCCTTCGCGAGAATGTCCAAAGTTTCAGCGGGATTTCCAAAATGTTGAGAGGAACTCGAAACATGTCAACCTCGGTTTTGAGAATCTCTCCCGGAGTTTGAGAGATTTGGACGTGAAAGGGTACCAGTCTTGTCGGGGATTGGGAACCCTTCGCCAGAATGTCCAAAGTTTCAGCGGGATTTCCAAAATGTTGAAAGGAACTCGAAACATGTCAACCTTGGTTTTGAGAATCTCTCCCGGAGTTTGAGAGATTTGGACGTGAAAGGGTACCAGTCTTGTCGGGGATTGGGAACCCTTCGTGAGAATGTCCAAAGTTTCAGCGGGATTTCCAAAATGTTGAAAGGAACTCGAAACATGTCAACCTTGGTTTTGAGAATCTCTCCCGGAGTTTGAGAGATTTCGACGTGAAAGGGTACCAGTCTTGTCGGGGATTGGGAACCCTACACCAGAATGTCCAAAGTTTCAGCGGGATTTCCAAAATGTTGAGAGGAACTCGAAACGTGTCAGCCTTGGTTTTGAGAATCTCTCCCGGAGTATGAGAGATTTGGACGTGAAGGGGTACCAGTCTTGTCGGGGATTGGGAACCCTTCGCGAGAATGTCCAAAGTTTCAGCGGGATTTCCAAAATGTTGAAAGGAACTCGAAACATGTCAACCTCGGTTTTGAGAATCTCTCCCGGAGTATGAGAGATTTGGACGTGAAAGGGTACCAGTCTTGTCGGGGATTGGGAACCCTTCGTGAGAATGTCCAAAGTTTCAGCGGGATTTCCAAAATGTTGAGAGGAACTCGAAACATGTCAACCTTGGTTTTGAGAATCTCTCCCGGAGTTTGAGAGATTTCGACGTGAAAGGGTACCAGTCTTGTCGGGGATTGGGAACCATACACCAGAATGTCCAAAGTTTCAGCGGGATTTCCAAAATGTTGAGAGGAACTCGAAACGTGTCAGCCTTGGTTTTGAGAATCTCTCCCGGAGTATGAGAGATTTGAACGTGAAGGGGTACCAATCTTGTCGGGGATTGGGAACCCTTCGCCAGAATGTCCAAAGTTTCAGCGGGATTTCCAAAATGTTGAAAGGAACTCGAAACATGTCAACCTCGGTTTTGAGAATCTCTCCCGGAGTTTGAGAGATTTGGACGTGAAAGGGTACCAGTCTTGTCGGGGATTGGGAACCCTTCGCGAGAATGTCCAAAGTTTCAGCGGGATTTGTAAAATGTTGAAAGGAACTCGAAACATGTCAACCTCGGTTTTGAGAATCTCTCCCGGAGTTTGAGAGATTTGGACGTGAAAGGGTACCAGTCTTGTCGGGGATTGGGAACCCTTCGCGAGAATGTCCAAAGATTCAGCGGGATTTCCAAAATGTTGAGAGGAACTCGAAACATGTCAACCTTGGTTTTGAGAATCTCTCCCGGAGTTTGAGAGATTTGGACGTGAAAGGGTACCAGTCTTGTCGGGGATTGGGAACCCTTCGCGAGAATGACCAAAGTTTCAGCGGGATTTCTAAAATGTTGAAAGGAACTCGAAACATGTCAACCTTGGTTTTGAGAATCTCTCCCGGAGTTTGAGAGATTTGGACGTGAAAGGGTACCAGTCTTGTCGGGGATTGGGAACCCTTCGCCAGAATGTCCAAAGTTTCAGCGGGATTTCCAAAATGTTGAAAGGAACTCGAAACATGTCAACCTTGGTTTTGAGAATCTCTCCCGGAGTTTGAGAGATTTGGACGTGAAAGGGTACCAATCTTGTCGGGGATTGGGAACCCTTCGCGAGAATGTCCAAAGTTTCAGCGGGATTTCCAAAATGTTGAGAGGAACTCGAAACATGTCAACCTCGGTTTTGAGAATCTCTCCCGGAGTTTGAGAGATTTGGACGTGAAAGGGTACCAGTCTTGTCGGGGATTGGGAACCCTTCGCCAGAATGTCCAAAGTTTCAGCGGGATTTCCAAAATGTTGAAAGGAACTCGAAACATGTCAACCTTGGTTTTGAGAATCTCTCCCGGAGTTTGAGAGATTTGGACGTGAAAGGGTACCAGTCTTGTCGGGGATTGGGAACCCTTCGTGAGAATGTCCAAAGTTTCAGCGGGATTTCCAAAATGTTGAAAGGAACTCGAAACATGTCAACCTTGGTTTTGAGAATCTCTCCCGGAGTTTGAGAGATTTCGACGTGAAAGGGTACCAGTCTTGTCGGGGATTGGGAACCCTACACCAGAATGTCCAAAGTTTCAGCGGGATTTCCAAAATGTTGAGAGGAACTCGAAACGTGTCAGCCTTGGTTTTGAGAATCTCTCCCGGAGTATGAGAGATTTGGACGTGAAGGGGTACCAGTCTTGTCGGGGATTGGGAACCCTTCGCGAGAATGTCCAAAGTTTCAGCGGGATTTCCAAAATGTTGAAAGGAACTCGAAACATGTCAACCTCGGTTTTGAGAATCTCTCCCGGAGTATGAGAGATTTGGACGTGAAAGGGTACCAGTCTTGTCGGGGATTGGGAACCCTTCGCGAGAATGTCCAAAGTTTCAGCGGGATTTCCAAAATGTTGAAAGGAACTCGAAACATGTCAACCTCGGTTTTGAGAATCTCTCCCGGAGTTTGAGAGATTTGGACGTGAAAGGGTACCAGTCTTGTCGGGGATTGGGAACCCTTCGCGAGAATGTCCAAAGTTTCAGCGGGATTTCTAAAATGTTGAAAGGAACTCGAACCATGTCAACCTTGGTTTTGAGAATCTCTCCCGGAGTTTGAGAGATTTGGACGTGAAAGGGTACCAGTCTTGTCGGGGATTGGGAACCCTTCGTGAGAATGTCCAAAGTTTCAGCGGGATTTCCAAAATGTTGAGAGGAACTCGAAACATGTCAACCTTGGTTTTGAGAATCTCTCCCGGAGTTTGAGAGATTTGGACGTGAAAGGGTACCAATCTTGTCGGGGATTGGGAACCCTTCGCGAGAATGTCCCAAGTTTCAGCGGGATTTCCAAAATGTTGAGAGGAACTCGAAACATGTCAACCTCGGTTTTGAGAATCTCTCCCGGAGTTTGAGAGATTTGGACGTGAAAGGGTACCAGTCTTGTCGGGGATTGGGAACCCTTCGCCAGAATGTCCAAAGTTTCAGCGGGATTTCCAAAATGTTGAAAGGAACTCGAAACATGTCAACCTTGGTTTTGAGAATCTCTCCCGGAGTCTGAGAGATTTGGACGTGAAAGGGTACCAGTCTTGTCGGGGATTGGGAACCCTTCGTGAGAATGTCCAAAGTTTCAGCGGGATTTCCAAAATGTTGAAAGGAACTCGAAACATGTCAACCTTGGTTTTGAGAATCTCTCCCGGAGTTTGAGAGATTTGGACGTGAAAGGGTACCAGTCTTGTCGGGGATTGGGAACCCTACACCAGAATGTCCAAAGTTTCAGCGGGATTTCCAAAATGTTGAGAGGAACTCGAAACGTGTCAGCCTTGGTTTTGAGAATCTCTCCCGGAGTATGAGAGATTTGGACGTGAAGGGGTACCAGTCTTGTCGGGGATTGGGAACCCTTCGCGAGAATGTCCAAAGTTTCAGCGTGATTTCCAAAATGTTGAAAGGAACTCGAAACATGTCAACCTCGGTTTTGAGAATCTCTCCCGGAGTATGAGAGATTTGGACGTGAAAGGGTACCAGTCTTGTCTGGATTGGGAACCCTTCGCGAGAATGTCCAAAGTTTCAGCGGGATTTCCAAAATGTTGAAAGGAACTCGAAACATGTCAACCTCGGTTTTGAGAATCTCTCCCGGACTTTGAGAGATTTGGACGTGAAAGGGTACCAGTCTTGTCGGGGATTGGGAACCCTTCGCGAGAATGTCCAAAGTTTCAGCGGGATTTCCAAAATGTTGAAAGGAACTCGAAACATGTCAACCTTGGTTTTGAGAATCTCTCCCGGAGTTTGAGAGATTTCGACGTGAAAGGGTACCAGTCTTGTCGGGGATTGGGAACCCTACACCAGAATGTCCAAAGTTTCAGCGGGATTTCCAAAATGTTGAGAGGAACTCGAAACGTGTCAGCCTTGGTTTTGAGAATCTCTCCCGGAGTATGAGAGATTTGGACGTGAAGGGGTACCAGTCTTGTCGGGGATTGGGAACCCTTCGCGAGAATGTCCAAAGTTTCAGCGGGATTTCCAAAATGTTGAGAGGAACTCGAAACATGTCAACCTCGGTTTTGAGAATCTCTCCCGGACTTTGAGAGATTTGGACGTGAAAGGGTACCAGTCTTGTCGGGGATTGGGAACGCTTCGCGAGAATGTCCAAAGTTTCAGCGGGATTTCTAAAATGTTGAAAGGAACTCGAAACATGTCAACCTTGGTTTTGAGAATCTCTCCCGGAGTTTGAGAGATTATGACGTGAAAGGGTACCAGTCTTGTCGGGGATTGGGAACCCTTCGTGAGAATGTCCAAAGTTTCAGCGGGATTTCCAAAATGTTGAGAGGAACTCGAAACATGTCAACCTTGGTTTTGAGAATCTCTCCCGGAGTTTGAGAGATTTGGACGTGAAAGGGTACCAATCTTGTCGGGGATTGGGAACCCTTCGCGAGAATGTCCAAAGTTTCAGCGGGATTTCCAAAATGTTGAGAGGAACTCGAAACATGTCAACCTTGGTTTTGAGAATCTCTCCCGGAGTTTGAGAGATTTGGACGTGAAAGGGTACCAGTCTTGTCGGGGATTGGGAACCCTTCGCCAGAATGTCCAAAGTTTCAGCGGGATTTCCAAAATGTTGAAAGGAACTCGAAACATGTCAACCTTGGTTTTGAGAATCTCTCCCGGAGTCTGAGAGATTTGGACGTGAAAGGGTACCAGTCTTGTCGGGGATTGGGAACCCTTCGTGAGAATGTCCAAAGTTTCAGCGGGATTTCCAAAATGTTGAAAGGAACTCGAAACATGTCAACCTTGGTTTTGAGAATCTCTCCCGGAGTTTGAGAGATTTGGACGTGAAAGGGTACCAGTCTTGTCGGGGGTTGGGAACCCTACACCAGAATGTCCAAAGTTTCAGCGGGATTTCCAAAATGTTGAGAGGAACTCGAAACGTGTCAGCCTTGGTTTTGAGAATCTCTCCCGGAGTATGAGAGATTTGGACGTGAAGGGGTACCAGTCTTGTCGGGGATTGGGAACCCTTCGCGAGAATGTCCAAAGTTTCAGCGTGATTTCCAAAATGTTGAAAGGAACTCGAAACATGTCAACCTCGGTTTTGAGAATCTCTCCCGGAGTATGAGAGATTTGGACGTGAAAGGGTACCAGTCTTGTCGGGGATTGGGAACCCTTCGCGAGAATGTCCAAAGTTTCAGCGGGATTTCCAAAATGTTGAAAGGAACTCGAAACATGTCAACCTCGGTTTTGAGAATCTCTCCCGGAGTTTGAGAGATTTGGACGTGAAAGGGTACCAGTCTTGTCGGGGATTGGGAACCCTTCGCGAGAATGTCCAAAGTTTCAGCGGGATTTCTAAAATGTTGAAAGGAACTCGAAACATGTCAACCTTGGTTTTGAGAATCTCTCCCGGAGTTTGAGAGATTTGGACGTGAAAGGGTACCAGTCTTGTCGGGGATTGGGAACCCTTCACGAGAATGTCCAAAGTTTCAGTGGGATTTCCAAAATGTTGAGAGGAACTCGAAACATGTCAACCTTGGTTTTGAGAATCTCTCCCGGAGTTTGAGAGATTTGGACGTGAAAGGGTACCAGTCTTGTCGGGGATTGGGAACCCTTCACCAGAATGTCCAAAGTTTCAGCAGGATTTCCAAAATGTTGAAAGGAACTCGAAACGTGTCAGCCTTGGTTTTGAGAATCTCTCTCGGAGTATGAGAGATTTGGACGTGAAGGGGTACCAGTCTTGTCGGGGATTGGGAACCCTTCGCGAGAATGTCCAAAGTTTCAGCGGGATTTCCAAAATGTTGAAAGGAACTCGAAACATGTCAACCTCGGTTTTGAGAATCTCTCCCGGAGTTTGAGAGATTTGGACGTGAAAGGGTACCAGTCTTGTCGGGGATTGGGAACCCTTCGCAAGAATGTCCAAAGATTCAGCGGGATTTCCAAAATGTTGAGAGGAACTCGAAACATGTCAACCTTGGTTTTGAGAATCTCTCCCGGAGTTTGAGAGATTTGGACATGAAAGGGTACCAGTCTTGTCGGGGATTGGGAACCCTTCGCGAGAATGACCAAAGTTTCAGCGGGATTTCCAAAATGTAGAAAGGAACTCGAAACATGTCAACCTCGGTTTTGAGAATCTCTCCCGGAGTTTGAGAGATTTGGACGTGAAAGGGTACCAGTCTTGTCGGGGATTGGGAACCCTTCGCCAGAATGTCCAAAGTTTCAGCGGGATTTCCAAAATGTTGAAAGGAACTCGAAACATGTCAACCTTGGTTTTGAGAATCTCTCCCGGAGTTTGAGAGATTTGGACGTGAAAGGGTACCAATCTTGACGAGGATTGGGAACCCGTCGCGAGAATGACCAAAGTTTCAGCGTGATTTCTAAAATGTTGAAAGGAACTCGAAACATGTCAACCTTGGTTTTGAGAATCTCTCCCGGAGTTTGAGAGATTTGGACGTGAAAGGGTACCAGTCTTGTCGGGGATTGGGAACTCTTCGCGAGAATGTCCAAAGTTTCAGCGGGATTTCCAAAATGTTGAGAGGAACTCGAACCATGTCAACCTTGGTTTTGAGAATCTCTCCCGGAGTTTGAGAGATTTGGACGTGAAAGGGTACCAGTCTTGTCGGGGATTGGGAACCCTTCACCAGAATGTCCAAAGTTTCAGCGGGATTTCCAAAATGTTGAGAGGAACTCGAAACGTGTCAGCCTTGGTTTTGAGAATCTCTCCCGGAGTATGAGAGATTTGGACGTGAAGGGGTACCAGTCTTGTCGGGGATTGGGAACCCCTCGCGAGAATGTCCAAAGTTTCAGCGGGATTTCCAAAATGTTGAAAGGAACTCGAAACATGTCAACCTCGGTTTTGAGAATCTCTCCCGGAGTATGAGAGATTTGGACGTGAAAGGGTACCAGTCTTGTCGGGGATTGGGAACCCTTCGCGAGAATGTCCAAAGTTTCAGCGGGATTTCCAAAATGTTGAAAGGAACTCGAAACATGTCAACCTGGGTTTTGAGAATCTCTCCCGGACTTTGAGAGATTTGGACGTGAAAGGGTACCAGTCTTGTCGGGGATTGGGAACCCTTCGCGAGAATGTCCAAAGTTTCAGCGGGATTTCTAAAATGTTGAAAGGAACTCGAAACATGCCAACCTTGGTTTTGAGAATCTCTCCCGGAGTTTGAGAGATTTGGACGTGAAAGGGTACCAGTCTTGTCGGGGATTGGGAACCCTTCGTGAGAATGTCCAAAGTTTCAGCGGGATTTCCAAAATGTTGAGAGGAACTCGAAACATGTCAACCTTGGTTTTGAGAATCTCTCCCGGAGTTTGAGAGATTTCGACGTGAAAGGGTACCAGTCTTGTCGGGGATTGGGAACCCTACACCAGAATGTCCAAAGTTTCAGTGGGATTTCCAAAATGTTGAGAGGAACTCGAAACGTGTCAGCCTTGGTTTTGAGAATCTCTCCCGGAGTATGAGAGATTTGAACGTGAAGGGGTACCAGTCTTGTCGGGGATTGGGAACCCTTCGCCAGAATGTCCAAAGTTTCAGCGGGATTTCCAAAATGTTGAAAGGAACTCGAAACATGTCAACCTCGGTTTTGAGAATCTCTCCCGGAGTTTGAGAGATTTGGACGTGAAAGGGTACCAGTCTTGTCGGGGATTGGGAACCCTTCGCGAGAATGTCCAAAGTTTCAGCGGGATTTGTAAAATGTTGAAAGGAACTCGAAACATGTCAACCTCGGTTTTGAGAATCTCTCCCGGAGTTTGAGAGATTTGGACGTGAAAGGGTACCAGTCTTGTCGGGGATTGGGAACCCTTCGCGACAATGTCCAAAGTTTCAGCGGGATTTCCAAAATGTTGAGAGGAACTCGAAACATGTCAACCTTGGTTTTGAGAATCTCTCCCGGAGTTTGAGAGATTTGGACGTGAAAGGGTACCAGTCTTGTCGGGGATTGGGAACCCTTCGCGAGAATGACCAAAGTTTCAGCGGGATTTCTAAAATGTTGAAAGGAACTCGAAACATGTCAACCTTGGTTTTGAGAATCTCTCCCGGAGTTTGAGAGATTTGGACGTGAAAGGGTACCAGTCTTGTCGGGGATTGGGAACCCTTCGCCAGAATGTCCAAAGTTTCAGCGGGATTTCCAAAATGTTGAAAGGAACTCGAAACATGTCAACCTTGGTTTTGAGAATCTCTCCCGGAGTTTGAGAGATTTGGACGTGAAAGGGTACCAATCTTGTCGGGGATTGGGAACCCTTCGCGAGAATGTCCAAAGTTTCAGCGGGATTTCCAAAATGTAGAAAGGAACTCGAAACATGTCAACCTCGGTTTTGAGAATCTCTCCCGGAGTTTGAGAGATTTGGACGTGAAAGGGTACCAGTCTTGTCGGGGATTGGGAACCCTTTGCCAGAATGTCCAAAGTTTCAGCAGGATTTCCAAAATGTTGAAAGGAACTCGAAACATGTCAACCTTGGTTTTGAGAATCTCTCCCGGAGTTTGAGAGATTTGGACGTGAAAGGGTACCAGTCTTGTCGGGGATTGGGAACCCTTCGTGAGAATGTCCAAAGTTTCAGCGGGATTTCCAAAATGTTGAGAGGAACTCGAAACATGTCAACCTTGGTTTTGAGAATCTCTCCCGGAGTTTGAGAGATTTCGACGTGAAAGGGTACCAGTCTTGTCGGGGATTGGGAACCCTACACCAGAATGTCCAAAGTTTCAGCGGGATTTCCAAAATGTTGAGAGGAACTCGAAACGTGTCAGCCTTGGTTTTGAGAATCTCTCCCGGAGTATGAGAGATTTGTACGTGAAGGGGTACCAGTCTTGTCGGGGATTGGGAACCCTTCGCGAGAATGTCCAAAGTTTCAGCGGGATTTCCAAAATGTTGAAAGGAACTCGAAACATGTCAACCTCGGTTTTGAGAATCTCTCCCGGAGTATGAGAGATTTGGACGTGAAAGGGTACCAGTCTTGTCGGGGATTGGGAACCCTTCGCGAGAATGTCCAAAGTTTCAGCGGGATTTCCAAAATGTTGAAAGGAACTCGAAACATGTCAACCTCGGTTTTGAGAATCTCTCCCGGAGTTCGAGAGATTTGGACGTGAAAGGGTACCAGTCTTGTCGGGGATTGGGAACCCTTCGCGAGAATGTCCAAAGTTTCAGCGGGATTTCTAAAATGTTGAAAGGAACTCGAAACATGTCAACCTTGGTTTTGAGAATCTCTCCCGGAGTTTGAGAGATTTGGACGTGAAAGGGTACCAGTCTTGTCGGGGATTGGGAACCCTTCGTGAGAATGTCCAAAGTTTCAGCGGGATTTCCAAAATGTTGAGAGGAACTCGAAACATGTCAACCTTGGTTTTGAGAATCTCTCCCGGAGTTTGAGAGATTTCGACGTGAAAGGGTACCAGTCTTGTCGGGGATTGGTAACCCTTCACCAGAATGTCCAAAGTTTCAGCAGGATTTCCAAAATGTTGAAAGGAACTCGAAACGTGTCAGCCTTGGTTTTGAGAATCTCTCTCGGAGTATGAGAGATTTGGACGTGAAGGGGTACCAGTCTTGTCGGGGATTGGGAACCCTTCGCCAGAATGTCCAAAGTTTCAGCGGGATTTCCAAAATGTTGAAAGGAACTCGAAACATGTCAACCTCGGTTTTGAGAATCTCTCCCGGAGTTTGAGAGATTTGGACGTGAAAGGGTACCAGTCTTGTCGGGGATGGGGAACCCTTCGCGAGAATATCCAAAGTTTCAGCGGGATTTCTAAAATGTTGAGAGGAACTCGAAACATGTCAACCTTGGTTTTGAGAATCTCTCCCGGAGTTTGAGAGATTTGGACGTGAAAGTGTACCAGTCTTGTCGGGGATTGGGAACCCTTCACCAGAATGTCCAAAGTTTCAGCGGGATTTCCAAAATGTTGAGAGGAACTCGAAACGTGTCAGCCTTGGTTTTGAGAATCTCTCCCGGAGTATGAGAGATTTGGACGTGAAGGGGTACCAGTCTTGTCGGGGATTGGGAACCCTTCGCCAGAATGTCCAAAGTTTCAGCGGGATTTCCAAAATGTTGAAAGGAACTCGAAACATGTCAACCTTGGTTTTAAGAATCTCTCCCGGAGTTTGAGAGATTTGGACGTGAAAGGGTACCAGTCTTGTCGGGGATTGGGAACCCTTCGCGAGAATGTCCAAAGTTTCAGCGGGATTTCCAAAATGTTGAAAGGAACTCGAAACATGTCAACCTCGGTTTTGAGAATCTCTCCCGGAGTTTGAGAGATTTGGACGTGAAAGGGTACCAATCTAGTCGGGGATTAGGAACCCTTCGCGAGAATGTCCAAAGTTTCAGCGGGATTTCCAAAATGTTGAAAGGAACTCGAAACATGTCAACCTTGGTTTTAAGAATCTCTCCCGGAGTTTGAGAGATTTGGACGTGAAAGGGTACCAGTCTTGTCGGGGATCGGGAACCCTTCGCAATAATGTCCAAAGTTTCAGCAGGATTTCCAAAATGTTGAAATGAACTCGAAACCTGTCAACCTTGGTTTTGAGAATCTCTCCCGGAGTTTGAGAGATTTGGACGTGAAAGGGTACCAATCTTGTTGGGGATTGGGAACCCTTCGCGAGAATGACCAAAGTTTCAGCGGGATTTCCAAACTGTTGAAAGGAACTCGAAACATGTCAACCTTGGTTTTGAGAATCTCTCCCGGAGTTTGAGAGATTTGGACGTGAAAGGGTACCAATCTTGTCGGGGATTGGGAACCCTTCGCGAGAATGTCCAAAGTTTCAGCGGGATTTCCAAAATGTTGAAAGGAACTCGAACCATGTCAACCTTGGTTTTGAGAATCTCTCCCGGAGTTTGAGAGATTTGGACGTGAAAGGGTACCAATCTTATCGGGGATTGGGAACCCTTCGTGAGAATGTCCAAAGTTTCAGCGGGATTTCCAAAATGTTGAAAGGAACTCGAAACGTGTCAGCCTTGGTTTTGAGAATCTCTCCCGGAGTATGAGAGATTTGGACGTGAAGGGGTACCAGTCTTGTCGGGGATTGGGAACCCTTCGACACGGAGTTTGAGAGATTTGGACGTGAAAGGGTACCAGTCTTGTCGGGGATTGGGAACCCTTCGCCAGAATGTCCAAAGTTTCAGCGGGATTTCCAAAATGTTGAGAGGAACTCGAAACATGTGAACCTTGGTTTTCAGAATCTCTCACGGAGTTTGAGAGATTTGGACGTGAAAGGGTACCAGTCCTGTCGGGGATTGGGAACCCTTCGCGAGAGTGACCAAAGTTTCAGCGGGATTTCTAAAATGTTGAAAGGAACTCGAAACATGTCAACCTTGGTTTTGAGAATCTCTCCCGGAGTTTGAGAGATTTGGACGTGAAAGGGTACCAATCTTGTCGGGGATTGGGAACCCTTCGCGAGAATGTCCAAAGTTTCAGCGGGATTTCCAAAATGTTGAGAGGAACTCGAAACATGTCAACCTTGGTTTTGAGAATCTCTCCCAGAGTTTGAGAGATTTGGACGTGAAAGGGTACCAGTCTTGTCGGGGATTGGGAACCCTTCGCGACAATGTCCAAAGTTTCAGCGGGATTTCCAAAATGTTGAAAGGAACTCGAAACATGTCAACCTCGGTTTTGAGAATCTCTCCCGGAGTTTGAGAGATTTGGACGTGAAAGGGTACCAGTCTTGTCGGGGATTGGGAACCCTTCGCGAGAATGTCCAAAGTTTCAGCGGGATTTCCAAAATGTTGAGAGGAACTCGAAACATGTCAACCTTGGTTTTGAGAATCTCTCCCGGAGTCTGAGAGATTTGGACGTGAAAGGGTACCAGTCTTGTCGGGGATTGGGAACCCTTCGCGAGAATGTCCAAAGTTTCAGCGGAATTTCCAAAATGTTGAAAGGAACTCGAAACATGTCAACCTTGGTTTTGAGAATCTCTCCCGGAGTTTGAGAGATTTGGACGTGAAAGGGTACCAATCTTGTCGGGGATTGGGAACCCTTCGCGAGAATGTCCAAAGTTTCAGCGGGATTTCCAAAATGTTGAAAGGAACTCGAAACATGTCAACCTTGGTTTTGAGAATCTCTCCAGGAGTTTGAGAGATTTGGACGTGAAAGGGTACCAATCTTGTCGGGGATCGGGAACCCTTCGCGAGAATGTCCAAAGTTTCAGCGGGATTTCCAAAATGTTGAAAGGAACTCGAAACATGTCAACCTTGGTTTTGAGAATCTCTCCCAGAGTTTGAGAGATTTGGACGTGAAAGGGTACCAATCTTGTTGGGGATTGGGAACCCTTCACGAGAATGACCAAAGTTTCAGCGGGATTTCCAAAATGTTGAGAGGAACTCGAAACATGTCAACCTTGGTTTCGAGAATCTCTCCCGGAGTTTGAGAGATTTGGACGTGAAAGGGTACCAATCTAGTCGGGGATTAGGAACCCTTCGCGAGAATGTCCAAAGTTTCAGCGGGATTTCCAAAATGTTGAAAGGAACTCGAAACATGTCAACCTTGGTTTTAAGAATCTCTCCCGGAGTTTGAGAGATTTGGACGTGAAAGGGTACCAGTCTTGTCGGGGATCGGGAACCCTTCGCGATAATGTCCAAAGTTTCAGCAGGATTTCCAAAATGTTGAAATGAACTGGAAACATGTCAACCTTGGTTTTGAGAATCTCTCCCGGAGTTTGAGACATTTGGACGTGAAAGGGTACCAATCTTGTTGGGGATTGGGAACCCTTCGCGAGAATGTCCAAAGTTTCAGCGGGATTTCCAAAATGTTGAAAGGAACTCGAACCATGTCAACCTTGGTTTTGAGAATCTCTCCCGGAGTTTGAGAGATTTGGACGTGAAAGGGTACCAATCTTGTCGGGGATTGGGAACCCTTCGCGAGAATGTCCAAAGTTTCAGCGGGATTTCCAAAATGTTGAAAGGAACTCGAACCATGTCAACCTTGGTTTTGAGAATCTCTCCCGGAGTTTGAGAGATTTGGACGTGAAAGGGTACCAATCTTGTCGGGGATTGGGAACCCTTCGCGAGAATGTCCAAAGTTTCAGCGGGATTTCCAAAATGTTGAAAGGAACTCGAAACATGTCAACCTTGGTTTTGAGAATCTCTCCCGGAGTTTGAGAGATTTGGACGTGAAAGGGTACCAATCTTGTCGGGGATTGGGAACCCTTCGCGAGAATGTCCAAAGTTTCAGCGGGATTTCCAAAATGTTGAAAGGAACTCGAAACATGTCAACCTTGGTTTTGAGAATCTCTCCCGGCGTTTGAGAGATTTGGACGTGAAAGGGTACCAATCTTGTCGGGGATCGGGACCCCTTCGCGAGAATGTCCAAAGTTTCAGCGGGATTTCCAAAATGTTGAAAGGAACTCGAAACATGTCAACCTCGATTTTGAGAATCTCTCCCGGAGTTTGAGAGATTTGGACGTGAAAGGGTACCAGTCTTGTCGGGAATTGGGAACCCTTCGCTAGAATGTCCGAAGTTTCAGCGGGATTTCCAAAATGTTGAAAGGAACTCGAAACATGTCAACCTTGGTTTTGAGAATCTCTCCCGGAGTGTGAGAGATTTGGACGTGAAAGGGTACCAATCTTGTCGGGGATCGGGAACCCTTCGCGACAATGTCCGAAGTTTCAGCGGGATTTCCAAAATGTTGAAAGGAACTCGAAACATGTCAACCTTGGTTTTGAGAATCTCTCCCGGAGTTTGAGAGATTTGGACGTGAAAGGGTACCAATCTTGTCGGGGATTGGGAACCCTTCGCGAGAATGTCCAAAGTTTCAGCGGGATTTCCAAAATGTTGAAAGGAACTCGAAACATGTCAACCTCGGTTTTGAGAATCTCTCCCGGAGTTTGAGAGATTTGGACGTGAAAGGGTACCAGTCTTGTCGGGAATTGGGAACCCTTCGCGAGAATGTCCGAAGTTTCAGCGGGATTTCCAAAATGTTGAAAGGAACTCGAAACATGTCAACCTTGGTTTTGAGAATCTCTCCCGGAGTGTGAGAGATTTGGACGTGAAAGGGTACCAATCTTGTCGGGGATCGGGAACCCTTCGCGAGAATGTCCAAAGTTTCAGCGGGATATCCAAAATGTTGAAAGGAACTCGAAACATGTCAACCTTGGTTTTGAGAATCTCTCCCGGAGTTTGAGAGATTTGGACGTGAAAGGGTACCAGTCTTGTCGCGGTGATCGGGAACCCTTCGCGAGAATGTCCAAAGTTTCAGCGGGATTTCCAAAATGTTGAAAGGAACTCGAAACATGTCAACCTTGGTTTTGAGAATCTCTCCCGGAGTTTGAGAGATTTGGACGTGAAAGGGTACCAATCTTGTCGGGGATTGGGAACCCTTCGCGAGAATGTCCAAAGTTTCAGTGGGATTTCCAAAATGTTGAAAGGAACTCGAAACATGTCAACCTTGGTTTTGAGAATCTCTCCCGGAGTTTGAGACATTTGGACGTGAAAGGGTACCAGTCTTGTCGGGGATTGGGAACCCTTCGCGAGAATGTCCAAAGTTTCAGCGGGATTTCCAAAATGTTGAAAGGAACTCGAAACATGTCAACCTTGGTTTTGAGAATCTCTCCCGGAGTTTGAGAGATTTGGACGTGAAAGGGTACCAGTCTTGTCGCGGGGATCGGGAACCCTTCGCGAGAATGTCCAAAGTTTCAGCGGGATTTCCAAAATGTTGAAAGGAACTCGAAACATGCCAACCTTGGTTTTGAGAATCTCTCCCGGAGTTTGAGAGATTTGGACGTGAAAGGGTACCAATCTTGTCGGGGATTGGGAACCCTTCGCGAGAATGTCCAAAGTTTCAGCGGCATTTCCAAAATGTTGAAAGGAACTCGAAACATGTCAACCTTGGTTTTGAGAATCTCTGCCGGAGTTTGAGAGATTTGGACGTGAAAGGGTACCAATCTTGTCGGGGATTGGGAACCCTTCGCGAGAATGTCCAAAGTTTCAGCGGGATTTCCAAAATGTTGAAAGGAACTCGAAACATGTCAACCTTGGTTTTGAGAATCTCTCCCGGCGTTTGAGAGATTTGGACGTGAAAGGGTACCAATCTTGTCGGGGATCGGGACCCCTTCGCGAGAATGTCCAAAGTTTCAGCGGGATTTCCAAAATGTTGAGAGGAACTCGAAACATGTCAACCTCGGTTTTGAGAATCTCTCCCGGAGTTTGAGAGATTTGGACGTGAAAGGGTACCAGTCTTGTCGGGAATTGGGAACCCTTCGCGAGAATGTCCGAAGTTTCAGCGGGATTTCCAAAATGTTGAAAGGAACTCGAACCATGTCAACCTTGGTTTTGAGAATCTCTCCCGGAGTTTGAGAGATTTGGACGTGAAAGGGTACCAGTCTTGTCGGGAATTGGGAACCCTTCGCGAGAATGTCCGAAGTTTCAGCGGGATTTCCAAAATGTTGAAAGGAACTCGAACCATGTCAACCTTGGTTTTGAGAATCTCTCCCGGAGTGTGAGAGATTTGGACGTGAAAGGGTACCAATCTTGTCGGGGATCGGGAACCCTTCGCGAGAATGTCCAAAGTTTCAGCGGGATATCCAAAATGTTGAAAGGAACTCGAAACATGTCAACCTTGGTTTTAAGAATCTCTCCCGGAGTTTGAGAGATTTGGACGTGAAAGGGTACCAATCTTGTCGGGGATCGGGAACCCTTCGCGATAATGTCCAAAGTTTCAGCAGGATTTCCAAAATGTTGAAATGAACTGGAAACATGTCAACCTTGGTTTTGAGAATCTCTCCCGGAGTTTGAGAGATTTGGACGTGAAAGGGTACCAATCTTGTCGGGGATTGGGAACCCTTCGCGAGAATGACCAAAGTTTCAGCGGGATTTCCAAACTGTTGAAAGGAACTCGAAACATGTCAACCTTGGTTTTGAGAATGTCTCCCGGAGTTTGAGAGATTTGGACGTGAAAGGGTACCAGTCTTGTCGGGGATCGGGAACCCTTCGCGAGAATGTCCAAAGTTTCAGCGGGATTTCCAAAATGTTGAAAGGAACTCGAAACATGTCAACCTTGGTTTTGAGAATCTCTCCCGGAGTGTGAGAGATTTGGACGTGAAAGGGTACCAATCTTGTTGGGGATTGGGAGCCCTTCGCGAGAATGTCCAAAGTTTCAGCGGGATTTCCAAAATGTTGAAAGGAACTCGAACCATGTCAACCTTGGTTTTGAGAATCTCTCCCGGAGTTTGAGAGATTTGGACGTGAAAGGGTACCAATCTTGTCGAGGATTGGGAACCCTTCGCGAGAATGTCCAAAGTTTCAGCGGGATTTCCAAAATGTTGAAAGGAACTCGAAACATGTCAACCTTGGTTTTGAGAATCTCTCCCGGAGTTTGAGAGATTTGGACGTGAAAGGGTACCAATCTTGTCGGGGATTGGGAACCCTTCGCGAGAATGTCCAAAGTTTCAGCGGGATTTCCAAAATGTTGAAAGGAACTCGAAACATGTCAACCTTGGTTTTGAGAATCTCTCCCGGAGTTTGAGAGATTTGGACGTGAAAGGGTACCAATCTTGTCGGGGATTGGGAACCCTTCGCGAGAATGTCCAAAGTTTCAGCGGGATTTCCAAAATGTTGAGAGGAACTCGAAACATGTCAACCTTGGTTTTGAGAATCTCTCCCGGAGTTTGAGAGATTTGGACGTGAAAGGGTAACAATCTTGTCGGGGATCGGGAACCCTTCGCGAGAATGTCCAAAGTTTCAGCGGGATTTCCAAAATGTTGAAAGGAACTCGAAACATGTCAACCTTGGTTTTGAGAATCTCTCACGGAGTTTGAGAGATTTGGACGTGAAAGGGTACCAATCTTGTCGGGGATTGGGAACCCTTCGCGAGAATGTCCAAAGTTTCAGCGGGATTTCCAAAATGTTGAAAGGAACTCGAAACATGTCAACCTTGGTTTTGAGAATCTCTCCCAGAGTTTGAGAGATTTGGACGTGAAAGGGTACCAATCTTGTTGGGGATTGGGAACCCTTCGCGAGAATGACCAAAGTTTCAGCGGGATTTCCAAACTGTTGAAAGGAACTCGAAACATGTCAACCTTGGTTTCGAGAATCTCTCCCGGAGTTTGAGAGATTTGGACGTGAAAGGGTACCAGTCTTGTCGGGGATTGGGAACCCTTCGCGAGAATGTCCAAAGTTTCAGCGGGATTTCCAAAATGTTGAAAGGAACTCCAAACATGTCAACCTTGGTTTTGAGAATCTCTCCCGGAGTTTGAGAGATTTGGACGTGAAAGGGTACCAATCTTGTCGGGGATTGGGAACCCTTCGCGAGAATGTCCAAAGTTTCAGCGGGATTTCCAAAATGTTGAAAGGAACTCGAACCATGTCAACCTTGGTTTTGAGAATCTCTCCCGGAGTTTGAGAGATTTGGACGTGAAAGGGTACCAGTCTTGTCGGGGATTGGGAACCCTTCGCGAGAATGTCCAAAGTTTCAGCGGGATTTCCAAAATGTTGAAAGGAACTCGAACCATGTCAACCTTGGTTTTGAGAATCTCTCCCGGAGTTTGAGAGATTTGGACGTGAAAAGGTACCAATCTTGTTGGGGATTGGGAACCCTTCGCCAGAATGTCCAAAGTTTCAGCGGGATTTCCAAACTGTTGAAAGGAACTCGAAACATGTCAACCTTCGTTTCGAGAATCTCTCCCGGAGTTTGAGAGATTTGGACGTGAAAGGGTACCAATCTTGTCGGGGATTGGGAACCCTTCGCGAGAATGTCCAAAGTTTCAGCGGGATTTCCAAAATGTTGAATGGAACTCGAACCATGTCAACCTTGGTTTTGAGAATCTCTCCCGGAGTTTGAGAGATTTGGACGTGAAAGGGTACCAATCTTGTCGGGGATCGGGAACCCTTCGCGAGAATGTCCAAAGTTTCAGCGGGATTTCCAAAATGTTGAAAGGAACTCGAAACATGTCAACCTTGGTTTTGAGAATCTCTCCCGGAGTTTGAGAGATTTGGACGTGAAAGGGTACCAATCTTGTCGGGGATTGGGAACCCTTCGCGAGAATGTCCAAAGTTTCAGCGGGATTTCCAAAATGTTGAAAGGAACTCGAAACATGTCAACCTTGGTTTTGAGAATCTCTCCCGGAGTTTGAGAGATTTGGATGTGAAAGGGTACCAATCTTGTCGGGGATTGGGAACCCTTCGCGAGAATGTCCAAAGTTTCAGCGGGATTTCCAAAATGTTGAGAGGAACTCGAAACATGTCAACCTTGGTTTTGAGAATCTCTCCCGGAGTTTGAGAGATTTGGACGTGAAAAGGTACCAATCTTGTTGGGGATTGGGAACCCTTCGCCAGAATGTCCAAAGTTTCAGCGGGATTTCCAAACTGTTGAAAGGAACTCGAAACATGTCAGCCTTGGTTTCGAGAATCTCTCCCGGAGTTTGAGAGATTTGGACGTGAAAGGGTACCAATCTTGTCGGGGATTGGGAACCCTTCGCGAGAATGTCCAAAGTTTCAGCGGGATTTCCAAAATGTTGAAAGGAACTCGAACCATGTCAACCTTGGTTTTGAGAATCTCTCCCGGAGTTTGAGAGATTTGGACGTGAAAGGGTACCAATCTTGTCGGGGATCGGGAACCCTTCGCGAGAATGTCCAAAGTTTCAGCGGGATTTCCAAAATGTTGAAAGGAACTCGAAACATGTCAACCTTGGTTTTGAGAATCTCTCCCGGAGTTTGAGAGATTTGGATGTGAAAGGGTACCAATCTTGTCGGGGATTGGGAACCCTTCGCGAGAATGTCCAAAGTTTCAGCGGGATTTCCAAAATGTTGAGAGGAACTCGAAACATGTCAACCTTGGTTTTGAGAATCTCTCCCGGAGTTTGAGAGATTTGGACGTGAAAAGGTACCAATCTTGTCGGGGATTGGGAACCCTTCGCCAGAATGTCCAAAGTTTCAGCGGGATATCCAAAATGTTGAAAGGAACTCGAAACATGTCAACCTTGGTTTCGAGAATCTCTCCCGGAGTTTGAGAGATTTGGACGTGAAAGGGTACCAGTCTTGTCGGGGATCGGGAACCCTTCGCGAGAATGTCCAAAGTTTCAGCGGGATTTCCAAAATGTTGAAAGGAACTCGAAACATGTCAACCTTGGTTTTGAGAATCTCTCCCGGAGTTTGAGAGATTTGGACGTGAAAGGGTACCAGTCTTGTCGGGGATTGGGAACCCTTCGCGAGAATGTCCAAAGTTTCAGCGGGATTTCCAAAATGTTGAAAGGAACTCGAAACATGTCAACCTTGGTTTTGAGAATCTCTCCCGGAGTTTGAGAGATTTGGACGTGAAAGGGTACCAATCTTGTCGGGGATTGGGAACCCTTCGTGAGAATGTCCAAAGTTTCAGCGGGATTTCCAAAATGTTGAAAGGAACTCGAAACATGTCAACCTTGGTTTTGAGAATCTCTCCCGGAGTTTGAGAGATTTGGACGTGAAAGGGTACCAATCTTGTCGGGGATTGGGAACCCTTCGCGAGAATGTCCAAAGTTTCAGCGGGATTTCCAAAATGTTGAGAGGAACTCGAAACATGTCAACCTTGGTTTTGAGAATCTCTCCCGGAGTTTGAGAAATTTGGACGTGAAAGGGTAGCAATCTTGTCGGGGATCAGGAACCCTTCGCGAGAATGTCCAAAGTTTCAGCGGGATTTCCAAAATGTTGAAAGGAACTCGAAACATGTCAACCTTGGTTTTGAGAATCTCTCCCGGAGTTTGAGAGATTTGGACGTGAAAGGGTACCAGTCTTGTCGGGGATCGGGAACCCTTCGCGAGAATGTCCAAAGTTTCAGCAGGATTTCCAAAATGTTGAAATGAACTGGAAACATGTCAACCTTGGTTTTGAGAATCTCTCCCAGAGTTTGAGAGATTTGGACGTGAAAGGGTACCAATCTTGTTGGGGATTGGGAACCCTTCGCGAGAATGACCAAAGTTTCAGCGGGATTTCCAAACTGTTGAAAGGAACTCGAAACATGTCAACCTTGGTTTTGAGAATCTCTCCCGGAGTTTGAGAGATTTGGACGTGAAAGGGTACCAATCTTGTTGGGGATTGGGAACCCTTCGCGAGAATGACCAAAGTTTCAGCGGGATTTCCAAAATGTGTAAAGGAACTCGAAACATGTCAACCTTGGTTTTGAGAATCTCTCCCGGAGTTTGAGAGATTTGGACGTGAAAGGGTACCAATCTTGTCGGGGATTGGGAACCCTTCGCGAGAATGTCCAAAGTTTCAGCGGGATTTCCAAAATGTTGAAAAAAACTCGAAACATGTCAACCTTGGTTTTGAGAATCTCTCCCGGAGTTTGAGAGATTTGGACGTGAAAGGGTACCAATCTTGTCGGGGATTGGGAACCCTTCGCGAGAATGTCCAAAGTTTCAGCGGGATTTCCAAAATGTTGAAAGGAACTCGAAACATGTCAACCTTGGTTTTGAGAATCTCTCCCGGAGTTTGAGAGATTTGGACGTGAAAGGGTACCAATCTTGTCGGGGATTGGGAACCCTTCGCGAGAATGTCCAAAGTTTCAGCGGGATTTCCAAAATGTTGAAAGGAACTCGAAACATGTCAACCTTGGTTTTGAGAATCTCTCCCGGAGTTTGAGAGATTTGGACGTGAAAGGGTACCGATCTTGTCGGGGATTGGGAACCCTTCGCGAGAATGTCCAAAGTTTCAGCGGGATTTCCAAAATGTTGAAAGGAACTCGAACCATGTCAACCTTGGTTTTGAGAATCTCTCCCAGAGTTTGAGAGATTTGGACGTGAAAGGGTACCAATCTTGTCGGGGATTGGGAACCCTTCGCGAGAATGTCCAAAGTTTCAGCGGGATTTCCAAAATGTTGAAAGGAACTCGAAACATGTCAACCTTGGTTTTGAGAATCTCTCCCAGAGTTTGAGAGATTTGGACGTGAAAGGGTACCGATCTTGTCGGGGATTGGGAACCCTTCGCCAGAATGTCCAAAGTTTCAGCGGGATTTCCAAAATGTTGAAAGGAACTCGAAACATGTCAACCTTGGTTTTGAGAATCTCTCCCGGAGTTTGAGAGATTTGGACGTGAAAGGGTACCAATCTTGTCGCGGGGATCGGGAACCCTTCGCGAGAATGTCCAAAGTTTCAGCGGGATTTCCAAAATGTTGAAAGGAACTCGAAACATGTCAACCTTGGTTTTGAGAATCTCTCCCGGAGTTTGAGAGATTTGGACGTGAAAGGGTACCAATCTTGTCGGGGATCGGGAACCCTTTGCGAGAATGTCCAAAGTTTCAGCGGGATTTCCAAAATGTTGAAAGGAACTCGAACCATGTCAACCTTGGTTTTGAGAATCTCTCCCGGAGTTTCAGAGATTTGGACGTGAAAGGGTACCAGTCTTGTCGGGGATTGGGAACCCTTCGCGAGAATGTCCAAAGTTTCAGCGGTATTTCCAAAATGTTGAAAGGAACTCGAAACATGTCAACCTTGGTTTTGAGAATCTCTCCCGGAGTTTGAGAGATTTGGACGTGAAAGGGTACCAGTCTTGTCGAGGATTGGGAACCCTTCGCGAGAATGTCCAAAGTTTCAGCGGGATTTCCAAAATGTTGAAAGGAACTCGAACCATGTCAACCTTGGTTTTGAGAATCTCTCCCGGAGTTTGAGAGATTTGGACGTGAAAGGGTACCAATCTTGTCGGGGATCGGGAACCCTTCGCGAGAATGTCCAAAGTTTCAGCGGGATTTCCAAAATGTTGAGAGGAACTCGAAACATGTCAACCTTGGTTTTGAGAATCTCTCCCGGAGTTTGAGAGATTTGGACGTGAAAGGGTACCAATCTTGTCGGGGATTGGGAACCCTTCGCGAGAATGTCCAAAGTTTCAGCGGGATTTCCAAAATGTTGAAAGGAACTCGAAACATGTCAACCTTGGTTTTGAGAATCTCTCCCGGAGTTTGAGAGATTTGGATGTGAAAGGGTACCAATCTTGTCGGGGATTGGGAACCCTTCGCGAGAATGTCCAAAGTTTCAGCGGGATTTCCAAAATGTTGAGAGGAACTCGAAACATGTCAACCTTGGTTTTGAGAATCTCTCCCGGAGTTTGAGAGATTTGGACGTGAAAAGGTACCAATCTTGTCGGGGATTGGGAACCCTTCGCCAGAATGTCCAAAGTTTCAGCGGGATATCCAAAATGTTGAAAGGAACTCGAAACATGTCAACCTTGGTTTCGAGAATCTCTCCCGGAGTTTGAGAGATTTGGACGTGAAAGGGTACCAGTCTTGTCGGGGATCGGGAACCCTTCGCGAGAATGTCCAAAGTTTCAGCGGGATTTCCAAAATGTTGAAAGGAACTCGAAACATGTCAACCTTGGTTTTGAGAATCTCTCCCGGAGTTTGAGAGATTTGGACGTGAAAGGGTACCAGTCTTGTCGGGGATTGGGAACCCTTCGCGAGAATGTCCAAAGTTTCAGCGGGATTTCCAAAATGTTGAAAGGAACTCGAAACATGTCAACCTTGGTTTTGAGAATCTCTCCCGGAGTTTGAGAGATTTGGACGTGAAAGGGTACCAATCTTGTCGGGGATTGGGAACCCTTCGTGAGAATGTCCAAAGTTTCAGCGGGATTTCCAAAATGTTGAAAGGAACTCGAAACATGTCAACCTTGGTTTTGAGAATCTCTCCCGGAGTTTGAGAGATTTGGACGTGAAAGGGTACCAATCTTGTCGGGGATTGGGAACCCTTCGCGAGAATGTCCAAAGTTTCAGCGGGATTTCCAAAATGTTGAGAGGAACTCGAAACATGTCAACCTTGGTTTTGAGAATCTCTCCCGGAGTTTGAGAAATTTGGACGTGAAAGGGTACCAATCTTGTCGGGGATCAGGAACCCTTCGCGAGAATGTCCAAAGTTTCAGCGGGATTTCCAAAATGTTGAAAGGAACTCGAAACATGTCAACCTTGGTTTTGAGAATCTCTCCCGGAGTTTGAGAGATTTGGACGTGAAAGGGTACCAATCTTGTCGGGGATCGGGAACCCTTCGCGAGAATGTCCAAAGTTTCAGCGGGATTTCCAAAATGTTGAAATGAACTGGAAACATGTCAACCTTGGTTTTGAGAATCTCTCCCAGAGTTTGAGAGATTTGGACGTGAAAGGGTACCAATCTTGTTGGGGATTGGGAACCCTTCGCGAGAATGACCAAAGTTTCAGCGGGATTTCCAAACTGTTGAAAGGAACTCGAAACATGTCAACCTTGGTTTTGAGAATCTCTCCCGGAGTTTGAGAGATTTGGACGTGAAAGGGTACCAATCTTGTTGGGGATTGGGAACCCTTCGCGAGAATGACCAAAGTTTCAGCGGGATTTCCAAAATGTGTAAAGGAACTCGAAACATGTCAACCTTGGTTTTGAGAATCTCTCCCGGAGTTTGAGAGATTTGGACGTGAAAGGGTACCAATCTTGTCGGGGATTGGGAACCCTTCGCGAGAATGTCCAAAGTTTCAGCGGGATTTCCAAAATGTTGAAAAAAACTCGAAACATGTCAACCTTGGTTTTGAGAATCTCTCCCGGAGTTTGAGAGATTTGGACGTGAAAGGGTACCAATCTTGTCGGGGATTGGGAACCCTTCGCGAGAATGTCCAAAGTTTCAGCGGGATTTCCAAAATGTTGAAAGGAACTCGAAACATGTCAACCTTGGTTTTGAGAATCTCTCCCGGAGTTTGAGAGATTTGGACGTGAAAGGGTACCAATCTTGTCGGGGATTGGGAACCCTTCGCGAGAATGTCCAAAGTTTCAGCGGGATTTCCAAAATGTTGAAAGGAACTCGAAACATGTTGACCTTGGTTTTGACAATCTCTCCCGGAGTTTGAGAGATTTGGACGTGAAAGGGTACCGATCTTGTCGGGGATTGGGAACCCTTCACGAGAATGTCCAAAGTTTCAGCGGGATTTCCAAAATGTTGAAAGGAACTCGAACCATGTCAACCTTGGTTTTGAGAATCTCTCTCAGAGTTTGAGAGATTTGGACGTGAAAGGGTACCAATCTTGTCGGGGATTGGGAACCCTTCGCGAGAATGTCCAAAGTTTCAGCGGGATTTCCAAAATGTTGAAAGGAACTCGAAACATGTCAACCTTGGTTTTGAGAATCTCTCCCAGAGTTTGAGAGATTTGGACGTGAAAGGGTACCGATCTTGTCGGGGATTGGGAACCCTTCGCCAGAATGTCCAAAGTTTCAGCGGGATTTCCAAAATGTTGAAAGGAACTCGAAACATGTCAACCTTGGTTTTGAGAATCTCTCCCGGAGTTTGAGAGATTTGGACGTGAAAGGGTACCAATCTTGTCGCGGGGATCGGGAACCCTTCGCGAGAATGTCCAAAGTTTCAGCGGGATTTCCAAAATGTTGAAAGGAACTCGAAACATGTCAACCTTGGTTTTGAGAATCTCTCCCGGAGTTTGAGAGATTTGGACGTGAAAGGGTACCAATCTTGTCGGGGATCGGGAACCCTTTGCGAGAATGTCCAAAGTTTCAGCGGGATTTCCAAAATGTTGAAAGGAACTCGAACCATGTCAACCTTGGTTTTGAGAATCTCTCCCGGAGTTTCAGAGATTTGGACGTGAAAGGGTACCAGTCTTGTCGGGGATTGGGAACCCTTCGCGAGAATGTCCAAAGTTTCAGCGGGATTTCCAAAATGTTGAAAGGAACTCGAAACATGTCAACCTTGGTTTTGAGAATCTCTCCCGGAGTTTGAGAGATTTGGACGTGAAAGGGTACCAGTCTTGTCGAGGATTGGGAACCCTTCGCGAGAATGTCCAAAGTTTCAGCGGGATTTCCAAAATGTTGAAAGGAACTCGAAACATGTCAACCTTCGTTTTGAGAATCTCTCCCGGAGTTTGAGAGATTTGGACGTGAAAGGGTACCAATCTTGTCGGGGATTGGGAACCCTTCGCGAGAATGTCCAAAGTTTCAGCGGGATTTCCAAAATGTTGAAAGGAACTCGAAACATGTCAACCTTGGTTTTGAGAATCTCTCCTGGAGTTTGAGAGATTTGTACGTGAAAGGGTACCAATCTTGTCGGGGATCGGGAACCCTTCGCGAGAATGTCCAAAGTTTCAGCGGGATTTCCAAAATGTTGAAAGGAACTCGAAACATGTCAACCTTGGTTTTGAGAATCTCTCCTGGAGTTTGAGAGATTTGGACGTGAAAGGGTACCAGTCTTGTCGGGGATCAGGAACCCTTCGCGACAATGTCCAAAGTTTCAGCGGGATTTCCAAAATGTTGAAAGGAACTCGAAACATGTCAACCTTGGTTTTGAGAATCTCTCCCGGAGTTTGAGAGATTTGGACGTGAAAGGGTACCAGTCTTGTCGGGGATTGGGAACCCTTCGCGACAATGTCCAAAGTTTCAGCGGGATTTCCAAAATGTTGAAAGGAACTCGAAACATGTCAACCTTGGTTTTGAGAATCTCTCCCGGAGTTTGAGAGATTTGGACGTGAAAGGGTACCAATCTTGTCGGGGATCGGGAACCCTTCGCGAGAATGTCCAAAGTTTCAGCGGGATTTCCAAAATGTTGAAAGGAACTCGAAACATGTCAACCTTGGTTTTGAGAATCTCTCCCGGCGTTTGAGAGATTTGGACGTGAAAGGGTACCAGTCTTGTCGGGGATTGGGAACCCTTCGCGAGAATGTCCAAAGTTTCAGCGGGATTTCCAAAATGTTGAAAGGAACTCGAAACATGTCAACCTTGGTTTTGAGAATCTCTCCCGGAGTTTGAGAGATTTGGACGTGAAAGGGTACCAATCTTGTCGGGGATTGGGAACCCTTCGCGAGAATGTCCAAAGTTTCAGCGGGATTTCCAAAATGTTGAAAGGAACTCGAAACATGTCAACCTTGGTTTTGAGAATCTCTCCCGGAGTTTGAGAGATTTGGACGTGAAAGGGTACCAATCTTGTCGGGGATTGGGAACCCTTCGCGACAATGTCCAAAGTTTCAGCGGGATTTCCAAAATGTTGAAAGGAACTCGAAACATGTCAACCTTGGTTTTGAGAATCTCTCCTGGAGTTTGAGAGATTTGTACGTGAAAGGGTACCAATCTTGTCGGGGATCGGGAACCCTTCGCGAGAATGTCCAAAGTTTCAGCGGGATTTCCAAAATGTTGAAAGGAACTCGAACCATGTCAACCTTGGTTTTGAGAATCTCTCCCGGAGTTTGAGAGATTTGGACGTGAAAGGGTACCAGTCTTGTCGGGGATCGGGAACCCTTCGCGAGAATGTCCAAAGTTTCAGCGGGATTTCCAAAATGTTGAGAGGAACTCGAAACATGTCAACCTTGGTTTTGAGAATCTCTCCCGGAGTTTGAGAGATTTGGACGTGAAAGGGTACCAGTCTTGTCGGGGATTGGGAACCCTTCGCGACAATGTCCAAAGTTTCAGCGGGATTTCCAAAATGTTGAAAGGAACTTGAAACATGTCAACCTTGGTTTTGAGAATCTCTCCCGGAGTTTGAGAGATTTGGACGTGAAAGGGTACCAATCTTGTCGGGGATTGGGAACCCTTCGCGAGAATGTCCAAAGTTTCAGCAGGATTTCCAAAATGTTGAAAGGAAATCGAAACATGTCAACCTTGGTTTTGAGAATCTCTCCCGGAGTTTGAGAGATTTGGACGTGAAAGGGTACCAATCTTGTCGGGGATTGGGAACCCTTCGCGAGAATGTCCAAAGTTTCAGCGGGATTTCCAAAATGTTGAAAGGAACTCGAAACATGTCAACCTTCGTTTTGAGAATCTCTCCCGGAGTTTGAGAGATTTGGACGTGAAAGGGTACCAATCTTGTCGGGGATTGGGAACCCTTAGCGACAATGTCCAAAGTTTCAGCGGGATTTCCAAAATGTTGAAAGGAACTCGAAACATGTCAACCTTGGTTTTGAGAATCTCTCCTGGAGTTTGAGAGATTTGTACGTGAAAGGGTACCAATCTTGTCGGGGATCGGGAACCCTTCGCGAGAATGTCCAAAGTTTCAGCGGGATTTCCAAAATGTTGAAAGGAACTCGAAACATGTCAACCTTGGTTTTGAGAATCTCTCCCGGAGTTTGAGAGATTTGGACGTGAAAGGGTACCAGTCTTGTCGGGGATCGGGAACCCTTCGCGAGAATGTCCAAAGTTTCAGCGGGATTTCCAAAATGTTGAAAGGAACTCGAAACATGTCAACCTTGGTTTTGAGAATCTCTCCCGGAGTTTCAGAGATTTGGACGTGAAAGGGTACCAGTCTTGTCGGGGATTGGGAACCCTTCGCGAGAATGACCAAAGTTTCAGCGGGATTTCCAAAATGTTGAAAGGAACTCGAAACATGTCAACCTTCGTTTTGAGAATCTCTCCCGGAGTTTGAGAGATTTGGACGTGAAAGGGTACCAATCTTGTCGGGGATCGGGAACCCTTCGCGACAATGTCCAAAGTTTCAGCGGGATTTCCAAAATGTTGAAAGGAACTCGAAACATGTCAACCTTGGTTTTGAGAATCTCTCCCGGCGTTTGAGAGATTTGGACGTGAAAGGGTACCAGTCTTGTCGGGGATTGGGAACCCTTCGCGACAATGTCCAAAGTTTCAGCGGGATTTCCAAAATGTTGAAAGGAACTCGAAACATGTCAACCTTGGTTTTGAGAATCTCTCCCAGAGTTTGAGAGATTTGGACGTGAAAGGGTACCAATCTTGTCGGGGATTGGGAACCCTTCGCGAGAATGTCCAAAGTTTCAGCGGGATTTCCAAAATGTTGAAAGGAACTCGAAACATGTCAACCTTCGTTTTGAGAATCTCTCCCGGAGTTTGAGAGATTTGGACGTGAAAGGGTACCAGTCTTGTCGGGGATTGGGAACCCTTCGCGACAATGTCCAAAGTTTCAGCGGGATTTCCAAAATGTTGAAAGGAACTCGAACCATGTCAACCTTGGTTTTGAGAATCTCTCCTGGAGTTTGAGAGATTTGTACGTGAAAGGGTACCAATCTTGTCGGGGATCGGGAACCCTTCGCGAGAATGTCCAAAGTTTCAGCGGGATTTCCAAAATGTTGAAAGGAACTCGAACCATGTCAACCTTGGTTTTGAGAATCTCTCCCGGAGTTTGAGAGATTTGGACGTGAAAGGGTACCAGTCTTGTCGGGGATCGGGAACCCTTCGCGAGAATGTCCAAAGTTTCAGCGGGATTTCCAAAATGTTGAAATGAACTCGAAACATGTCAACCTTGGTTTTGAGAATCTCTCCCGGAGTTTGAGAGATTTGGACGTGAAAGGGTACCGATCTTGTCGGGGATTGGGAACCCTTCGCGAGAATGTCCAAAGTTTCAGCGGGATTTCCAAAATGTTGAAAGGAACTCGAACCATGTCAACCTTGGTTTTGAGAATCTCTCCCGGAGTTTGAGAGATTTGGACGTGAAAGGGTACCAATCTTGTCGGGGATTGGGAACCCTTCGCCAGAATGTCCAAAGTTTCAGCGGGATTTCCAAAATGTTGAAAGGAACTCGAAACATGTCAACCTTGGTTTTGAGAATCTCTCCCAGAGTTTGAGAGATTTGGACGTGAAAGGGTACCAGTCTTGTCGGGGATTGGGAACCCTTCGCGAGAATGTCCAAAGTTTCAGCGGGATTTCCAAAATGTTGAAAGGAACTCGAAACATGTCAACCTTGGTTTTGAGAATCTCTCCCGGAGTTTGAGAGATTTGGACGTGAAAGGGTACCAATCTTGTCGGGGATTGGGAACCCTTTGCGAGAATGTCCAAAGTTTCAGCGGGATTTCCAAAATGTTGAAAGGAACTCGAACCATGTCAACCTTGGTTTTGAGAATCTCTCCCGGAGTTTGAGAGATTTGGACGTGAAAGGGTACCAGTCTTGTCGGGGATTGGGAACCCTTCGCGACAATGTCCAAAGTTTCAGCGGGATTTCCAAAATGTTGAAAGGAACTCGAAACATGTCAACCTTGGTTTTGAGAATCTCTCCCGGAGTTTGAGAGATTTGGACGTGAAAGGGTACCGATCTTGTCGGGGATTGGGAACCCTTCGCGAGAATGTCCAAAGTTTCAGCGGGATTTCCAAAATGTTGAAAGGAACTCGAAACATGTCAACCTTGGTTTTGAGAATCTCTCCCGGAGTTTGAGAGATTTGGACGTGAAAGGGTACCAATCTTGTCGGGGATTGGGAACCCTTCGCGAGAATGTCCAAAGTTTCAGCGGGATTTCCAAAATGTTGAAAGGAACTCGAACCATGTCAACCTTGGTTTTGAGAATCTCTCCCGGAGTTTGAGAGATTTGGACGTGAAAGGGTACCAATCTTGTCGGGGATTGGGAACCCTTCGACAGAATGTCCAAAGTTTCAGCGGGATTTCCAAAATGTTGAAAGGAACTCGAAACATGTCAACCTTGGTTTTGAGAATCTCTCCCGGAGTTTGAGAGATTTGGACGTGAAAGGGTACCAGTCTTGTCGGGGATTGGGAACCCTTCGCGAGAATGTCCAAAGTTTCAGCGGGATTTCCAAAATGTTGAAAGGAACTCGAACCATGTCAACCTTGGTTTTGAGAATCTCTCCCGGAGTTTGAGAGATTTGGACGTGAAAGGGTACCAGTCTTGTCGCGGATCGGGAACCCTTCGCGAGAATGTCCAAAGTTTCAGCGGGATTTCCAAAATGTTGAAAGGAACTCGAAACATGTCAACCTTGGTTTTGAGAATCTCTCCCGGAGTTTGAGAGATTTGGACGTGAAAGGGTACCAGTCTTGTCGGGGATCGGGAACCCTTCGCGAGAATGTCCAAAGTTTCAGCGGGATTTCCAAAATGTTGAAATGAACTCGAAACATGTCAACCTTGGTTTTGAGAATCTCTCCCGGAGTTTGAGAGATTTGGACGTGAAAGGGTACCGATCTTGTCGGGGATTGGGAACCCTTCGCGACAATGTCCAAAGTTTCAGCGGGATTTCCAAAATGTTGAAAGGAACTCGAACCATGTCAACCTTGGTTTTGACAATCTCTCCCGGAGTTTGAGAGATTTGGACGTGAAAGGGTACCAATCTTGTCGGGGATTGGGAACCCTTCGCGAGAATGTCCAAAGTTTCAGCGGGATTTCCAAAATGTTGAAAGGAACTCGAAACATGTCAACCTTGGTTTTGAGAATCTCTCCCAGAGTTTGAGAGATTTGGACGTGAAAGGGTACCAGTCTTGTCGGGGATTGGGAACCCTTCGCGAGAATGTCCAAAGTTTCAGCGGGATTTCCAAAATGTTGAAAGGAACTCGAAACATGTCAACCTTGGTTTTGAGAATCTCTCCTGGAGTTTGAGAGATTTGGACGTGAAAGGGTACCAATCTTGTCGGGAATTGGGAACCCAGCGCGAGAATGTCCGAAGTTTCAGCGGGATTTCCAAAATGTTGAAAGGAACTCGAACCATGTCAACCTTGGTTTTGAGAATCTCTCCCGGAGTGTGAGAGATTTGGACGTGAAAGGGTACCAATCTTGTCGGGGATCGGGAACCCTTCGCGAGAATGTCCAAAGTTTCAGCGGGATTTCCAAAATGTTGAGAGGAACTCGAAACATGTCAACCTTGGTTTTGAGAATCTCTCCCGGAGTTTGAGAGATTTGGACGTGAAAGGGTACCAATCTTGTCGCGGGGATCGGGAACCCTTCGCGACAATGTCCAAAGTTTCAGCGGGATTTCCAAAATGTTGAGAGGAACTCGAAACATGTCAACCTTGGTTTTGAGAATCTCTCCCGGAGTTTGAGAGATTTGGACGTGAAAGGGTAACAATCTTGTCGGGGATTGGGAACCCGTCGCGAGAATGTCCAAAGTTTCAGCGGGATTTCCAAAATGTTGAAAGGAACTCGAAACATGTCAACCTTGGTTTTGAGAATCTCTCCCGGAGTTTGAGAGATTTGGACGTGAAAGGGTACCAATCTTGTCGGGGATTGGGAACCCTTCGCGAGAATGTCCAAAGTTTCAGCGGGATTTCCAAAATGTTGAAAGGAACTCGAAACATGTCAACCTTGGTTTTGAGAATCTCTCCCGGAGTTTGAGAGATTTGGACGTGAAAGGGTACCAATCTTGTCGGGGATTGGGAACCCTTCAACAGAATGTCCAAAGTTTCAGCGGGATTTCCAAAATGTTGAAAGGAACTCGAAACATGTCAACCTTGGTTTTGAGAATCTCTCCCGGAGTTTGAGAGATTTGGACGTGAAAGGGTACCAGTCTTGTCGGGGATTGGGAACCCTTCGCGAGAATGTCCAAAGTTTCAGCGGGATTTCCAAAATGTTGAAAGGAACTCGAACCATGTCAACCTTGGTTTTGAGAATCTCTCCCGGAGTTTGAGAGATTTGGACGTGAAAGGGTACCAGTCTTGTCGAGGATCGGGAACCCTTCGCGAGAATGTCCAAAGTTTCAGCGGGATTTCCAAAATGTTGAAAGGAACTCGAACCATGTCAACCTTGGTTTTGAGAATCTCTCCCGGAGTTTGAGAGATTTGGACGTGAAAGGGTACCAGTCTTGTCGGGGATCGGGAACCCTTCGCGAGAATGTCCAAAGTTTCAGCGGGATTTCCAAAATGTTGAAATGAACTCGAAACATGTCAACCTTGGTTTTGAGAATCTCTCCCGGAGTTTGAGAGATTTGGACGTGAAAGGGTACCGATCTTGTCGGGGATTGGGAACCCTTCGCGACAATGTCCAAAGTTTCAGCGGGATTTCCAAAATGTTGAAAGGAACTCGAACCATGTCAACCTTGGTTTTGACAATCTCTCCCGGAGTTTGAGAGATTTGGACGTGAAAGGGTACCAATCTTGTCGGGGATTGGGAACCCTTCGCGAGAATGTCCAAAGTTTCAGCGGGATTTCCAAAATGTTGAAAGGAACTCGAAACATGTCAACCTTGGTTTTGAGAATCTCTCCCAGAGTTTGAGAGATTTGGACGTGAAAGGGTACCAGTCTTGTCGGGGATTGGGAACCCTTCGCGAGAATGTCCAAAGTTTCAGCGGGATTTCCAAAATGTTGAAAGGAACTCGAAACATGTCAACCTTGGTTTTGAGAATCTCTCCTGGAGTTTGAGAGATTTGGACGTGAAAGGGTACCAATCTTGTCGGGAATTGGGAACCCAGCGCGAGAATGTCCGAAGTTTCAGCGGGATTTCCAAAATGTTGAAAGGAACTCGAACCATGTCAACCTTGGTTTTGAGAATCTCTCTCGGAGTGTGAGAGATTTGGACGTGAAAGTGTACCAATCTTGTCGGGGATCGGGAACCCTTCGCGAGAATGTCCAAAGTTTCAGCGGGATTTCCAAAATGTTGAGAGGAACTCGAAACATGTCAACCTTGGTTTTGAGAATCTCTCCCGGAGTTTGAGAGATTTGGACGTGAAAGGGTACCAATCTTGTCGCGGGGATCGGGAACCCTTCACGAGAATGTCCAAAGTTTCAGCGGGATTTCCAAAATGTTGAAAAGAACTCGAAACATGTCAACCTTGGTTTTGAGAATCTCTCCCGGAGTTTGAGAGATTTGGACGTGAAAGGGTACCAATCTTGTCGGGGATCGGGAACCCTTCGCGAGAATGTCCAAAGTTTCAGCGGGATTTCCAAAATGTTGAAAGGAACTCGAAACATGTCAACCTTGGTTTTAAGAATCTCTCCCAGAGTTTGAGAGATTTGGACGTGAAAGGGTACCAATCTTGTCGGGGATCGGGAACCCTTCGCGATAATGTCCAAAGTTTCAGCAGGATTTCCAAAATGTTGAAATGAACTGGAAACATGTCAACCTTGGTTTTGAGAATCTCTCCCGGAGTTTGAGAGATTTGGACGTGAAAGGGTACCAATCTTGTCGGGGATTGGGAACCCTTCGCGAGAATGTCCAAAGTTTCAGCGGGATTTCCAAAATGTTGAAAGGAACTCGAACCATGTCAACCTTGGTTTTGAGAATCTCTCCCGGAGTTTGAGAGATTTGGACGTGAAAGGGTACCAATCTTGTCGGGGATTGGGAACCCTTCGCGAGAATGTCCAAAGTTTCAGCGGGATTTCCAAAATGTTGAAAGGAACTCGAAACATGTCAACCTTGGTTTTGAGAATCTCTCCCGGAGTTTGAGAGATTTGGACGTGAAAGGGTACCGATCTTGTCGGGGATTGGGAACCCTTCGCGAGAATGTCCAAAGTTTCAGCGGGATTTCCAAAATGTTGAAAGGAACTCGAAACATGTCAACCTTGGTTTTGAGAATCTCTCCCGGAGTTTGAGAGATTTGGACGTGAAAGGGTACCAATCTTGTCGGGGATTTGGAACCCTTCGCGAGAATGTCCAAAGTTTCAGCGGGATTTCCAAAATGTTGAGAGGAACTCGAAACATGTCAACCTTCGTTTTGAGAATCTCTCCCGGAGTTTGAGAGATTTGGACGTGAAAGGGTAACAATCTTGTCGGGGATCGGGAACCCGTCGCGAGAATGTCCAAAGTTTCAGCGGGATTTCCAAACTGTTGAAAAGAACTCGAAACATGTCAACCTTGGTTTTGAGAATCTCTCCCGGAGTTTGAGAGATTTGGACGTGAAAGGGTACCAATCTTGTCGAGGATTGGGAACCCTTCGCGAGAATGTCCAAAGTTTCAGCGGGATTTCCAAAATGTTGAAAGGAACTCGAAACATGTCAACCTTCGTTTTGAGAATCTCTCCCGGAGTTTGAGAGATTTGGACGTGAAAGGGTACCAATCTTGTCGGGGATTGGGAACCCTTCGCGAGAATGTCCAAAGTTTCATCGGGATTTCCAAAATGTTGAAAGGAACTCGAAACATGTCAACCTTGGTTTTGAGAATCTCTCCCGGAGTTTGAGAGATTTGGACGTGAAAGGGTACCAATCTTGTCGGGGATTGGGAACCCTTCGCGAGAATGTCCAAAGTTTCAGCGGGATTTCCAAAATGTTGAGAGGAACTCGAAACATGTCAACCTTGGTTTTGAGAATCTCTCCCGGAGTTTGAGAGATTTGGACGTGAAAGGGTACCAATCTTGTCGGGGATTGGGAACCCTTCGCCAGAATGTCCAAAGTTTCAGCGGGATTTCCAAAATGTTGAAAGGAACTCGAAACATGTCAACCTTGGTTTTGAGAATCTCTCCCGGAGTTTGAGAGATTTGGACGTGAAAGGGTACCAATCTTGTCGGGGATCGGGAACCCTTCGCGAGAATGTCCAAAGTTTCAGCGGGATTTCCAAAATGTTGAAAGGAACTCGAAACATGTCAACCTTGGTTTTGAGAATCTCTCCCGGAGTTTGAGAGATTTGGACGTGAAAGGGTACCAGTCTTGTCGGGGATTGGGAACCCTTCGCGAGAATGTCCAATGTTTCAGCGGGATTTCCAAAATGTTGAAAGGAACTCGAAACATGTCAACCTTGGTTTTGAGAATCTCTCCCGGAGTTTGAGAGATTTGGACGTGAAAGGGTACCAATCTTGTCGGGGATTGGGAACCTTTCGCGAGAATGTCCAAAGTTTCAGCGGGCTTTCCAAAATGTTGAAAGGAACTCGAACCATGTCAACCTTGGTTTTGAGAATCTCTCCCGGAGTTTGAGAGATTTGGACGTGAAAGGGTACCAGTCTTGTCGGGGATCGGGAACCCTTCGCGAGAATGTCCAAAGTTTCAGCGGGATTTCCAAAATGTTGAAATGAACTCGAAACATGTCAACCTTGGTTTTGAGAATCTCTCCCGGAGTTTGAGAGATTTGGACGTGAAAGGGTACCGATCTTGTCGGGGATTGGGTACCCTTCGCGACAATCTCCAAAGTTTCAGCGGGATTTCCAAAATGTTGAAATGAACTCGAACCATGTCAACCTTGGTTTTGAGAATCTCTCCCGGAGTTTGAGAGATTTGGACGTGAAAGGGTACCAATCTTGTCGGGGATTGGGAACCCTTCGCCAGAATGTCCAAAGTTTCAGCGGGATTTCCAAAATGTTGAAAGGAACTCGAAACATGTCAACCTTGGTTTTGAGAATCTCTCCCAGAGTTTGAGAGATTTGGACGTGAAAGGGTACCAGTCTTGTCGGGGTTTGGGAACACTTCGCGAGAATGTCCAAAGTTTCAGCGGGATTTCCAAAATGTTGAAAGGAACTCGAAACATGTCAACCTTGGTTTTGAGAATCTCTCCCGGAGTTTGAGAGATTTGGACGTGAAAGGGTACCAATCTTGTCGGGGATCGGGAACCCTTCGCGATAATGTCCAAAGTTTCAGCAGGATTTCCAAAATGTTGAAATGAACTGGAAACATGTCAACCTTGGTTTTGAGAATCTCTCCCGGAGTTTGAGAGATCTGGACGTGAAAGGGTACCAATCTTGTAGGGGATTGGGAACCCTTCGCGAGAATGAGCAAAGTTTCAGCGGGATTTCCAAACTGTTGAAAGGAACTCGAAACATGTCAACCTTGGTTTTGAGAATCTCTCCCGGAGTTTGAGAGATTTGGACGTGAAAGGGTACCAGTCTTGTCGGGGATTGGGAACCATTCGCGAGAATGTCCAAAGTTTCAGCGGGATTTCCAAAATGTTGAAAGGAACTCGAACCATGTCAACCTTGGTTTTGAGAATCTCTCCCGGAGTTTCAGAGATTTGGACGTGAAAGGGTACCAATCTTGTCGGGGATTGGGAACCCTTCGCGAGAATGTCCAAAGTTTCAGCGGGATTTCCAAAATGTTGAAAAGAACTCGAAACATGTCAACCTTGGTTTTGAGAATCTCTCCCGGAGTTTGAGAGATTTGGACGTGAAAGGGTACCAATCTTGTCGGGGATCGGGAACCCTTCGCGAGAATGTCCAAAGTTTCAGCGGGATTTCCAAAATGTTGAAAGGAACTCGAAACATGTCAACCTTGGTTTTAAGAATCTCTCCCAGAGTTTGAGAGATTTGGACGTGAAAGGGTACCAATCTTGTCGGGGATCGGGAACCCTTCGCGATAATGTCCAAAGTTTCAGCGGGATTTCCAAAATGTTGAAATGAACTGGAAACATGTCAACCTTGGTTTTGAGAATCTCTCCCGGAGTTTGAGAGATTTGGACGTGAAAGGGTACCAATCTTGTCGGGGATTGGGAACCCTTCGCGAGAATGTCCAAAGTTTCAGCGGGATTTCCAAAATGTTGAAAGGAACTCGAACCATGTCAACCTTGGTTTTGAGAATCTCTCCCGGAGTTTGAGAGATTTGGACGTGAAAGGGTACCAATCTTGTCGGGGATTGGGAACCCTTCGCGAGAATGTCCAAAGTTTCAGCGGGATTTCCAAAATGTTGAAAGGAACTCGAAACATGTCAACCTTGGTTTTGAGAATCTCTCCCGGAGTTTGAGAGATTTGGACGTGAAAGGGTACCAATCTTGTCGGGGATCGGGAACCCTTCGCGAGAATGTCCAAAGTTTCAGCGGGATTTCCAAAATGTTGAAAGGAACTCGAAACATGTCAACCTTGGTTTTGAGAATCTCTCCCGGAGTTTGAGAGATTTGGACGTGAAAGGGTACCAATCTTGTCGGGGATTGGGAACCCTTCGCGAGAATGTCCAAAGTTTCAGCGGGATTTCCAAAATGTTGAGAGGAACTCGAAACATGTCAAGCTTGGTTTTGAGAATCTCTCCCGGAGTTTGAGAGATTTGGACGTGAAAGGGTAACAATCTTGTCGGGGATCGGGAACCCGGCGCGAGAATGTCCAAAGTTTCAGCGGGATTTCCAAAATGTTGAAAAGAACTCGAAACATGTCAACCTTGGTTTTGAGAATCTCTCCCGGAGTTTGAGAGATTTGGACGTGAAAGGGTACCAATCTTGTCGAGGATTGGGAACCCTTCGCGAGAATGTCCAAAGTTTCAGCGGGATTTCCAAAATGTTGAAAGGAACTCGAAACATGTCAACCTTCGTTTTGAGAATCTCTCCCGGAGTTTGAGAGATTTGGACGTGAAAGGGTACCAATCTTGTCGGGGATTGGGAACCCTTCGCGAGAATGTCCAAAGTTTCAGCGGGATTTCCAAAATGTTGAAAGGAACTCGAAACATGTCAATCTTGGTTTTGAGAATCTCTCCCGGAGTTTGAGAGATTTGGACGTGAAAGGGTACCAATCTTGTCGGGGATTGGGAACCCTTCGCGAGAATGTCCAAAGTTTCAGCGGGATTTCCAAAATGTTGAGAGGAACTCGAAACATGTCAACCTTGGTTTTGAGAATCTTTCCCGGAGTTTGAGAGATTTGGACGTGAAAGGGTACCAATCTTGTCGGGGATTGGGAACACTTCGCCAGAATGTCCAAAGTTTCAGCGGGATTTCCAAAATGTTGAAAGGAACTCGAAACATGTCAACCTTGGTTTTGAGAATCTCTCCCGGAGTTTGAGAGATTTGGACGTGAAAGGGTACCAATCTTGTCGGGGATCGGGAACCCTTCGCGAGAATGTCCAAAGTTTCAGCGGGATTTCCAAAATGTTGAAAGGAACTCGAAACATGTCAACCTTGGTTTTGAGAATCTCTCCCGGAGTTTGAGAGATTTGGACGTGAAAGAGTACCAGTCTTGTCGGGGATTGGGAACCCTTCGCGAGAATGTCCAATGTTTCAGCGGGATTTCCAAAATGTTGAAAGGAACTCGAAACATGTCAACCTTGGTTTTGAGAATCTCTCCCGGAGTTTGAGAGATTTGGACGTGAAAGGGTACCAATCTTGTCGGGGATTGGGAACCTTTCGCGAGAATGTCCAAAGTTTCAGCGGGCTTTCCAAAATGTTGAAAGGAACACGAACCATGTCAACCTTGGTTTTGAGAATCTCTCCCGGAGTTTGAGAGATTTGGACGTGAAAGGGTACCAGTCTTGTCGGGGATCGGGAACCCTTCGCGAGAATGTCCAAAGTTTCAGCGGGATTTCTAAAATGTTGAAATGAACTCGAAACATGTCAACCTTGGTTTTGAGAATCTCTCCCGGAGTTTGAGAGATTTGGACGTGAAAGGGTACCGATCTTGTCGGGGATTGGGAACCCTTCGCGACAATCTCCAAAGTTTCAGCGGGATTTCCAAAATGTTGAAATGAACTCGAACCATGTCAACCTTGGTTTTGAGAATCTCTCCTGGAGTTTGAGAGATTTGGACGTGAAAGGGTACCAATCTTGTCGGGGATTGGGAACCCTTCGCCAGAATGTCCAAAGTTTCAGCGGGATTTCCAAAATGTTGAAAGGAACTCGAAACATGTCAACCTTGGTTTTGAGAATCTCTCCCAGAGTTTGAGAGATTTGGACGTGAAAGGGTACCAGTCTTGTCGGGGTTTGGGAACACTTCGCGAGAATGTCCAAAGTTTCAGCGGGATTTCCAAAATGTTGAAAGGAACTCGAAACATGTCAACCTTGGTTTTGAGAATCTCTCCCGGAGTTTGAGAGATTTGGACGTGAAAGGGTACCAGTCTTGTCGGGGATCGGGAACCCTTCGCGAGAATGTCCAAAGTTTCAGCGGGATTTCCAAAATGTTGAAAGAAACTCGAAACATGTCAACCTTGGTTTTGAGAATCTCTCCCGGAGTTTGAGAGATTTGGACGTGAAAGGGTACCAATCTTGTCGGGGATCGGGAACCCTTCGCGACAATGTCCAAAGTTTCAGCGGGATTTCCAAAATGTTGAAAGGAACTCGAAACATGTCAACCTTGGTTTTGAGAATCTCTTCCGGAGTTTGAGAGATTTGGACGTGAAAGGGTACCAGTCTTGTCGGGGATCGGGACCCCTTCGCTAGAATGTCCAAAGTTTCAGCGGGATTTCCAAAATGTTGAGAGGAACTTGAAACATGTCAACCTTGGTTTTGAGAATCTCTCCCGGAGTTTGAGAGATTTGGACGTGAAAGGGTACCAGTCTTGTCGGGAATTGGGAACCCATCGCGAGAATGTCCGAAGTTTCAGCGGGATTTCCAAAATGTTGAAAGGAACTCGAACAATGTCAACCTTGGTTTTGAGAATCTCTCCCGGAGTGTGAGAGATTTGGACGTGAAAGGGTACCAATCTTGTCGGGGATCGGGAACCCTTTGCGAGAATGTCCGAAGTTTCAGCGGGATTTCCAAAATGTTGAAAGGAACTCGAAACATGTCAACCTTGGTTTTGAGAATCTCTCCCGGAGTTTGAGAGATTTGGACGTGAAAGGGTACCAATCTTGTCGGGGATCGGGAACCCTTCGCGATAATGTCCAAAGTTTCAGCAGGATTTCCAAAATGTTGAAATGAACTGGAAACATGTCAACCTTGGTTTTGAGAATCTCTCCCGGAGTTTGAGAGATCTGGACGTGAAAGGGTACCAATCTTGTAGGGGATTGGGAACCCTTCGCGAGAATGACCAAAGTTTCAGCGGGATTTCCAAACTGTTGAAAGGAACTCGAAACATGTCAACCTTGGTTTTGAGAATCTCTCCCGGAGTTTGAGAGATTTGGACGTGAAAGGGTACCAGTCTTGTCTGGGATTGGGAACCATTCGCGAGAATGTCCAAAGTTTCAGCGGGATTTCCAAAATGTTGAAAGGAACTCGAACCATGTCAACCTTGGTTTTGAGAATCTCTCCCGGAGTTTCAGAGATTTGGACGTGAAAGGGTACCAATCTTGTCGGGGATTGGGAACCCTTCGCGAGAATGTCCAAAGTTTCAGCGGGATTTCCAAAATGTTGAAAGGAACTCGAAACATGTCAACCTTGGTTTTGAGAATCTCTCCCGGAGTTTGAGAGATTTGGACGTGAAAGGGTACCAATCTTGTCGGGGATCGGGAACCCTTCGCGAGAATGTCCAAAGTTTCAGCGGGATTTCCAAAATGTTGAAAGGAACTCGAAACATGTCAACCTTGGTTTTAAGAATCTCTCCCGGAGTTTGAGATATTTGGACGTGAAAGGGTACCAATCTTGTCGTGGATCGGGAACCCTTCGCGATAATGTCCAAAGTTTCAGCAGGATTTCCAAAATGTTGAGAGGAACTCGAAACATGTCAACCTTGGTTTTGAGAATCTCTCCCGGAGTTTGAGAGATCTGGACGTGAAAGGGTACCAGTCTTGTCGGGGATTGGGAACCATTCGCGAGAATGTCCAAAGTTTCAGCGGGATTTCCAAAATGTTGAAAGGAACTCAAACCATGTCAACCTTGGTTTTGAGAATCTCTCCCGGAGTTTCAGAGATTTGGACGTGAAAGGGTACCAATCTTGTAGGGGATTGGGAACCCTTCGCGAGAATGTCCAAAGTTTCAGCAGGATTTCCAAAATGTTGAAATGAACTGGAAACATGTCAACCTTGGTTTTGAGAATCTCTCCCAGAGTTTGAGAGATTTGGACGTGAAAGGGTACCAATCTTGTTGGGGATTGGGAACCCTTCGCGAGAATGACCAAAGTTTCAGCGGGATTTCCAAACTGTTGAAAGGAACTCGAAACGTGTCAACCTTGGTTTCGAGAATCTCTCCCGGAGTTTGAGAGATTTGGACGTGAAAGGGTACAAGTCTTGTCGGGGATTGGGAACCCTTCGCGAGAATGTCCAAAGTTTCAGCGGGATTTCCAAAATGTTGAGAGGAACTCGAAACATGTCAACCTTGGTTTTGAGAATCTCTCCCGGAGTTTGAGAGATTTGGACGTGAAAGGGTACCAATCTTGTCGGGGATTGGGAACCCTTCCCGACAATGTCCAAAGTTTCAGCGGGATTTCCAAAATGTTGAAAGGAACTCGAAACATGTCATCCTTGGTTTTGAGAATCTCTCCCGGAGTTTGAGAGATTTGGACGTGAAAGGGTACCAATCTTGTCGGGGATCGGGAACCCTTCGCGAGAATGTCCAAAGTTTCAGCGGGATTTCCAAAATGTTGAAGGGAACTCGAAACATGTCAACCTTGGTTTTGAGAATCTCTCCCGGAGTTTGAGAGATCTGGACGTGAAAGGGTACCAATATAGTTGGGTATCGGGAACCCTTCGCGATAATGTCCAAAGTTTCAGTGGGATTTCCAAAATGTTGAAAGGAATTCGAAACATGTCAACCTTGGTTTTGAGAATCTCTCCCGGAGTTTGAGAGATTTGGACGTGAAAGGGTACCAATCTTGTCGGGGATTGGGAACCCTTCGCGAGAATGTCCAAAGTTTCAGCGGGATTTCCAAAATGTGTAAAGGAACTCGAAACATGTCAACCTTCGTTTTGAGAATCTCTCCCGGAGTTTGAGAGATTTGGACGTGAAAGGGTACCAGTCTTGTCGGGGATTGGGAACCCTTCGCGAGAATGTCCGAAGTTTCAGCGGGATTTCCAAAATGTTGAAAGGAACTCGAAACATGTCAACCTTGGTTTTGAGAATCTCTCCCGGAGTTTGAGAGATTTGGACGTGAAAGGGTACCAATCTTGTCGGGGATCGGGACCCCTTCGCGAGAATGTCCAAAGTTTCAGCGGGATTTCCAAAATGTTGAAAGGAACTCGAAACATGTCAACCTTGGTTTTGAGAATCTCTCCCGGAGTTTGAGAGATTTGGACGTGAAAGGGTACCAATCTTGTCGGGGATTGGGAACCCTTCGCCAGAATGTCCAAAGTTTCAGCGGGATTTCCAAAATGTTGAAAGGAACTCGAAACATGTCAACCTTGGTTTTGAGAATCTCTCCCGGAGTTTGAGAGATTTGGACGTGAAAGGGTACCAATCTTGTCGGGGATTGGGAACCCTTCGCCAGAATGTCCAAAGTTTCAGCGGGATTTCCAAAATGTTGAAAGGAACTCGAAACATGTCAACCTTGGTTTTGAGAATCTCTCCCGGAGTTTGAGAGATTTGGACGTGAAAGGGTACCAATCTTGTCGGGGATTGGGAACCCTTCGCCAGAATGTCCAAAGTTTCAGCGGGATTTCCAAAATGTTGAAAGGAACTCGAAACATGTCAACCTTGGTTTTGAGAATATCTCCCAGAGTTTGAGAGATTTGGACGTGAAAGGGTACCAATCTTGTCGGGGATTGGGAACCCTTCGCGAGAATGTGCAAAGTTTCAGCGGGATTTCCAAAATGTTGAAAGGAACTCGAAACATGTCAACCTTGGTTTTGAGAATCTCTCCCGGAGTGTGAGAGATTTGGACGTGAAAGGGTACCAATCTTGTTGGGGATTGGGAACCCTTCGCGAGAATGTCCAAAGTTTCAGCGGGATTTCCAAAATGTTGAAAGGAACTCGAAACATGTCAACCTTGGTTTTGAGAATCTCTCCCGGAGTTTGAGAGATTTGGACGTGAAAGGGTACCAATCTTGTTGGGGATTGGGAACCCTTCGCGAGAATGTCCAAATTTTCAGCGGGATTTCCAAAATGTTGAAAGGAACTCGAAACATGTCAACCTTGGTTTTGAGAATCTCTCCCGGAGTTTGAGAGATTTGGACGTGAAAGGGTACCAATCTTGTCGGGGATCGGGAACCCTTCGCGAGAATGTCCAAAGTTTCAGCGGGATTTCCAAAATGTTGAAAGGAACTCGAAACATGTCAACTTTGGTTTTGAGAATCTCTCCCGGAGTTTGAGAGATTTGGACGTGAAAGGGTACCAGTCTTGTCGGGGATTGGGAACCCTTCGCGAGAATGTCCAAAGTTTCAGCGGGATTTCCAAAATGTTGAAAGGAACTCGAAACATGTCAACCTCGGTTTTGAGAATCTCTCCCGGAGTTTGAGAGATTTGGACGTGAAAGGGTACCAGTCTTGTCGGGGATTGGGAACCCTTCGCAAGAATGACCAAAGTTTCAGGTGATTTCTAAAATGTTGAAAGGAACTCGAAACATGTCAACCTTGGTTTTGAGAATCTCTCCCGGAGTTTGAGACATTTGGACATGAAAGGGTACCAGTCTTGTCGGGGATTGGGAACCCTTCGCGAGAATGTCCAAAGTTTCAGCGGGATTTCCAAAATGTTGAGAGGAACTCGAAACATGTCAACCTTGGTTTTGAGAATCTCTCCCGGAGTTTGAGAGATTTGGACGTGAAAGGGTACCAGTCTTGTCGGGGATTGGGAACCCTTCGCGAGAATGTCCAAAGTTTCAGCGGGATTTCCAAAATGTTAAGAGGAACTTGAAACATGTCAACCTTGGTTTTGAGAATCTCTCCCGGAGTTTGAGAGATTTGGACGTGAAAGGGTACCAGTCTTGTCGGGGATTGGGAACCCTTCGCGAGAATGTCCAAAGTTTCAGCGGGATTTCCAAAATATTGAGAGGAACTCGAAACATGTCAGCCTTGGTTTTGAGAATCTCTCCCGGAGTATGAGAGATTTGGACGTGAAAGGGTACCAGTCTTGTCGGGGATTGGGAACCCATCGCGAGAATGTCCAAAGTTTCAGCGGGATTTCCAAAATGTTGAAAGGAACTCGAAACATGTCAACCTTGGTTTTGAGAATCTCTCCCGGAGTTTGAGAGATTTGGACGTGAAAGGGTACCAGTCTTGTCGGGGATTGGGAAGCCTTCGCGAGAATGAACGAAGTTTCAGCGGGATTTCTAAAATGTTGAAAGGAACTCGAATCATGTCAACCTTGGTTTTGAGAATCTCTCCCGGAGTTTGAGAGATTTGGACGTGAAAGGGTACCAGTCTTGTCGGGGATTGGGAACCCTTCGCGAGAATGTCCAAAGTTTCAGCGGGATTTCCAAAATGTTGAGAGGAACTCGAAACATGTCAACCTTGGTTTTGAGAATCTCTCCCGGAGTTTGAGAGATTTGGACGTGAAAGGGTACCAGTCTTGTCGGGGATTGGGAACCCTTCGCCAGAATGTCCAAAGTTTCAGCGGGATTTCTAAAATGTTGAAAGGAACTCGAAACATGTCAACCTTGGTTTTGAGAATCTCTCCCGGAGTTTGAGAGATTTGGACGTGAAAGGGTACCAGTCTTGTCGGGGATTGGGAACCCTTCGCCAGAATGTCCAAAGTTTCAGCGGGATTTCCAAAATGTTGAAAGGAACTCGAAACATGTCAACCTTGGTTTTGAGAATCTCTCCCGGAGTTTGAGAGATTTGGACGTGAAAGGGTACCAGTCTTGTCGGGGATTGGGAACCCTTCGCCAGAATGTCCAAAGTTTCAGCGGGATTTCCAAAATGTTGAAAGGAACTCGAAACATGTCAAACTCGGTTTTGAGAATCTCTCCCGGAGTTTGAGAGATTTGGACGTGAAAGGGTACCAGTCTTGTCGGGGATTGGGAACCCTTCGCGAGAATGTCCAAAGTTTCAGCGGGATTTCCAAAACGTTGAGTGGAACTCGAAACATGTCAACCTCGGTTTTGAGAATCTCTCCCGGAGTTTGAGAGATTTGGACGTGAAAGGGTACCAGTCTTGTCGGGGATGGGGAACCCTTCGCCAGAATGTCCAAAGTTTCAGCGGGATTTCCAAAATGTTGAAAGGAACTCGAAACACGTCAACCTTGGTTTTGAGAATCTCTCCCGGAGTTTGAGAGATTTGGACGTGAAAGGGTACCAGTCATGTTGGGGATTGGGAACCCTTCGCGAGAATGTCCAAAGTTTCAGCGGGATTTCCAAAATGTTGAAAGGAAGTCGAAACATGTCATCCTTGGTTTTGAGAATCTCTCCCGGAGTTTGAGAGATTTGGACGTGAAAGGGTACCAATCTTGTCGGGGATTGGGAACCCTTCGCGACAATGTCCAAAGTTTCAGCGGGATTTCCAAAATGTTGAAAGGAACTCGAAACATGTCATCCTTGGTTTTGAGAATCTCTCCCGGAGTTTGAGAGATTTGGACGTGAAAGGGTACCAATCTTGTCGGGGATCGGAAACCCTTCGCGAGAATGTCCAAAGTTTCAGCGGGATTTCCAAAATGTTGAAAGGAACTCGAAACATGTCAACCTCGGTTTTGAGAATCTCTCCCGGAGTTTGAGACATCTGGACGTGAAAGAGTAGCAATATAGTTGGGTATAGGGAACCCTTCGCGAGAATGTCCAAAGTTTCAGTGGGATTTCCAAAATGTTGAAAGGAACTCGAACCATGTCAACCTTGGTTTTGAGAATCTCTCCCGGAGTTTGAGAGATTTGGACGTTGAAGGGGTAAAAATCTTGTCGGGGATCGGGAACCCTTCGCGACAATGTCCAAAGTTTCAGCGGGATTTCCAAAATGTTGAAAGGAATTCGAAACATGTCAACCTTGGTTTTGAGAATCTCTTCCGGAGTTTGAGAGATTTGGACGTGAAAGGGTACCAATCTTGTCGGGGATTGGGAACCCTTCGCGAGAATGTCCAAAGTTTCAGCGGGATTTCCAAAATGTTGAGAGGAACTCGAAACATGTCAACCTTGGTTTTGAGAATCTCTCCCGGAGTTTGAGAGATTTGGATGTGAAAGGGTAGCAGTCTTGTCGGGGATCGGGAACCCTTCGCGAGAATGTCCGAAGTTTCAGCGGGATTTCCAAAATGTTGAAAGGAACTCGAAACATGTCAACCTTGGTTTCGAGAATCTCTCCCGGAGTTTGAGAGATTTGGACGTGAAAGGGTACCAATCTTGTCGGGGATTGGGACCCCTTCGCGAGAATGTCCAAAGTTTCAGCGGGATTTCCAAAATGTTGAAAGGAACTCGAAACATGTGAACCTTGGTTTTGAGAATCTCTCCCGGAGTTTGAGAGATTTGGACGTGAAAGGGTACCAGTCTTGTCGTAGATCGGGAACCCTTCGCGAGAATGTCCAAAGTTTCAGCGGGATTTCCAAAATGTTGAAAGGAACTCGAAACATGTCAACCTTGGTTTTGAGAATCTCTCCCGGAGTTTGAGAGATTTGGACGTGAAAGGGTACCAATCTTGTCGGGGATCGGGAACCCTTCGCGAGAATGTCCAAAGTTTCAGCGGGATTTCCAAAATGTTGAAAGGAACTCAGAACATGTCAACCTTGGTTTTGAGAATCTCTCCCGGAGTTTGAGAGATTTGGACGTGAAAGGGTACCAGTCTTGTCGGGGATTGGGAACCCTTCGCGAGAATGTCCAAAGTTTCAGCGGGATTTCCAAAATGTTGAAAGGAACTCGAACCATGTCAACCTTGGTTTTGAGAATCTCTCCCGGAGTTTGAGAGATTTGGACGTGAAAGGGTACCAATCTTGTCGGGGATCGGGAACCCTTCGCGAGAATGTCCAAAGTTTCAGCGGGATTTCCAAAATGTTGAAAGGAACTCGAACCATGTCAACCTTGGTTTTGAGAATCTCTCCCGGAGTTTGAGAGATTTGGACGTGAAAGGGTACCAGTCTTGTCGGGGATCGGGAACCCTTCGCGAGAATGTCCAAAGTTTCAGCGGGATTTCCAAAATGTTGAAAGGAACTCGAAACATGTCAACCTTGGTTTTGAGAATCTCTCCCGGAGTTTGAGAGATTTGGACGTGAAAGGGTACCAATCTTGTCGCGGGGATCGGGAACCCTTCGCGAGAATGTCCAAAGTTTCAGCGGGATTTCCAAAATGTTGAAAGGAACTCGAAACATGTCAACCTTGGTTTTGAGAATCTCTCCCGGAGTTTGAGAGATTTGGACGTGAAAGGGTACCAATCTTGTCGGGGATCGGGAACCCTTCGTGAGAATGTCCAAAGTTTCAGCGGGATTTCCAAAATGTTGAAAGGAACTCGAAACATGTCAACCTTGGTTTTGAGAATCTCTCCCGGAGTTTGAGAGATTTGGACGTGAAAGGGTACCAATCTTGTTGGGGATTGGGAACCCTTCACGAGAATGTCCAAAGTTTCAGCGGGATTTCCAAAATGTTGAAAGGAACTCGAAACATGTCAACCTTGGTTTTGAGAATCTCTCCCGGAGTTTGAGAGATTTGGACGTGAAAGGGTACCAATCTTCTTGGGGATTGGGAACCCTTCGCGAGAATGTCCAAAGTTTCAGCGGGATTTCCAAAATGTTGAAAGGAACTCGAAACATGTCAACCTTGGTTTTGAGAATCTCTCCTGGAGTTTGAGAGATTATGACGTGAAAGGGTACCAGTCTTGTCGGGGATTGGGAACCCTTCGCGAGAATGTCCAAAGTTTCAGCGGGATTTCCAAAATGTTGAAAGGAACTCGAAACATGTCAACCTTGGTTTTGAGAATCTCTCCCGGAGTTTGAGAGATTTGGACGTGAAAGGGTACCAGTCTTGTCGGGGATGGGGAACCCTTCGTGAGAATGTCCAAAGTTTCAGCGGGATTTCCAAAATGTGTAAAGGAACTCGAAACATGTCAACCTTGGTTTTGAGAATCTCTCCCGGAGTTTGAGAGATTTGGACGTGAAAGGGTACCAGTCTTGTCGGGGATTGGGAACCCTTCGCCAGAATGTCCAAAGTTTCAGCGGGATTTCCAAAATGTTGAAAGGAACTCGAAACATGTCAACCTTGGTTTTGAGAATCTCTCCCGGAGTTTGAGAGATTTGGACGTGAAAGGGTACCAGTCTTGTCGGGGATTGGGAACCCTTCGCGAGAATGTCCAATGTTTCAGCGGGATTTCCAAAATGTTGAAAGGAACTCGAAACATGTCAACCTTGGTTTTGAGAATCTCTCCCGGAGTTTGAGAGATCTGGACGTGAAAGGGTACCAATATAGTTGGGTATCGGGAACCCTTCGAGAGAATGTCCAAAGTTTCAGTGGGATTTCCAAAATGTTGAAAGGAACTCGAACCATGTCAACCTTGGTTTTGAGAATCTCTCCCGGAGTTTGAGAGATTTGGACGTGAAAGGGTACCAATCTTGTCGGGGATCGGGAACCCTTCGCGAGTATGTCCAAAGTTTCAGCGGGATTTCCAAAATGTTGAGAGGAACTCGAAACATGTCAACCTTGGTTTTGAGAATCTCTCCCGGAGTTTGAGAGATTTGGACGTGAAAGGGTACCAATCTTGTCGGGGATTGGGAACCCTTCGCGAGAATGTCCAAAGTTTCAGCGGGATTTCCAAAATGTTGAAAGGAACTCGAACCATGTCAACCTTGGTTTTGAGAATCTCTCCCGGAGTTTGAGAGATTTGGACGTGAAAGGGTACCAGTCTTGTCGGGGATCGGGAACCCTTCGCGAGAATGTCCAAAGTTTCAGCGGGATTTCCAAAATGTTGAAAGGAACTCGAAACATGTGAACCTTGGTTTTGAGAATCTCTCCCGGAGTTTGAGAGATTTGGACGTGAAAGGGTACCAATCTTGTCGCGAGGATCGGGAACCCTTCGCGAGAATGTCCAAAGTTTCAGCGGGATTTCCAAAATGTTGAAAGGAACTCGAAACATGTCAACCTTGGTTTTGAGAATCTCTCCCGGAGTTTGAGAGATTTGGACGTGAAAGGGTACCAATCTTGTCGGGGATCGGGAACCCTTCGTGAGAATGTCCAAAGTTTCAGCGGGATTTCCAAAATGTTGAAAGGAACTCGAAACATGTCAACCTTGGTTTTGAGAATCTCTCCCGGAGTTTGAGAGATTTGGACGTGAAAGGGTACCAATCTTGTCGGGGATTGGGAACCCTTCGCGAGAATGTCCAAAGTTTCAGCGGGATTTCCAAAATGTTGAAAGGAACTCGAAACATGTCAACCTTGGTTTTGAGAATCTCTCCCGGAGTTTGAGAGATTTGGACGTGAAAGGGTACCAATCTTGTTGGGGATTGGGAACCCTTCACGAGAATGTCCAAAGTTTCAGCGGGATTTCCAAAATGTGTAAAGGAACTCGAAACATGTCAACCTTGGTTTTGAGAATCTCTCCCGGAGTTTGAGAGATTTGGACGTGAAAGGGTACCAATCTTGTTGGGGATTGGGAACCCTTCGCGAGAATGTCCAAAGTTTCAGCGGGATTTCCAAAATGTGTAAAGGAACTCGAAACATGTCAACCTTGGTTTTGAGAATCTCTCCCGGAGTTTGAGAGATTATGACGTGAAAGGGTACCAGTCTTGTCGGGGATTGGGAACCCTTCGCCAGAATGTCCAAAGTTTCAGCGGGATTTCCAAAATGTTGAAAGGAACTCGAAACATGTCAACCTTGGTTTTGAGAATCTCTCCCGGAGTTTGAGAGATTTGGACGTGAAAGGGTACCAGTCTTGTCGGGGATGGGGAACCCTTCGTGAGAATGTCCAAAGTTTCAGCGGGATTTCCAAAATGTGTAAAGGAACTCGAAACATGTCAACCTTGGTTTTGAGAATCTCTCCCGGAGTTTGAGAGATTTGGACGTGAAAGGGTACCAATCTTGTCGGGGATTGGGAACCCTTCGCCTGAATGTCCAAAGTTTCAGCGGGATTTCCAAAATGTTGAAAGGAACTCGAAACATGTCAACCTTGGTTTTGAGAATCTCTCCCGGAGTTTGAGAGATCTGGACGTGAAAGGGTACCAATATAGTTGGGTATCGGGAACCCTTCGAGAGAATGTCCAAAGTTTCAGTGGGATTTCCAAAATGTTGAAAGGAATTCGAAACATGTCAACCTTGGTTTTGAGAATCTCTCCCGGAGTTTGAGAGATTTGGACGTGAAAGGGTACCAATCTTGTCGGGGATCGGGAACCCTTCGCGAGTATGTCCAAAGTTTCAGCGGGATTTCCAAAATGTTGAGAGGAACTCGAAACATGTCAACCTTGGTTTTGAGAATCTCTTCCGGAGTTTGAGAGATTTGGACGTGAAAGGGTACCAATCTTGTCGGGGATTGGGAACCCTTCGCGAGAATGTCCAAAGTTTCAGCGGGATTTCCAAAATGTTGAAAGGAACTCGAAACATGTCAACCTTGGTTTTGAGAATCTCTCCCGGAGTTTGAGAGATTTGGACGTGAAAGGGTACCAGTCTTGTCGGGGATCGGGAACCCTTCGCGAGAAGGTCCAAAGTTTCAGCGGGATTTCCAAAATGTTGAAAGGAACTCGAAACATGTCAACCTTGGTTTTGAGAATCTCTCCCGGAGTTTGAGAGATTTGGACGTGAAAGGGTACCAATCTTGTCACGGTGTACGGGAACCCTTCGCGAGAATGTCCAAAGTTTCAGCGGGATTTCCAAAATGTTGAAAGGAACTCGAAACATGTCAACCTTGGTTTTGAGAATCTCTCCCGGAGTTTGAGAGATTTGGACGTGAAAGGGTACCAATCTTGTCGGGGATCGGGACCCCTTCGCGAGAATGTCCAAAGTTTCAGCGGGATTTCCAAAATGTTGAAAGGAACTCGAAACATGTCAACCTTGGTTTTGAGAATCTCTACCGGAGTGTGAGAGATTTGGACGTGAAAGGGTACCAGTCTTGTCGGGGATCGGGAACCCTTCGCGAGAATGTCCAAAGTTTCAGCGGGATTTCCAAAATGTTGAAAGGAACTCGAAACATGTCAACCTTGGTTTTGAGAATCTCTCCCGGAGTTTGAGAGATTTGGACGTGAAAGGGTACCAATCTTGTCGGGGATTGGGAACCCTTCGCCAGAATGTCCAAAGTTTCAGCGGGATTTCCAAAATGTTGAAAGGAACTCGAAACATGTCAACCTTGGTTTTGAGAATCTCTCCCGGAGTTTGAGAGATTTGGACGTGAAAGGGTACCAATCTTGTCGGAGATTGGGAACCCTTTTCGAGAATGTCCAAAGTTTCAGCGGAATTTCCAAAATGTTGAGTGGAATTCGAAACATGTCAACCTTGGTTTTGAGAATCTCTCCCGGAGTGTGAGAGATTTGGACGTGAAAGGGTACCAATCTTGTCTGAGATTGGGAACCCTTTTCGAGAATGTCCAAAGTTTCAGCGGGATTTCCAAAACGTTGAGTGGAATTCGAAACATGTCAACCTTGGTTTTGAGAATCTCTCCCGGAGTGTGAGAGATTTGGACGTGAAAGGGTACCAATCTTGTCGGGGATCGGGAACCCTTCGCGAGAATGTCCAAAGTTTCAGCGGGATTTCCAAAATGTTGAAAGGAACTCAAAACATGTCAACCTTGGTTTTGAGAATCTCTCCCGGAGTTTGAGAGACTTGGACGTGAAAGGGCACCAGTCTTGCCGGGGATTGGGAACCCTTCGCGAGAATGTCCAAAGTTTCAGCGGGATTTCCAAAATGTTGAGAGGAACTCGAAACATGTCAACCTCGGTTTTGAGAATCTCTCCCGGAGTTTGAGAGATTTGGACATGAAAGGGTACCAGTCTTGTCGGGGATTGGGAACCCTTCGCCAGAATGTCCAAAGTTTCAGCGGGATTTCCAAAATGTTGAAAGGAACTCGAAACATGTCAACCTTGGTTTTGAGAATCTCTCCCGGAGTTTCAGAGATTTGGACGTGAAAGGGTACCAGTCTTGTCGGGGATTGGGAACCCTTCGCCAGAATGTCCAAAGTTTCAGCGGGATTTCCAAAATGTTGAGAGGAACTCGAAACATGTCAACCTTGGTTTTAAGAATCTCTCCCGGAGTTTGAGAGATTTGGACGTGAAAGGGTACCAGTCTTGTCGGGGATTGGGAACCCTTCGCCAGAATGTCCAAAGTTTCAGCGGGATTTCCAAAATGTTGAAAGGAACTCGAAACACATCAACCTTGGTTTTGAGAATCTCTCCCGGAGTTTGAGAGATTTGGACGTGAAAGGGTACCAGTCTTGTCGGGGATTGGGAACCCTTCGCCAGAATGTCCAAAGTTTCAGCGGGATTTCCAAAATGTTGAAAGGAACTCGAACCATGTCAACCTTGGTTTTGAGAATCTCTCCCGGAGTTTGAGAGATTTGGACATGAAAGAGTACCAGTCTTGTCGGGGATTGGGAACCCGTCGCGAGAATGACCAAAGTTTCAGCGGGAGTTCTAAAATGTTGAAAGGAACTCGAAACATGTCAACCTTGGTTTTGAGAATCTCTCCCGGAGTTTGAGAGATTTGGACGTGAAAGGGTACCAGTCTTGTCGGGGATTGGGAACCATTCGCGAGAATGTCCAAAGTTTCAGCGGGATTTCCAAAATGTTGAAAGGAACTCGAAACATGTCAACCTTGGTTTTGAGAATCTCTCCCGGAGTCTGAGAGATTTGGACGTGAAAGGGTACCAGTCTTGTCGGGGATTGGGAACCCTTCGCGAGAATGTCCAAAGTTTCAGCGGGATTTCCAAAATGTTGAGAGGAACTCGAAACATGTCAACCTTGGTTTTGAGAATCTCTCCCGGAGTTTGAGAGATTTGGACGTGAAAGGGTACCAGTCTTGTCGGGGATTTGGAAACCTACGCGAGAATGTCCAAAGTTTCAGCGGGATTTCCAAAATGTTGAGAGGAACTCGAAACATGTCAACCTTGGTTTTGAGAATCTCTCCCGGAGTTTGAGAGATTTGGACGTGAAAGGGTACCAGTCTTGTCGGGGATTGGGAACCCTTCGCGAGAATGTCCAAAGTTTCAGTGGGATTTCTAAAATGTTGAAAGGAACTCGAAACATGTCAACCTTGGTTTTGAGAATCTCTCCCGGAGTTTGAGAGATTTGGACGTGAAAGGGTACCAGTCTTGTCGGGGATAGGGAACCCTTCGCCAGAATGTCCAAAGTTTCAGCGGGATTTCCAAAATGTTGAGAGGAACTCGAAACATGGCAAACTTGGTTTTGAGAATCTCTCCCGGAGTTTGAGAGATTTGGACGTGAAAGGGTACCAGTCTTGTCGGGGATTTGGAACCCTTCGCCACAATGTCCAAAGTTTCAGCGGGATTTCCAAAATGTTGAGAGGAACTCGAAACATGTCAACCTTGGTTTTGAGAATCTCTCCTGGAGTTTGAGAGATTTGGACGTGAAAGGGTACCAGTCTTTTCGGGGATTGGGAACCCTTCGTGAGAATGTCCAAAGTTTCAGCGGGATTTCCAAAATGTTGAGAGGAACTCGAAACATGGCAAACTTGGTTTTGAGAATCTCTCCCGGAGTTTGAGAGATTTGGACGTGAAAGGGTACCAGTCTTGTCGGGGATTTGGAACCCTTCGCCACAATGTCCAAAGTTTCAGCGGGATTTCCAAAATGTTGAAAGGAACTCGAAACATGTCAACCTTGGTTTTGAGAATCTCTCCTGGAGTTTGAGAGATTTGGACGTGAAAGGTTACCAGTCTTTTCGGGGATTGGGAACCCTTCGTGAGAATGTCCAAAGTTTCAGCGGGATTTCCAAAATGTTGAGAGGAACTCGAAACATGTCAACCTTGGTTTTGAGAATCTCTCCCGGAGTTTGAGAGATTTGGACGTGAAAGGGTACCAGTCTTGTCGGGGATTGGGAACCCTTCGCCAGAATGTCCAAAGTTTCAGCGGGATTTCCAAAATGTTGAGAGGAACTCGAAACATGTCAACCTTGGTTTTGAGAATCTCTCCCGGAGTTTGAGAGATTTGGACGTGAAAGGGTACCAGTCTTGTCGGGGATTGGGAACCCTTTGCGAGAATGTCCAAAGTTTCAGCGGGATTTCCAAAATGTTGAGAGGAACTCGAAACATGTCAACCTTGGTTTTGAGAATCTCTCCCGGAGTTTGAGAGATTTGGACGTGAAAGGGTACCAGTCTTGTCACGGATTGGGAACCCTTCGCGAGAATGTCCAAAGTTTCAGCGGGATTTCCAAAATGTTGAAAGGAACTCGAAACATGTCAACCTTGGTTTTGAGAATCTCTCCCGGAGTTTGAGAGATTTGGACGTGAAAGGGTACCAATCTTGTCGGGGATTGGGAACCCTTCGCCAGAATGTCCAAAGTTTCAGCGGGATTTCCAAAATGTTGAAAGGAACTCGAAACATGTCAACCTTGGTTTTGAGAATCTCTCCCGGAGTTTGAGAGATTTGGACGTGAAAGGGTACCAATCTTGTCGGAGATTGGGAACCCTTTTCGAGAATGTCCAAAGTTTCAGCGGAATTTCCAAAATGTTGAGTGGAATTCGAAACATGTCAACCTTGGTTTTGAGAATCTCTCCCGGAGTGTGAGAGATTTGGACGTGAAAGGGTACCAATCTTGTCTGAGATTGGGAACCCTTTTCGAGAATGTCCAAAGTTTCAGCGGGATTTCCAAAACGTTGAGTGGAATTCGAAACATGTCAACCTTGGTTTTGAGAATCTCTCCCGGAGTGTGAGAGATTTGGACGTGAAAGGGTACCAATCTTGTCGGGGATCGGGAACCCTTCGCGAGAATGTCCAAAGTTTCAGCGGGATTTCCAAAATGTTGAAAGGAACTCAAAACATGTCAACCTTGGTTTTGAGAATCTCTCCCGGAGTTTGAGAGACTTGGACGTGAAAGGGCACCAGTCTTGCCGGGGATTGGGAACCCTTCGCGAGAATGTCCAAAGTTTCAGCGGGATTTCCAAAATGTTGAGAGGAACTCGAAACATGTCAACCTCGGTTTTGAGAATCTCTCCCGGAGTTTGAGAGATTTGGACATGAAAGGGTACCAGTCTTGTCGGGGATTGGGAACCCTTCGCCAGAATGTCCAAAGTTTCAGCGGGATTTCCAAAATGTTGAAAGGAACTCGAAACATGTCAACCTTGGTTTTGAGAATCTCTCCCGGAGTTTCAGAGATTTGGACGTGAAAGGGTACCAGTCTTGTCGGGGATTGGGAACCCTTCGCCAGAATGTCCAAAGTTTCAGCGGGATTTCCAAAATGTTGAGAGGAACTCGAAACATGTCAACCTTGGTTTTAAGAATCTCTCCCGGAGTTTGAGAGATTTGGACGTGAAAGGGTACCAGTCTTGTCGGGGATTGGGAACCCTTCGCCAGAATGTCCAAAGTTTCAGCGGGATTTCCAAAATGTTGAAAGGAACTCGAAACACATCAACCTTGGTTTTGAGAATCTCTCCCGGAGTTTGAGAGATTTGGACGTGAAAGGGTACCAGTCTTGTCGGGGATTGGGAACCCTTCGCCAGAATGTCCAAAGTTTCAGCGGGATTTCCAAAATGTTGAAAGGAACTCGAACCATGTCAACCTTGGTTTTGAGAATCTCTCCCGGAGTTTGAGAGATTTGGACATGAAAGAGTACCAGTCTTGTCGGGGATTGGGAACCCGTCGCGAGAATGACCAAAGTTTCAGCGGGAGTTCTAAAATGTTGAAAGGAACTCGAAACATGTCAACCTTGGTTTTGAGAATCTCTCCCGGAGTTTGAGAGATTTGGACGTGAAAGGGTACCAGTCTTGTCGGGGATTGGGAACCATTCGCGAGAATGTCCAAAGTTTCAGCGGGATTTCCAAAATGTTGAAAGGAACTCGAAACATGTCAACCTTGGTTTTGAGAATCTCTCCCGGAGTCTGAGAGATTTGGACGTGAAAGGGTACCAGTCTTGTCGGGGATTGGGAACCCTTCGCGAGAATGTCCAAAGTTTCAGCGGGATTTCCAAAATGTTGAGAGGAACTCGAAACATGTCAACCTTGGTTTTGAGAATCTCTCCCGGAGTTTGAGAGATTTGGACGTGAAAGGGTACCAGTCTTGTCGGGGATTTGGAAACCTACGCGAGAATGTCCAAAGTTTCAGCGGGATTTCCAAAATGTTGAGAGGAACTCGAAACATGTCAACCTTGGTTTTGAGAATCTCTCCCGGAGTTTGAGAGATTTGGACGTGAAAGGGTACCAGTCTTGTCGGGGATTGGGAACCCTTCGCGAGAATGTCCAAAGTTTCAGTGGGATTTCTAAAATGTTGAAAGGAACTCGAAACATGTCAACCTTGGTTTTGAGAATCTCTCCCGGAGTTTGAGAGATTTGGACGTGAAAGGGTACCAGTCTTGTCGGGGATAGGGAACCCTTCGCCAGAATGTCCAAAGTTTCAGCGGGATTTCCAAAATGTTGAGAGGAACTCGAAACATGGCAAACTTGGTTTTGAGAATCTCTCCCGGAGTTTGAGAGATTTGGACGTGAAAGGGTACCAGTCTTGTCGGGGATTTGGAACCCTTCGCCACAATGTCCAAAGTTTCAGCGGGATTTCCAAAATGTTGAGAGGAACTCGAAACATGTCAACCTTGGTTTTGAGAATCTCTCCTGGAGTTTGAGAGATTTGGACGTGAAAGGGTACCAGTCTTTTCGGGGATTGGGAACCCTTCGTGAGAATGTCCAAAGTTTCAGCGGGATTTCCAAAATGTTGAGAGGAACTCGAAACATGGCAAACTTGGTTTTGAGAATCTCTCCCGGAGTTTGAGAGATTTGGACGTGAAAGGGTACCAGTCTTGTCGGGGATTTGGAACCCTTCGCCACAATGTCCAAAGTTTCAGCGGGATTTCCAAAATGTTGAAAGGAACTCGAAACATGTCAACCTTGGTTTTGAGAATCTCTCCTGGAGTTTGAGAGATTTGGACGTGAAAGGTTACCAGTCTTTTCGGGGATTGGGAACCCTTCGTGAGAATGTCCAAAGTTTCAGCGGGATTTCCAAAATGTTGAGAGGAACTCGAAACATGTCAACCTTGGTTTTGAGAATCTCTCCCGGAGTTTGAGAGATTTGGACGTGAAAGGGTACCAGTCTTGTCGGGGATTGGGAACCCTTCGCCAGAATGTCCAAAGTTTCAGCGGGATTTCCAAAATGTTGAGAGGAACTCGAAACATGTCAACCTTGGTTTTGAGAATCTCTCCCGGAGTTTGAGAGATTTGGACGTGAAAGGGTACCAGTCTTGTCGGGGATTGGGAACCCTTTGCGAGAATGTCCAAAGTTTCAGCGGGATTTCCAAAATGTTGAGAGGAACTCGAAACATGTCAACCTTGGTTTTGAGAATCTCTCCCGGAGTTTGAGAGATTTGGACGTGAAAGGGTACCAGTCTTGTCACGGATTGGGAACCCTTCGCGAGAATGTCCAAAGTTTCAGCGGGATTTCCAAAATGTTGAGAGGAACTCGAAACATGTCAACCTCGGTTTTGAGAATCTCTCCCGGAGTTTGAGAGATTTGGACTTGAAAGGGTACCAGTCTTGTCGGGGATTGGGAACCCTTCGCCCGATTGTCCAAAGTTTCAGCGGGATTTCCAAAATGTTGAAAGGAACTCGAAACATGTCAACCTTGGTTTTGAGAATCTCTCCCGGAGTTTGAGAGATTTGGACGTGAAAGGGTACCAGTCTTGTCGGGGATTGGGAACCCTTCGCCAGAATGTCCAAAGATTCAGTGGGATTTCCAAAATGTTGAGAGGAACTCGAAACATGTCAACCTTGGTTTTGAGAATCTCTCCCGGAGTTTGAGAGATTTGGACGTGAAAGGGTACCAGTCTTGTCGGGGATCGGGAACCCTTCACAAGAAAGTCCAAAGTTTCAGCGGGATTTCCAAAATGTTGAGAGGAACTCAAAACATGTCAACCTTGGTTTTGAGAATCTCTCCCGGAGTTTGAGAGATTTGGACGTGAAATGGTACCAATCTTGTCGGGGATTGGGAACCCTTCGCGACAATGTCCAAAGTTTCAGCGGGATTTCCAAAATGTTGAGAGGAACTCGAACCATGTCAACCTTGGTTTTGAGAATCTCTCCCGGAGTTTGAGACATTTGGACGTGAAAGGGTACCAGTCTTGTCGGGGATTGGGAACCCTTCGCCAGAATGTCCAAAGTTTCAGCGGGATTTCCAAAATGTTGAGAGGAACTCGAAACATGTCAACCTTGGTTTTGAGAATCTCTCCCGGAGTTTGAGAGATTTGGACGTGAAAGGGTACCAATCTTGTTGGGGATTTGGAACCCTTCGCGAGAATGTCCAAAGTTTCAGCGGGATTTCCAAAATGTTGAGAGGAACTCGAAACATGTCAACCTTGGTTTTGAGAATCTCTCCTGGAGTTTGAGAGATTTGGACGTGAAAGGGTACCAGTCTTGTCGGGGATTTGGAACCCTTCGCCAGAATGTCCAAAGTTTCAGCGGGATTTCCAAAATGTTGAGAGGAACTCGAAACATGTCAACCTTGGTTTTGAGAATCTCTCCCGGAGTTTGAGAGATTTGGACGTGAAAGGGTACCAATCTCGTCGGGGATTGGGAACCCTTCGCCAGAATGTCCAAAGTTTCAGCGGGATTTCCAAAATGTTGAGAGGAACTCGAAACATGTCAACCTTGGTTTTGAGAATCTCTCCCGGAGTTTGAGAGATCTGGACGTGAAAGGGTACCAGTCTTGTCGGGGATTGGGAACCCTTCGCGAGAATGTCCAAAGTTTCAGCGGGATTTCCAAAATGTTGAGAGGAACTCGAAACATGTCAACCTTGGTTTTGAGAATCTCTTCCGGAGTTTGAGAGATTTGGACGTGAAAGGGTACCAGTCTTGTTGGGGATTTGGAACCCTTCGCCAGAATGTCCAAAGTTTCAGCGGGATTTCCAAAATGTTGAGAGGAACTCGAAACATGTCAGCCTTGGTTTTGAGAATCTCTCCCGGAGTTTGAGAGATTTGGACGTGAAAGGGTACCAGTCTTGTCGGGGATTGGGAACCCTTCGCGAGAATGTCCAAAGTTTCAGCGGGATTTCCAAAATGTTGAGAGGAACTCGAAACATGTCAACCTTGGATTTGAGAATCTCTCCCGGAGTTTGAGAGATTTGGACGTGAAAGGGTACCAGTCTTGTCGGGGATTGGGAACCCTTCGCCAGAATGTCCAAAGTTTCAGCGGGATTTCCAAAATGTTGAGAGGAACTCGAAACATGTCAACCTTGGTTTTGAGAATCTCTCCCGGAGTTTGAGAGATTTGGACGTGAAAGGGTACCAGTCTTGTCGGGGATTGGGAACCCTTCGTGAGAATGTCCAAAGTTTCAGCGGGATTTCCAAAATGTTGAGAGGAACTCGAAACATGTCAACCTTGGTTTTGAGAATCTCTCCCGGAGTTTGAGAGATTTGGACGTGAAAGGGTACCAGTCTTGTTGGGGATTTGGAACCCTTCGCCAGAATGTCCAAAGTTTCAGCGGGATTTCCAAAATGTTGAGAGGAACTCGAAACATGTCAGCCTTGGTTTTGAGAATCTCTCCCGGAGTTTGAGAGATTTGGACGTGAAAGGGTACCAGTCTTGTCGGGGATTGGGAACCCTTCGCCAGAATGTCCAAAGTTTCAGCGGGATTTCCAAAATGTTGAGAGGAACTCGAATCATGTCAACCTTGGTTTTGAGAATCTCTCCCGGAGTTTGAGAGATTTGGACGTGAAAGGGTACCAGTCTTGTCGGGGATTGGGAACCCTTCGCGAGAATGTCCAAAGTTTCAGTGGGATTTCCAAAATGTTGAGAGGAACTCGAAACATGTCAACCTTGGTTTTGAGAATCTCTCCCGGAGTTTGAGAGATTTGGACGTGAAAGGGTACCAGTCTTGTCGGGGATTGGGAACCCTTCGTAAGAATGTCCAAAGTTTCAGCAGGATTTCCAAAATGTTGAGAGGAACTCGAAACATGTCAACCTTGGTTTTGAGAATCTCTCCCGGAGTTTGAGAGATTTGGACGTGAAAGGGTACCAGTCTTGTCGGGGATTGGGAACCGTTCGCGAGAATGTCCAAAGTTTCAGCGGGATTTCCAAAATGTTGAGAGGAACTCGAAACATGTCAACCTTGGTTTTGAGAATCTCTCCCGGAGTGTGAGAGATTTGGACGTGAAAGGGTACCAGTCTTGTCGGGGATTGGGAACCCTTCGCGAGAATGTCCAAAGTTTCAGCGGGATTTCCAAAATGTTGAGAGGAACTCGAAACATGTCAACCTTGGTTTTGAGAATCTCTCCCGGAGTTTGAGAGATTTGGACGTGAAAGGGTACCAGTCTTGTCGGGGATTGGGAACCCTTCGCGAGAATGTCCAAAGTTTCAGCGGGATTTCCAAAATGTTGAGAGGAACTCGAAACATGTCAACCTTGGTTTTGAGAATCTCTCCCGGAGTTTGAGAGATTTGGACGTGAAAGGGTACCAGTCTTGTCGGGGATTGGGAACCCTTCGCGAGAATGTCCTATGTTTCAGCGGGATTTCCAAAATGTTGAGAGGAACTCGAAACATGTCAACCTTGGTTTTGAGAATCTCTCCCGGAGTTTGAGAGATTTGGACGTGAAAGGGTACCAGTCTTGTCGGGGATTGGGAACCCTTCGCCAGAATGTCCAAAGTTTCAGCGGGATTTCCAAAATGTTGAGAGGAACTCGAAACATGTCAACCTTGGTTTTGAGAATCTCTCCCGGAGTTTGAGAGATTTGGACGTGAAAGGGTACCAGTCTTGTCGGGGATTGGGAACCCTTCGCCAGAATGTCCAAAGTTTCAGCGGGATTTCCAAAATGTTGAGAGGAACTCGAAACATGTCAACCTTGGTTTTGAGAATCTCTCCCGGAGTTTGAGAGATTTGGACGTGAAAGGGTACCAGTCTTGTTGGGGATTTGGAACCCTTCGCCAGAATGTCCAAAGTTTCAGCGGGATTTCCAAAATGTTGAGAGGAACTCGAAACATGTCAACCTTGGATTTGAGAATCTCTCCCGGAGTTTGAGAGATTTGGACGTGAAAGGGTACCAGTCTTGTCGGGGATTGGGAACCCTTCGCCAGAATGTCCAAAGTTTCAGCGGGATTTCCAAAATGTTGAGAGGAACTCGAAACATGTCAACCTTGGTTTTGAGAATCTCTCCCGGAGTTTGAGAGATTTGGACGTGAAAGGGTACCAGTCTTGTCGGGGATTGGGAACCCTTCGTGAGAATGTCCAAAGTTTCAGCGGGATTTCCAAAATGTTGAGAGGAACTCGAAACATGTCAACCTTGGTTTTGAGAATCTCTCCCGGAGTTTGAGAGATTTGGACGTGAAAGGGTACCAGTCTTGTCGGGGATTGGGAACCGTTCGCGAGAATGTCCAAAGTTTCAGCGGGATTTCCAAAATGTTGAGAGGAACTCGAAACATGTCAACCTTGGTTTTGAGAATCTCTCCCGGAGTGTGAGAGATTTGGACGTGAAAGGGTACCAGTCTTGTCGGGGATTGGGAACCCTTCGCGAGAATGTCCAAAGTTTCAGCGGGATTTCCAAAATGTTGAGAGGAACTCGAAACATGTCAACCTTGGTTTTGAGAATCTCTCCCGGAGTTTGAGAGATTTGGACGTGAAAGGGTACCAGTCTTGTCGGGGATTGGGAACCCTTCGCGAGAATGTCCAAAGTTTCAGCGGGATTTCCAAAATGTTGAGAGGAACTCGAAACATGTCAACCTTGGTTTTGAGAATCTCTCCCGGAGTTTGAGAGATTTGGACGTGAAAGGGTACCAGTCTTGTCGGGGATTGGGAACCCTTCGCGAGAATGTCCAATGTTTCAGCGGGATTTCCAAAATGTTGAGAGGAACTCGAAACATGTCAACCTTGGTTTTGAGAATCTCTCCCGGAGTTTGAGAGATTTGGACGTGAAAGGGTACCAGTCTTGTCGGGGATTGGGAACCCTTCGCCAGAATGTCCAAAGTTTCAGCGGGATTTCCAAAATGTTGAGAGGAACTCGAAACATGTCAACCTTGGTTTTGAGAATCTCTCCCGGAGTTTGAGAGATTTGGACGTGAAAGGGTACCAGTCTTGTCGGGGATTGGGAACCCTTCGCCAGAATGTCCAAAGTTTCAGCGGGATTTCCAAAATGTTGAGAGGAACTCGAAACATGTCAACCTTGGTTTTGAGAATCTCTCCCGGAGTTTGAGAGATTTGGACGTGAAAGGGTACCAGTCTTGTCGGGGATTGGGAACCCTTCGCGAGAATGTGGAAAGTTTCAGCGGGATTTCCAAAATGTTGAGAGGAACTCGAAACATGTCAACCTTGGTTTTGAGAATCTCTCCCGGAGTGTGAGAGATTTGGACGTGAAAGGGTACCAGTCTTGTCGGGGATTGGGAACCCTTCGCGAGAATGTCCAAAGTTTCAGCGGGATTTCCAAAATGTTGAGAGGAACTCGAAACATGTCAACCTTGGTTTTGAGAATCTCTCCCGGAGTTTGAGAGATTTGGACGTGAAAGGGTACCAGTCTTGTCGGGGATTGGGAACCCTTCGCGAGAATGTCCAAAGTTTCAGCGGGATTTCCAAAATGTTGAGAGGAACTCGAAACATGTCAACCTTGGTTTTGAGAATCTCTCCCGGAGTTTGAGAGATTTGGACGTGAAAGGGTACCAGTCTTGTCGGGGATTGGGAACCCTTCGCGAGAATGTCCAAAGTTTCAGCGGGATTTCCAAAATGTTGAGAGGAACTCGAATCATGTCAACCTTGGTTTTGAGAATCTCTCCCGGAGTTTGAGAGATTTGGACGTGAAAGGGTACCAGTCTTGTCGGGGATTGGGAACCCTTCGCCAGAATTTCCAAAGTTTCAGCGGGATTTCCAAAATGTTGAGAGGAACTCGAAACATGTGAACCTTGGTTTTGAGAATCTCTCCCGGAGTCTGAGAGATTTGGACGTGAAGGGGTACCAGTCTTGTCGGGGATTGGGAACCCTTCGCGAGAATGTCCAAAGTTTCAGCGGGATTTCCAAAATGTTGAGAGGAACTCGAAACATGTCAACCTTGGTTTTGAGAATCTCTCCCGGAGTTTGAGAGATTTGGACGTGAAAGGGTACCAGTCTTGTCACGGATTGGGAACCCTTCGCGAGAATGTCCAAAGTTTCAGCGGGATTTCCAAAATGTTGAGAGGAACTCGAAACATGTCAACCTTGGTTTTGAGAATCTCTCCCGGAGTTTGAGAGATTTGGACGTGAAACGGTACAAGTCTTGTCGGGGATTGGGAACCCTTCGTGAGAATGTAGAAAGTTTCAGCGGGATTTCCAAAATGTTGAGAGGAACTCGAAACATGTGAACCTTGGTTTTGAGAATCTCTCCCGGAGTTTGAGAGATTTGGACGTGAAAGGGTACCAGTCTTGTCGGGGATTTGGAACCCTTCGCCAGAATGTCCAAAGTTTCAGCGGGATTTCCAAAATGTTGAGAGGAACTCGAAACATGTCAACCTTGGTTTTGAGAATCTCTCCCGGAGTTTGAGAGATTTGGACGTGAAAGGGTACCAGTCTTGTTGGGGATTTGGAACCCTTCGCCAGAATGTCCAAAGTTTCAGCGGGATTTCCAAAATGTTGAAAGGAACTCGAAACATGTCAACCTTGGTTTTGAGAATCTCTCCCGGAGTTTGAGAGATTTGGACGTGAAAGGGTACCAGTCTTGTCGGGGATTGGGAACCCTTCGCGAGAATGTCCAAAGTTTCAGCGGGATTTCCAAAATGTTGAGAGGAACTCGAATCATGTCAACCTTGGATTTGAGAATCTCTCCCGGAGTTTGAGAGATTTGGACGTGAAAGGGTACCAGTCTTGTTGGGGATTTGGAACCCTTCGCCAGAATGTCCAAAGTTTCAGCGGGATTTCCAAAATGTTGAGAGGAACTCGAAACATGTCAGCCTTGGTTTTGAGAATCTCTCCCGGAGTTTCAGAGATTTGGACGTGAAAGGGTACCAGTCTTGTCGGGGATTGGGAACCCTTCGCCAGAATGTCCAAAGTTTCAGCGGGATTTCCAAAATGTTGAAAGGAACTCGAAACATGTCAACCTTGGTTTTGAGAATCTCTCCCGGAGTTTGAGAGATTTGGACGTGAAAGGGTACCAGTCTTGTCGGGGATTGGGAACCCTTCGCGAGAATGTCCAAAGTTTCAGCGGGATTTCCAAAATGTTGAAAGGAACTCGAAACATGTGAACCTTGGTTTTGAGAATCTCTCCCGGAGTTTGAGAGATTTGGACGTGAAAGGGTACCAGTCTTGTCGGGGATTTGGAACCCTTCGCCAGAATGTCCAAAGTTTCAGCGGGATTTCCAAAATGTTGAGAGGAACTCGAAACATGTCAACCTTGGTTTTGAGAATCTCTCCCGGAGTTTGAGAGATTTGGACGTGAAAGGGTACCAGTCTTGTTGGGGATTTGGAACCCTTCGCCAGAATGTCCAAAGTTTCAGCGGGATTTCCAAAATGTTGAAAGGAACTCGAAACATGTCAACCTTGGTTTTGAGAATCTCTCCCGGAGTTTGAGAGATTTGGACGTGAAAGGGTACCAGTCTTGTCGGGGATTGGGAACCCTTCGCGAGAATGTCCAAAGTTTCAGCGGGATTTCCAAAATGTTGAGAGGAACTCGAATCATGTCAACCTTGGATTTGAGAATCTCTCCCGGAGTTTGAGAGATTTGGACGTGAAAGGGTACCAGTCTTGTTGGGGATTTGGAACCCTTCGCCAGAATGTCCAAAGTTTCAGCGGGATTTCCAAAATGTTGAGAGGAACTCGAAACATGTCAGCCTTGGTTTTGAGAATCTCTCCCGGAGTTTCAGAGATTTGGACGTGAAAGGGTACCAGTCTTGTCGGGGATTTGGAACCCTTCGCCAGAATGTCCAAAGTTTCAGCGGGATTTCCAAAATGTTGAAAGGAACTCGAAACATGTCAACCTTGGTTTTGAGAATCTCTCCCGGAGTTTGAGAGATTTGGACGTGAAAGGGTACCAGTCTTGTCGGGGATTGGGAACCCTTCGCGAGAATGTCCAAAGTTTCAGCGGGATTTCCAAAATGTTGAGAGGAACTCGAATCATGTCAACCTTGGATTTGAGAATCTCTCCCGGAGTTTGAGAGATTTGGACGTGAAAGGGTACCAGTCTTGTCGGGGATTGGGAACCCTTCGCGAGAATGTCCAAAGTTTCAGTGGGATTTCCAAAATGTTGAGAGGAACTCGAAACATGTCAACCTTGGTTTTGAGAATCTCTCCCGGAGTTTGAGAGATTTGGACGTGAAAGGGTACCAGTCTTGTCGGGGATTGGGAACCCTTCGTAAGAATGTCCAAAGTTTCAGCAGGATTTCCAAAATGTTGAGAGGAACTCGAAACATGTCAACCTTGGTTTTGAGAATCTCTCCCGGAGTTTGAGAGATTTGGACGTGAAAGGGTACCAGTCTTGTCGGGGATTGGGAACCCTTCGCGAGAATGTAGAAAGTTTCAGCGGGATTTCCAAAATGTTGAGAGGAACTCGAAACATGTCAACCTTGGTTTTGAGAATCTCTCCCGGAGTGTGAGAGATTTGGACGTGAAAGGGTACCAGTCTTGTCGGGGATTGGGAACCCTTCGCGAGAATGTCCAAAGTTTCAGCGGGATTTCCAAAATGTTGAGAGGAACTCGAAACATGTCAACCTTGGTTTTGAGAATCTCCCCCGGAGTTTGAGAGATTTGGACGTGAAAGGGTACCAGTCTTGTCGGGGATTGGGAACCCTTCACGAGAATGTCCAAAGTTTCAGCGGGATTTCCAAAATGTTGAGAGGAACTCGAAACATGTCAACCTTGGTTTTGAGAATCTCTCCCGGAGTTTGAGAGATTTGGACGTGAAAGGGTACCAGTCTTGTCGGGGATTGGGAACCCTTCGCGAGAATGTCCAATGTTTCAGCGGGATTTCCAAAATGTTGAGAGGAACTCGAAACATGTCAACCTTGGTTTTGAGAATCTCTCCCGGAGTTTGAGAGATTTGGACGTGAAAGGGTACCAGTCTTGTCGGGGATTGGGAACCCTTCGCGAGAATGTCCAAAGTTTCAGCGGGATTTCCAAAATGTTGAGAGGAACTCGAAACATGTGAACCTTGGTTTTGAGAATCTCTCCCGGAGTTTGAGAGATTTGGACGTGAAAGGGTACCAGTCTTGTCGGGGATTGGGAACCCTTCGCGAGAATGTCCAAAGTTTCAGCGGGATTTCCAAAATGTTGAGAGGAACTCGAAACATGTCAACCTTGGTTTTGAGAATCTCTCCCGGAGTTTGAGAGATTTGGACGTGAAAGGGTACCAGTCTTGTCGGGGATTGGGAACCCTTCGCCAGAATGTCCAAAGTTTCAGCGGGATTTCCAAAATGTTGAGAGGAACTCGAAACATGTCAACCTTGGTTTTGAGAATCTCTCCCGGAGTTTGAGAGATTTGGACGTGAAAGGGTACCAGTCTTGTCGGGGATTGGGAACCCTTCGCGAGAATGCAGAAAGTTTCAGCGGGATTTCCAAAATGTTGAGAGGAACTCGAAACATGTCAACCTTGGTTTTGAGAATCTCTCCCGGAGTGTGAGAGATTTGGACGTGAAAGGGTACCAGTCTTGTCGGGGATTGGGAACCCTTCGCGAGAATGTCCAAAGTTTCAGCGGGATTTCCAAAATGTTGAGAGGAACTCGAAACATGTCAACCTTGGTTTTGAGAATCTCTCCCGGAGTTTGAGAGATTTGGACGTGAAAGGGTACCAGTCTTGTCGGGGATTGGGAACCCTTCGCGAGAATGTCCAAAGTTTCAGCGGGATTTCCAAAATGTTGAGAGGAACTCGAAACATGTCAACCTTGGTTTTGAGAATCTCTCCCGGAGTTTGAGAGATTTGGACGTGAAAGGGTAACAGTCTTGTCGGGGATTGGGAACCCTTCGCGAGAATGTCCAAAGTTTCAGCGGGATTTCCAAAATGTTGAGAGGAACTCGAATCATGTCAACCTTGGTTTTGAGAATCTCTCCCGGAGTTTGAGAGATTTGGACGTGAAAGGGTACCAGTCTTGTCGGGGATTGGGAACCCTTCGCGAGAATGTCCAAAGTTTCAGCGGGATTTCCAAAATGTTGAGAGGAACTCGAAACATGTGAACCTTGGTTTTGAGAATCTCTCCCGGAGTCTGAGAGATTTGGACGTGAAGGGGTACCAGTCTTGTCGGGGATTGGGAACCCTTCGCGAGAATGTCCAAAGTTTCAGCGGGATTTCCAAAATGTTGAGAGGAACTCGAAACATGTCAACCTTGGTTTTGAGAATCTCTCGCGGAGTTTGAGAGATTTGGACGTGAAAGGGTACCAGTCTTGTCACGGATTGGGAACCCTTCGCGAGAATGTCCAAAGTTTCAGCGGGATTTCCAAAATGTTGAGAGGAACTCGAAACATGTCAACCTTGGTTTTGAGAATCTCTCCCGGAGTTTGAGAGATTTGGACGTGAAAGGGTACCAGTCTTGTCGGGGATTGGGAACCCTTCGCGAGAATGTCCAAAGTTTCAGCGGGATTTCCAAAATGTTGAGAGGAACTCGAAACATGTCAACCTTGGTTTTGAGAATCTCTCCCGGAGTTTGAGAGATTTGGACGTGAAAGGGTACCAGTCTTGTCGGGGATTGGGAACCCTTCGCGAGAATGTCCAAAGTTTCAGCGGGATTTCCAAAATGTTGAGAGGAACTCGAATCATGTCAACCTTGGTTTTGAGAATCTCTCCCGGAGTTTGAGAGATTTGGACGTGAAAGGGTACCAGTCTTGTCGGGGATTGGGAACCCTTCGCCAGAATTTCCAAAGTTTCAGCGGGATTTCCAAAATGTTGAGAGGAACTCGAAACATGTGAACCTTGGTTTTGAGAATCTCTCCCGGAGTCTGAGAGATTTGGACGTGAAGGGGTACCAGTCTTGTCGGGGATTGGGAACCCTTCGCGAGAATGTCCAAAGTTTCAGCGGGATTTCCAAAATGTTGAGAGGAACTCGAAACATGTCAACCTTGGTTTTGAGAATCTCTCCCGGAGTTTGAGAGATTTGGACGTGAAAGGGTACCAGTCTTGTCACGGATTGGGAACCCTTCGCGAGAATGTCCAAAGTTTCAGCGGGATTTCCAAAATGTTGAGAGGAACTCGAAACATGTCAACCTTGGTTTTGAGAATCTCTCCCGGAGTTTGAGAGATTTGGACGTGAAAGGGTACCAGTCTTGTTGGGGATTGGGAACCCTTCGCCAGAATGTCCAAAGTTTCAGCGGGATTTCCAAAATGTTGAAAGGAACTCGAAACATGTCAACCTTGGTTTTGAGAATCTCTCCCGGAGTTTGAGAGATTTGGACGTGAAAGGGTACCAGTCTTGTTGGGGATTTGGAACCCTTTGCCAGAATGTCCAAAGTTTCAGCGGGATTTCCAAAATGTTGAGAGGAACTCGAAACATGTCAGCCTTGGTTTTGAGAATCTCTCCCGGAGTTTCAGAGATTTGGACGTGAAAGGGTACCAGTCTTGTCGGGGATTGGGAACCCTTCGCCAGAATGTCCAAAGTTTCAGCGGGATTTCCAAAATGTTGAAAGGAACTCGAAACATGTCAACCTTGGTTTTGAGAATCTCTCCCGGAGTTTGAGAGATTTGGACGTGAAAGGGTACCAGTCTTGTCGGGGATTGGGAACCCTTCGCGAGAATGTCCAAAGTTTCAGCGGGATTTCCAAAATGTTGAGAGGAACTCGAAACATGTGAACCTTGGTTTTGAGAATCTCTCCCGGAGTTTGAGAGATTTGGACGTGAAAGGGTACCAGTCTTGTCGGGGATTTGGAACCCTTCGCCAGAATGTCCAAAGTTTCAGCGGGATTTCCAAAATGTTGAGAGGAACTCGAAACATGTCAACCTTGGTTTTGAGAATCTCTCCCGGAGTTTGAGAGATTTGGACGTGAAAGGGTACCAGTCTTGTTGGGGATTTGGAACCCTTCGCCAGAATGTCCAAAGTTTCAGCGGGATTTCCAAAATGTTGAAAGGAACTCGAAACATGTCAACCTTGGTTTTGAGAATCTCTCCCGGAGTTTGAGAGATTTGGACGTGAAAGGGTACCAGTCTTGTCGGGGATTGGGAACCCTTCGCGAGAATGTCCAAAGTTTCAGCGGGATTTCCAAAATGTTGAGAGGAACTCGAATCATGTCAACCTTGGATTTGAGAATCTCTCCCGGAGTTTGAGAGATTTGGACGTGAAAGGGTACCAGTCTTGTTGGGGATTTGGAACCCTTCGCCAGAATGTCCAAAGTTTCAGCGGGATTTCCAAAATGTTGAGAGGAACTCGAAACATGTCAACCTTGGTTTTGAGAATCTCTCCCGGAGTTTGAGAGATTTGGACGTGAAAGGGTACCAGTCTTGTCGGGGATTGGGAACCCTTCGCGAGAATGTCCAAAGTTTCAGCGGGATTTCCAAAATGTTGAGAGGAACTCGAATCATGTCAACCTTGGATTTGAGAATCTCTCCCGGAGTTTGAGAGATTTGGACGTGAAAGGGTACCAGTCTTGTTGGGGATTTGGAACCCTTCGCCAGAATGTCCAAAGTTTCAGCGGGATTTCCAAAATGTTGAGAGGAACTCGAAACATGTCAAGCTTGGTTTTGAGAATCTCTCCCGGAGTTTGAGAGATTTGGACGTGAAAGGGTACCAGTCTTGTCGGGGATTGGGAACCCTTCGCGAGAATGTCCAAAGTTTCAGTGGGATTTCCAAAATGTTGAGAGGAACTCGAAACATGTCAACCTTGGTTTTGAGAATCTCTCCCGGAGTTTGAGAGATTTGGACGTGAAAGGGTACCAGTCTTGTCGGGGATTGGGAACCCTTCGTAAGAATGTCCAAAGTTTCAGCAGGATTTCCAAAATGTTGAGAGGAACTCGAAACATGTCAACCTTGGTTTTGAGAATCTCTCCCGGAGTTTGAGAGATTTGGACGTGAAAGGGTACCAGTCTTGTCGGGGATTGGGAACCCTTCGCGAGAATGTAGAAAGTTTCAGCGGGATTTCCAAAATGTTGAGAGGAACTCGAAACATGTCAACCTTGGTTTTGAGAATCTCTCCCGGAGTGTGAGAGATTTGGACGTGAAAGGGTACCAGTCTTGTCGGGGATTGGGAACCCTTCGCGAGAATGTCCAAAGTTTCAGCGGGATTTCCAAAATGTTGAGAGGAACTCGAAACATGTCAACCTTGGTTTTGAGAATCTCTCCCGGAGTTTGAGAGATTTGGACGTGAAAGGGTACCAGTCTTGTCGGGGATTGGGAACCCTTCACGAGAATGTCCAAAGTTTCAGCGGGATTTCCAAAATGTTGAGAGGACCTCGAAACATGTCAACCTTGGTTTTGAGAATCTCTCCCGGAGTTTGAGAGATTTGGACGTGAAAGGGTACCAGTCTTGTTGGGGATTTGGAACCCTTCGCCAGAATGTCCAAAGTTTCAGCGGGATTTCCAAAATGTTGAGAGGAACTCGAAACATGTCAGCCTTGGTTTTGAGAATCTCTCCCGGAGTTTCAGAGATTTGGACGTGAAAGGGTACCAGTCTTGTCGGGGATTGGGAACCCTTCGCCAGAATGTCCAAAGTTTCAGCGGGATTTCCAAAATGTTGAGAGGAACTCGAAACATGTCAGCCTTGGTTTTGAGAATCTCTCCCGGAGTTTGAGAGATTTGGACGTGAAAGGGTACCAGTCTTGTCGGGGATTGGGAACCCTTCACGAGAATGTCCAAAGTTTCAGCGGGATTTCCAAAATGTTGAGAGGACCTCGAAACATGTCAACCTTGGTTTTGAGAATCTCTCCCGGAGTTTGAGAGATTTGGACGTGAAAGGGTACCAGTCTTGTCGGGGATTGGGAACCCTTCGCGAGAATGTCCAATGTTTCAGCGGGATTTCCAAAATGTTGAGAGGAACTCGAAACATGTCAACCTTGGTTTTGAGAATCTCTCCCGGAGTTTGAGAGATTTGGACGTGAAAGGGTACCAGTCTTGTCGGGGATTGGGAACCCTTCGCGAGAATGTCCAAAGTTTCAGCGGGATTTCCAAAATGTTGAGAGGAACTCGAAACATGTGAACCTTGGTTTTGAGAATCTCTCCCGGAGTTTGAGAGATTTGGACGTGAAAGGGTACCAGTCTTGTCGGGGATTGGGAACCCTTCGTGAGAATGTCCAAAGTTTCAGCGGGATTTCCAAAATGTTGAGAGGAACTCGAAACATGTGAACCTTGGTTTTGAGAATCTCTCCCGGAGTTTGAGAGATTTGGACGTGAAAGGGTACCAGTCTTGTCGGGGATTGGGAACCCTTCGCCAGAATGTCCAAAGTTTCAGCGGGATTTCCAAAATGTTGAGAGGAACTCGAAACATGTGAACCTTGGTTTTGAGAATCTCTCCCGGAGTCTGAGAGATTTGGACGTGAAGGGGTACCAGTCTTGTCGGGGATTGGGAACCCTTCGCGAGAATGTCCAAAGTTTCAGCGGGATTTCCAAAATGTTGAGAGGAACTCGAAACATGTCAACCTTGGTTTTGAGAATCTCTCCCGGAGTTTGAGAGATTTGGACGTGAAAGGGTACCAGTCTTGTCACGGATTGGGAACCCTTCGCGAGAATGTCCAAAGTTTCAGCGGGATTTCCAAAATGTTGAGAGGAACTCGAAACATGTCAACCTTGGTTTTGAGAATCTCTCCCGGAGTTTGAGAGATTTGGACGTGAAAGGGTACCAGTCTTGTTGGGGATTTGGAACCCTTCGCCAGAATGTCCAAAGTTTCAGCGGGATTTCCAAAATGTTGAAAGGAACTCGAAACATGTCAACCTTGGTTTTGAGAATCTCTCCCGGAGTTTGAGAGATTTGGACGTGAAAGGGTACCAGTCTTGTTGGGGATTTGGAACCCTTCGCCAGAATGTCCAAAGTTTCAGCGGGATTTCCAAAATGTTGAGAGGAACTCGAAACATGTCAGCCTTGGTTTTGAGAATCTCTCCCGGAGTTTGAGAGATTTGGACGTGAAAGGGTACCAGTCTTGTCGGGGATTGGGAACCCTTCGCCAGAATGTCCAAAGTTTCAGCGGGATTTCCAAAATGTTGAGAGGAACTCGAAACATGTCAACCTTGGTTTTGAGAATCTCTCCCGGAGTTTGAGAGATTTGGACGTGAAAGGGTACCAGTCTTGTCGGGGATTGGGAACCCTTTGCGAGAATGTCCAAAGTTTCAGCGGGATTTCCAAAATGTTGAGAGGAACTCGAAACATGTGAACCTTGGTTTTGAGAATCTCTCCCGGAGTTTGAGAGATTTGGACGTGAAAGGGTACCAGTCTTGTCGGGGATTTGGAACCCTTCGCCAGAATGTCCAAAGTTTCAGCGGGATTTCCAAAATGTTGAGAGGAACTCGAAACATGTCAACCTTGGTTTTGAGAATCTCTCCCGGAGTTTGAGAGATTTGGACGTGAAAGGGTACCAGTCTTGTTGGGGATTTGGAACCCTTCGCCAGAATGTCCAAAGTTTCAGCGGGATTTCCAAAATGTTGAAAGGAACTCGAAACATGTCAACCTTGGTTTTGAGAATCTCTCCCGGAGTTTGAGAGATTTGGACGTGAAAGGGTACCAGTCTTGTCGGGGATTGGGAACCCTTCGCGAGAATGTCCAAAGTTTCAGCGGGATTTCCAAAATGTTGAGAGGAACTCGAATCATGTCAACCTTGGATTTGAGAATCTCTCCCGGAGTTTGAGAGATTTGGACGTGAAAGGGTACCAGTCTTGTTGGGGATTTGGAACCCTTCGCCAGAATGTCCAAAGTTTCAGCGGGATTTCCAAAATGTTGAGAGGAACTCGAAACATGTCAGCCTTGGTTTTGAGAATCTCTCCCGGAGTTTCAGAGATTTGGACGTGAAAGGGTACCAGTCTTGTCGGGGATTGGGAACCCTTCGCCAGAATGTCCAAAGTTTCAGCGGGATTTCCAAAATGTTGAAAGGAACTCGAAACATGTCAACCTTGGTTTTGAGAATCTCTCCCGGAGTTTGAGAGATTTGGACGTGAAAGGGTACCAGTCTTGTTGGGGATTGGGAACCCTTCGCGAGAATGTCCAAAGTTTCAGCGGGATTTCCAAAATGTTGAGAGGAACTCGAATCATGTCAACCTTGGATTTGAGAATCTCTCCCGGAGTTTGAGAGATTTGGACGTGAAAGGGTACCAGTCTTGTCGGGGATTGGGAACCCTTCGCGAGAATGTCCAAAGTTTCAGTGGGATTTCCAAAATGTTGAGAGGAACTCGAAACATGTCAACCTTGGTTTTGAGAATCTCTCCCGGAGTTTGAGAGATTTGGACGTGAAAGGGTACCAGTCTTGTCGGGGATTGGGAACCCTTCGTAAGAATGTCCAAAGTTTCAGCAGGATTTCCAAAATGTTGAGAGGAACTCGAAACATGTCAACCTTGGTTTTGAGAATCTCTCCCGGAGTTTGAGAGATTTGGACGTGAAAGGGTACCAGTCTTGTCGGGGATTGGGAACCCTTCGCGAGAATGTAGAAAGTTTCAGCGGGATTTCCAAAATGTTGAGAGGAACTCGAAACATGTCAACCTTGGTTTTGAGAATCTCTCCCGGAGTGTGAGAGATTTGGACGTGAAAGGGTACCAGTCTTGTCGGGGATTGGGAACCCTTCGCGAGAATGTCCAAAGTTTCAGCGGGATTTCCAAAATGTTGAGAGGAACTCGAAACATGTCAACCTTGGTTTTGAGAATCTCTCCCGGAGTTTGAGAGATTTGGACGTGAAAGGGTACCAGTCTTGTCGGGGATTGGGAACCCTTCACGAGAATGTCCAAAGTTTCAGCGGGATTTCCAAAATGTTGAGAGGACCTCGAAACATGTCAACCTTGGTTTTGAGAATCTCTCCCGGAGTTTGAGAGATTTGGACGTGAAAGGGTACCAGTCTTGTCGGGGATTGGGAACCCTTCGCGAGAATGTCCAATGTTTCAGCGGGATTTCCAAAATGTTGAGAGGAACTCGAAACATGTCAACCTTGGTTTTGAGAATCTCTCCCGGAGTTTGAGAGATTTGGACGTGAAAGGGTACCAGTCTTGTCGGGGATTGGGAACCCTTCGCGAGAATGTCCAAAGTTTCAGCGGGATTTCCAAAATGTTGAGAGGAACTCGAAACATGTGAACCTTGGTTTTGAGAATCTCTCCCGGAGTTTGAGAGATTTGGACGTGAAAGGGTACCAGTCTTGTCGGGGATTGGGAACCCTTCGCGAGAATGTCCAAAGTTTCAGCGGGATTTCCAAAATGTTGAGAGGAACTCGAAACATGTGAACCTTGGTTTTGAGAATCTCTCCCGGAGTTTGAGAGATTTGGACGTGAAAGGGTACCAGTCTTGTCGGGGATTGGGAACCCTTCGCCAGAATGTCCAAAGTTTCAGCGGGATTTCCAAAATGTTGAGAGGAACTCGAAACATGTCAACCTTGGTTTTGAGAATCTCTCCCGGAGTTTGAGAGATTTGGACGTGAAAGGGTACCAGTCTTGTCGGGGATTGGGAACCCTTCGCGAGAATGTAGAAAGTTTCAGCGGGATTTCCAAAATGTTGAGAGGAACTCGAAACATGTCAACCTTGGTTTTGAGAATCTCTCCCGGAGTGTGAGAGATTTGGACGTGAAAGGGTACCAGTCTTGTCGGGGATTGGGAACCCTTCGCCAGAATGTCCAAAGTTTCAGCGGGATTTCCAAAATGTTGAGAGGAACTCGAAACATGTCAACCTTGGTTTTGAGAATCTCTCCCGGAGTTTGAGAGATTTGGACGTGAAAGGGTACCAGTCTTGTCGGGGATTGGGAACCCTTCGCGAGAATGTCCAAAGTTTCAGCGGGATTTCCAAAATGTTGAGAGGAACTCGAAACATGTCAACCTTGGTTTTGAGAATCTCTCCCGGAGTTTGAGAGATTTGGACGTGAAAGGGTAACAGTCTTGTCGGGGATTGGGAACCCTTCGCGAGAATGTCCAAAGTTTCAGCGGGATTTCCAAAATGTTGAGAGGAACTCGAATCATGTCAACCTTGGTTTTGAGAATCTCTCCCGGAGTGTGAGAGATTTGGACGTGAAAGGGTACCAGTCTTGTCGGGGATTGGGAACCCTTCGCGAGAATGTCCAAAGTTTCAGCGGGATTTCCAAAATGTTGAGAGGAACTCGAAACATGTCAACCTTGGTTTTGAGAATCTCTCCCGGAGTTTGAGAGATTTGGACGTGAAAGGGTACCAGTCTTGTCGGGGATTGGGAACCCTTCGCAAGAATGTCCAAAGTTTCAGCGGGATTTCCAAAATGTTGAGAGGAACTCGAAACATGTCAACCTTGGTTTTGAGAATCTCTCCCGGAGTTTGAGAGATTTGGACGTGAAAGGGTAACAGTCTTGTCGGGGATTGGGAACCCTTCGCGAGAATGTCCAAAGTTTCAGCGGGATTTCCAAAATGTTGAGAGGAACTCGAATCATGTCAACCTTGGTTTTGAGAATCTCTCCCGGAGTTTGAGAGATTTGGACGTGAAAGGGTACCAGTCTTGTCGGGGATTGGGAACCCTTCGCGAGAATGTCCAAAGTTTCAGCGGGATTTCCAAAATGTTGAGAGGAACTCGAAACATGTGAACCTTGGTTTTGAGAATCTCTCCCGGAGTCTGAGAGATTTGGACGTGAAGGGGTACCAGTCTTGTCGGGGATTGGGAACCCTTCGCGAGAATGTCCAAAGTTTCAGCGGGATTTCCAAAATGTTGAGAGGAACTCGAAACATGTCAACCTTGGTTTTGAGAATCTCTCCCGGAGTTTGAGAGATTTGGACGTGAAAGGGTACCAGTCTTGTCACGGATTGGGAACCCTTCGCGAGAATGTCCAAAGTTTCAGCGGGATTTCCAAAATGTTGAGAGGAACTCGAAACATGTCAACCTTGGTTTTGAGAATCTCTCCCGGAGTTTGAGAGATTTGGACGTGAAAGGGTACCAGTCTTGTCGGGGATTGGGAACCCTTCGCCAGAATGTCCAAAGTTTCAGCGGGATTTCCAAAATGTTGAGAGGAACTCGAAACATGTCAACCTTGGTTTTGAGAATCTCTCCCGGAGTTTGAGAGATTTGGACGTGAAAGGGTACCAGTCTTGTCGGGGATTGGGAACCCTTCGCGAGAATGTCCAAAGTTTCAGCGGGATTTCCAAAATGTTGAGAGGAACTCGAAACATGTCAACCTTGGTTTTGAGAATCTCTCCCGGAGTTTGAGAGATTTGGACGTGAAAGGGTAACAGTCTTGTCGGGGATTGGGAACCCTTCGCGAGAATGTCCAAAGTTTCAGCGGGATTTCCAAAATGTTGAGAGGAACTCGAATCATGTCAACCTTGGTTTTGAGAATCTCTCCCGGAGTGTGAGAGATTTGGACGTGAAAGGGTACCAGTCTTGTCGGGGATTGGGAACCCTTCGCGAGAATGTCCAAAGTTTCAGCGGGATTTCTAAAATGTTGAGAGGAACTCGAAACATGTCAACCTTGGTTTTGAGAATCTCTCCCGGAGTTTGAGAGATTTGGACGTGAAAGGGTACCAGTCTTGTCGGGGATTGGGAACCCTTCGCGAGAATGTCCAAAGTTTCAGCGGGATTTCCAAAATGTTGAGAGGAACTCGAAACATGTCAACCTTGGTTTTGAGAATCTCTCCCGGAGTTTGAGAGATTTGGACGTGAAAGGGTAACAGTCTTGTCGGGGATTGGGAACCCTTCGCGAGAATGTCCAAAGTTTCAGCGGGATTTCCAAAATGTTGAGAGGAACTCGAATCATGTCAACCTTGGTTTTGAGAATCTCTCCCGGAGTTTGAGAGATTTGGACGTGAAAGGGTACCAGTCTTGTCGGGGATTGGGAACCCTTCGCGAGAATGTCCAAAGTTTCAGCGGGATTTCCAAAATGTTGAGAGGAACTCGAAACATGTGAACCTTGGTTTTGAGAATCTCTCCCGGAGTCTGAGAGATTTGGACGTGAAGGGGTACCAGTCTTGTCGGGGATTGGGAACCCTTCGCGAGAATGTCCAAAGTTTCAGCGGGATTTCCAAAATGTTGAGAGGAACTCGAAACATGTCAACCTTGGTTTTGAGAATCTCTCCCGGAGTTTGAGAGATTTGGACGTGAAAGGGTACCAGTCTTGTCACGGATTGGGAACCCTTCGCGAGAATGTCCAAAGTTTCAGCAGGATTTCCAAAATGTTGAGAGGAACTCGAAACATGTCAACCTTGGTTTTGAGAATCTCTACCGGAGTTTGAGAGATTTGGACGTGAAAGGGTACCAGTCTTGTCGGGGATTGGGAACCCTTCGCGAGAATGTCCAAAGTTTCAGCGGGATTTCCAAAATGTTGAGAGGAACTCGAAACATGTCAACCTTGGTTTTGAGAATCTCTCCCGGAGTTTGAGAGATTTGGACGTGAAAGGGTACCAGTCTTGTCGGGGATTGGGAACCCTTCGCGAGAATGTCCAAAGTTTCAGCGGGATTTCCAAAATGTTGAGAGGAACTCGAATCATGTCAACCTTGGTTTTGAGAATCTCTCCCGGAGTTTGAGAGATTTGGACGTGAAAGGGTACCAGTCTTGTCACGGATTGGGAACCCTTCGCGAGAATGTCCAAAGTTTCAGCGGGATTTCCAAAATGTTGAGAGGAACTCGAATCATGTCAACCTTGGTTTTGAGAATCTCTCCCGGAGTTTGAGAGATTTGGACGTGAAAGGGTACCAGTCTTGTTGGGGATTTGGAACCCTTCGCGAGAATGTAGAAAGTTTCAGCGGGATTTCCAAAATGTTGAAAGGAACTCGAAACATGTCAACCTTGGTTTTGAGAATCTCTCCCGGAGTTTGAGAGATTTGGACGTGAAAGGGTACCAGTCTTGTTGGGGATTGGGAACCCTTCGCGAGAATGTAGAAAGTTTCAGCGGGATTTCCAAAATGTTGAGAGGAACTCGAAACATGTCAACCTTGGTTTTGAGAATCTCTCCCGGAGTGTGAGAGATTTGGACGTGAAAGGGTACCAGTCTTGTCGGGGATTGGGAACCCTTCGCGAGAATGTCCAAAGTTTCAGCGGGATTTCCAAAATGTTGAGAGGAACTCGAAACATGTCAACCTTGGTTTTGAGAATCTCTCCCGGAGTTTGAGAGATTTGGACGTGAAAGGGTACCAGTCTTGTCGGGGATTGGGAACCCTTCACGAGAATGTCCAAAGTTTCAGCGGGATTTCCAAAATGTTGAGAGGACCTCGAAACATGTCAACCTTGGTTTTGAGAATCTCTCCCGGAGTTTGAGAGATTTGGACGTGAAAGGGTACCAGTCTTGTCGGGGATTGGGAACCCTTCGCGAGAATGTCCAATGTTTCAGCGGGATTTCCAAAATGTTGAGAGGAACTCGAAACATGTCAACCTTGGTTTTGAGAATCTCTCCCGGAGTTTGAGAGATTTGGACGTGAAAGGGTACCAGTCTTGTCGGGGATTGGGAACCCTTCGCGAGAATGTCCAAAGTTTCAGCGGGATTTCCAAAATGTTGAGAGGAACTCGAAACATGTGAACCTTGGTTTTGAGAATCTCTCCCGGAGTTTGAGAGATTTGGACGTGAAAGGGTACCAGTCTTGTCGGGGATTGGGAACCCTTCGCGAGAATGTCCAAAGTTTCAGCGGGATTTCCAAAATGTTGAGAGGAACTCGAAACATGTGAACCTTGGTTTTGAGAATCTCTCCCGGAGTCTGAGAGATTTGGACGTGAAGGGGTACCAGTCTTGTCGGGGATTGGGAACCCTTCGCCAGAATGTCCAAAGTTTCAGCGGGATTTCCAAAATGTTGAGAGGAACTCGAAACATGTCAACCTTGGTTTTGAGAATCTCTCCCGGAGTTTGAGAGATTTGGACGTGAAAGGGTACCAGTCTTGTCACGGATTGGGAACCCTTCGCGAGAATGTCCAAAGTTTCAGCGGGATTTCCAAAATGTTGAGAGGAACTCGAAACATGTCAACCTTGGTTTTGAGAATCTCTCCCGGAGTTTGAGAGATTTGGACGTGAAAGGGTACCAGTCTTGTCGGGGATTGGGAACCCTTCGCCAGAATGTCCAAAGTTTCAGCGGGATTTCCAAAATGTTGAGAGGAACTCGAAACATGTCAACCTTGGTTTTGAGAATCTCTCCCGGAGTTTGAGAGATTTGGACGTGAAAGGGTACCAGTCTTGTCGGGGATTGGGAACCCTTCGCGAGAATGTCCAAAGTTTCAGCGGGATTTCCAAAATGTTGAGAGGAACTCGAAACATGTCAACCTTGGTTTTGAGAATCTCTCCCGGAGTTTGAGAGATTTGGACGTGAAAGGGTAACAGTCTTGTCGGGGATTGGGAACCCTTCGCGAGAATGTCCAAAGTTTCAGCGGGATTTCCAAAATGTTGAGAGGAACTCGAATCATGTCAACCTTGGTTTTGAGAATCTCTCCCGGAGTGTGAGAGATTTGGACGTGAAAGGGTACCAGTCTTGTCGGGGATTGGGAACCCTTCGCGAGAATGTCCAAAGTTTCAGCGGGATTTCTAAAATGTTGAGAGGAACTCGAAACATGTCAACCTTGGTTTTGAGAATCTCTCCCGGAGTTTGAGAGATTTGGACGTGAAAGGGTACCAGTCTTGTCGGGGATTGGGAACCCTTCGCGAGAATGTCCAAAGTTTCAGCGGGATTTCCAAAATGTTGAGAGGAACTCGAAACATGTCAACCTTGGTTTTGAGAATCTCTCCCGGAGTTTGAGAGATTTGGACGTGAAAGGGTACCAGTCTTGTCGGGGATTGGGAACCCTTCGCGAGAATGTCCAAAGTTTCAGCGGGATTTCCAAAATGTTGAGAGGAACTCGAATCATGTGAACCTTGGTTTTGAGAATCTCTCCCGGAGTTTGAGAGATTTGGACGTGAAAGGGTACCAGTCTTGTCGGGGATTGGGAACCCTTCGCGAGAATGTCCAAAGTTTCAGCGGGATTTCCAAAATGTTGAGAGGAACTCGAAACATGTGAACCTTGGTTTTGAGAATCTCTCCCGGAGTCTGAGAGATTTGGACGTGAAGGGGTACCAGTCTTGTCGGGGATTGGGAACCCTTCGCGAGAATGTCCAAAGTTTCAGCGGGATTTCCAAAATGTTGAGAGGAACTCGAAACATGTCAACCTTGGTTTTGAGAATCTCTCCCGGAGTTTGAGAGATTTGGACGTGAAAGGGTACCAGTCTTGTCACGGATTGGGAACCCTTCGCGAGAATGTCCAAAGTTTCAGCAGGATTTCCAAAATGTTGAGAGGAACTCGAAACATGTCAACCTTGGTTTTGAGAATCTCTCCCGGAGTTTGAGAGATTTGGACGTGAAAGGGTACCAGTCTTGTCGGGGATTGGGAACCCTTCGCGAGAATGTCCAAAGTTTCAGCGGGATTTCCAAAATGTTGAGAGGAACTCGAAACATGTCAACCTTGGTTTTGAGAATCTCTCCCGGAGTTTGAGAGATTTGGACGTGAAAGGGTACCAGTCTTGTCGGGGATTGGGAACCCTTCGCGAGAATGTCCAAAGTTTCAGCGGGATTTCCAAAATGTTGAGAGGAACTCGAATCATGTCAACCTTGGTTTTGAGAATCTCTCCCGGAGTTTGAGAGATTTGGACGTGAAAGGGTACCAGTCTTGTCACGGATTGGGAACCCTTCGCGAGAATGTCCAAAGTTTCAGCGGGATTTCCAAAATGTTGAGAGGAACTCGAATCATGTCAACCTTGGTTTTGAGAATCTCTCCCGGAGTTTGAGAGATTTGGACGTGAAAGGGTACCAGTCTTGTTGGGGATTGGGAACCCTTCGCGAGAATGTAGAAAGTTTCAGCGGGATTTCCAAAATGTTGAGAGGAACTCGAAACATGTCAACCTTGGTTTTGAGAATCTCTCCCGGAGTTTGAGAGATTTGGACGTGAAAGGGTACCAGTCTTGTCGGGGATTGGGAACCCTTCGCGAGAATGTAGAAAGTTTCAGCGGGATTTCCAAAATGTTGAGAGGAACTCGAAACATGTCAACCTTGGTTTTGAGAATCTCTCCCGGAGTGTGAGAGATTTGGACGTGAAAGGGTACCAGTCTTGTCGGGGATTGGGAACCCTTCGCGAGAATGTCCAAAGTTTCAGCGGGATTTCCAAAATGTTGAGAGGAACTCGAAACATGTCAACCTTGGTTTTGAGAATCTCTCCCGGAGTTTGAGAGATTTGGACGTGAAAGGGTACCAGTCTTGTCGGGGATTGGGAACCCTTCACGAGAATGTCCAAAGTTTCAGCGGGATTTCCAAAATGTTGAGAGGACCTCGAAACATGTCAACCTTGGTTTTGAGAATCTCTCCCGGAGTTTGAGAGATTTGGACGTGAAAGGGTACCAGTCTTGTCGGGGATTGGGAACCCTTCGCGAGAATGTCCAATGTTTCAGCGGGATTTCCAAAATGTTGAGAGGAACTCGAAACATGTCAACCTTGGTTTTGAGAATCTCTCCCGGAGTTTGAGAGATTTGGACGTGAAAGGGTACCAGTCTTGTCGGGGATTGGGAACCCTTCGCGAGAATGTCCAAAGTTTCAGCGGGATTTCCAAAATGTTGAGAGGAACTCGAAACATGTGAACCTTGGTTTTGAGAATCTCTCCCGGAGTTTGAGAGATTTGGACGTGAAAGGGTACCAGTCTTGTCGGGGATTGGGAACCCTTCGCGAGAATGTCCAAAGTTTCAGCGGGATTTCCAAAATGTTGAGAGGAACTCGAAACATGTGAACCTTGGTTTTGAGAATCTCTCCCGGAGTTTGAGAGATTTGGACGTGAAAGGGTACCAGTCTTGTCGGGGATTGGGAACCCTTCGCCAGAATGTCCAAAGTTTCAGCGGGATTTCCAAAATGTTGAGAGGAACTCGAAACATGTCAACCTTGGTTTTGAGAATCTCTCCCGGAGTTTGAGAGATTTGGACGTGAAAGGGTACCAGTCTTGTCGGGGATTGGGAACCCTTCGCGAGAATGTAGAAAGTTTCAGCGGGATTTCCAAAATGTTGAGAGGAACTCGAAACATGTCAACCTTGGTTTTGAGAATCTCTCCCGGAGTGTGAGAGATTTGGACGTGAAAGGGTACCAGTCTTGTCGGGGATTGGGAACCCTTCGCCAGAATGTCCAAAGTTTCAGCGGGATTTCCAAAATGTTGAGAGGAACTCGAAACATGTCAACCTTGGTTTTGAGAATCTCTCCCGGAGTTTGAGAGATTTGGACGTGAAAGGGTACCAGTCTTGTCGGGGATTGGGAACCCTTCGCGAGAATGTCCAAAGTTTCAGCGGGATTTCCAAAATGTTGAGAGGAACTCGAAACATGTCAACCTTGGTTTTGAGAATCTCTCCCGGAGTTTGAGAGATTTGGACGTGAAAGGGTACCAGTCTTGTCGGGGATTGGGAACCCTTCGCCAGAATTTCAAAAGTTTCAGCGGGATTTCCAAAATGTTGAGAGGAACTCGAAACATGTGAACCTTGGTTTTGAGAATCTCTCCCGGAGTCTGAGAGATTTGGACGTGAAGGGGTACCAGTCTTGTCGGGGATTGGGAACCCTTCGCGAGAATGTCCAAAGTTTCAGCGGGATTTCCAAAATGTTGAGAGGAACTCGAAACATGTCAACCTTGGTTTTGAGAATCTCTCCCGGAGTTTGAGAGATTTGGACGTGAAAGGGTACCAGTCTTGTCACGGATTGGGAACCCTTCGCGAGAATGTCCAAAGTTTCAGCGGGATTTCCAAAATGTTGAGAGGAACTCGAAACATGTCAACCTTGGTTTTGAGAATCTCTCCCGGAGTCTGAGAGATTTGGACGTGAAACGGTACAAGTCTTGTCGGGGATTGGGAACCCTTCGTGAGAATGTAGAAAGTTTCAGCGGGATTTCCAAAATGTTGAGAGGAACTCGAAACATGTGAACCTTGGTTTTGAGAATCTCTCCCGGAGTTTGAGAGATTTGGACGTGAAAGGGTACCAGTCTTGTCGGGGATTGGGAACCCTTCGCCAGAATGTCCAAAGTTTCAGCGGGATTTCCAAAATGTTGAGAGGAACTCGAAACATGTGAACCTTGGTTTTGAGAATCTCACCCGGAGTTTGAGAGATTTGGACGTGAAAGGGTACCAGTCTTGTCGGGGATTGGGAACCCTTCGCCAGAATGTCCAAAGTTTCAGCGGGATTTCCAAAATGTTGAGAGGAACTCGAATCATGTCAACCTTGGTTTTGAGAATCTCTCCCGGAGTTTGAGAGATTTGGACGTGAAAGGGTACCAGTCTTGTCCGGGATTGGGAACCCTTCGCCAGAATGTCCAAAGTTTCAGCGGGATTTCCAAAATGTTGAGAGGAACTCGAAACATGTCAACCTTGGTTTTGAGAATCTCTCCCGGAGTTTGAGAGATTTGGACGTGAAAGGGTACCAGTCTTGTCGGGGATTGGGAACCCTTCGCCAGAATGTCCAAAGTTTCAGCGGGATTTCCAAAATGTTGAGAGGAACTCGAAACATGTCAACCTTGGTTTTGAGAATCTCTCCCGGAGTTTGAGAGATTTGGACGTGAAAGGGTACCAGTCTTGTCGGGGATTGGGAACCCTTCGCGAGAATGTCCAAAGTTTCAGCGGGATTTCCAAAATGTTGAGAGGAACTCGAAACATGTCAACCTTGATTTTGAGAATCTCTCCCGGAGTTTGAGAGATTTGGACGTGAAAGGGTACCAGTCTTGTCGGGGATTGGGAACCCTTCGCCAGAATGTCCAAAGTTTCAGCGGGATTTCCAAAATGTTGAAAGGAACTCGAAACATGTCAACCTCGGTTTTGAGAATCTCTCCCGGAGTTTGAGAGATTTGGACGTGAAAGGGTAACAGTCTTGTCGGGGATTGGGAACCCTTCGCCAGAATGTCCAAAGTTTCAGTGGGATTTCCAAAATGTTGAGAGGAACTCGAAACATGTCAACCTTGGTTTTGAGAATCTCTCCCGGAGTTTGAGAGATTTGGACGTGAAAGGGTACCAGTCTTGTCGAAGATTGGGAACCCTTCGCGAGAATGTCCAAAGTTTCAGCGGGATTTCCAAAATGTTGAAAGGAACTCGAATCATGTCAACCTTGGTTTTGAGAATCTCTCCCGGAGTTTGAGAGATTTGGACGTGAAAGGGTACCAGTCTTGTCGGGGATTGGGAACCCTTCGCGAGAATGTCCAAAGTTTCAGCGGGATTTCCAAAATGTTGAGAGGAACTCGAAACATGTCAACCTTGGTTTTGAGAATCTCTCCCGGAGTTTGAGAGATTTGGACGTGAAAGGGTACCAGTCTTGTCGGGGATTGGGAACCCTTCGCCAGAATGTCCAAAGTTTCAGCGGGATTTCCAAAATGTTGAGAGGAACTCGAAACATGTCAACCTTGGTTTTGAGAATCTCTCCCGGAGTTTGAGAGATTTGGACGTGAAAGGGTACCAGTCTTGTCGGGGATTGGGAACCCTTCGCGAGAATGTCCAATGTTTCAGCGGGATTTCCAAAATGTTGAAAGGAACTCGAAACATGTGAACCTTGGTTTTGAGAATCTCTCCCGGAGTTTGAGAGATTTGGACGTGAAAGGGTACCAGTCTTGTCGGGGATTGGGAACCCTTCGCCAGAATGTCCAAAGTTTCAGCGGGATTTCCAAAATGTTGAGAGGAACTCGAAACATGTGAACCTTGGTTTTGAGAATCTCTCCCGGAGTTTGAGAGATTTGGACGTGAAAGGGTACCAGTCTTGTCGGGGATTGGGAACCCTTCGCCAGAATGTCCAAAGTTTCAGCGGGATTTCCAAAATGTTGAAAGGAACTCGAAACATGTGAACCTTGGTTTTGAGAATCTCTCCCGGAGTTTGAGAGATTTGGACGTGAAAGGGTACCAGTCTTGTCGGGGATTGGGAACCCTTCGCCAGAATGTCCAAAGTTTCAGTGGGATTTCCAAAATGTTGAGAGGAACTCGAAACATGTCAACCTTGGTTTTGAGAATCTCTCCCGGAGTTTGAGAGATTTGGACGTGAAAGGGTACCAGTCTTGTCGGGGATTGGGAACCCTTCGCGAGAATGTCCAAAGTTTCAGCGGGATTTCCAAAATGTTGAGAGGAACTCGAAACATGTCAACCTTGGTTTTGAGAATCTCTCCCGGAGTTTGAGAGATTTGGACGTGAAAGGGTACCAGTCTTGTCGGGGATTGGGAACCCTTCGCGAGAATGTCCAATGTTTCAGCGGGATTTCCAAAATGTTGAAAGGAACTCGAAACATGTGAACCTTGGTTTTGAGAATCTCTCCCGGAGTTTGAGAGATTTGGACGTGAAAGGGTACCAGTCTTGTCGGGGATTGGGAACCCTTCGCCAGAATGTCCAAAGTTTCAGCGGGATTTCCAAAATGTTGAGAGGAACTCGAAACATGTCAACCTTGGTTTTGAGAATCTCTCCCGGAGTTTGAGAGATTTGGACGTGAAAGGGTACCAGTCTTGTCGGGGATTGGGAACCCTTCGCGAGAATGTCCAAAGTTTCAGCGGGATTTCCAAAATGTTGAGAGGAACTCGAAACATGTCAACCTTGATTTTGAGAATCTCTCCCGGAGTTTGAGAGATTTGGACGTGAAAGGGTACCAGTCTTGTCGGGGATTGGGAACCCTTCGCGAGAATGTCCAAAGTTTCAGCGGGATTTCCAAAATGTTGAAAGGAACTCGAAACATGTCAACCTCGGTTTTGAGAATCTCTCCCGGAGTTTGAGAGATTTGGACGTGAAAGGGTACCAGTCTTGTCGGGGATTGGGAACCCTTCGCCAGAATGTCCAAAGTTTCAGTGGGATTTCCAAAATGTTGAGAGGAACTCGAAACATGTCAACCTTGGTTTTGAGAATCTCTCCCGGAGTTTGAGAGATTTGGACGTGAAAGGGTACCAGTCTTGTCGAAGATTGGGAACCCTTCGCGAGAATGTCCAATGTTTCAGCGGGATTTCCAAAATGTTGAAAGGAACTCGAATCATGTCAACCTTGGTTTTGAGAATCTCTCCCGGAGTTTGAGAGATTTGGACGTGAAAGGGTACCAGTCTTGTCGGGGATTGGGAACCCTTCGCGAGAATGTCCAAAGTTTCAGCGGGATTTCCAAAATGTTGAGAGGAACTCGAAACATGTCAACCTTGATTTTGAGAATCTCTCCCGGAGTTTGAGAGATTTGGACGTGAAAGGGTACCAGTCTTGTCGGGGATTGGGAACCCTTCGCGAGAATGTCCAAAGTTTCAGCGGGATTTCCAAAATGTTGAAAGGAACTCGAAACATGTCAACCTCGGTTTTGAGAATCTCTCCCGGAGTTTGAGAGATTTGGACGTGAAAGGGTACCAGTCTTGTCGGGGATTGGGAACCCTTCGCCAGAATGTCCAAAGTTTCAGTGGGATTTCCAAAATGTTGAGAGGAACTCGAAACATGTCAACCTTGGTTTTGAGAATCTCTCCCGGAGTTTGAGAGATTTGGACGTGAAAGGGTACCAGTCTTGTCGAAGATTGGGAACCCTTCGCGAGAATGTCCAATGTTTCAGCGGGATTTCCAAAATGTTGAAAGGAACTCGAATCATGTCAACCTTGGTTTTGAGAATCTCTCCCGGAGTTTGAGAGATTTGGACGTGAAAGGGTACCAGTCTTGTCGGGGATTGGGAACCCTTCGCGAGAATGTCCAAAGTTTCAGCAGGATTTCCAAAATGTTGAGAGGAACTCGAAACATGTCAACCTTGGTTTTGAGAATCTCTCCCGGAGTTTGAGAGATTTGGACGTGAAAGGGTACCAGTCTTGTCGGGGATTGGGAACCCTTCGCGAGAATGTCCAAAGTTTCAGCGGGATTTCCAAAATGTTGAGAGGAACTCGAAACATGTCAACCTTGGTTTTGAGAATCTCTCCCGGAGTTTGAGAGATTTGGACGTGAAAGGGTACCAGTCTTGTCGGGGATTGGGAACCCTTCGTGAGAATGTCCAATGTTTCAGCGGGATTTTCAAAATGTTGAAAGGAACTCGAAACATGTCAACCTTGGTTTTGAGAATCTCTCCCGGAGTTTGAGAGATTTGGACGTGAAAGGGTACCAGTCTTGTCGGGGATTGGGAACCCTTCGCCAGAATGTCCAAAGTTTCAGTGGGATTTCCAAAATGTTGAGAGGAACTCGAAACATGTCAACCTTGGTTTTGAGAATCTCTCCCGGAGTTTGAGAGATTTGGACGTGAAAGGGTACCAGTCTTGTCGGGGATTGGGAACCCTTCGCGAGAATGTCCAAAGTTTCAGCGGGATTTCCAAAATGTTGAGAGGAACTCGAAACATGTCAACCTTGGTTTTGAGAATCTCTCCCGGAGTTTGAGAGATTTGGACGTGAAAGGGTACCAGTCTTGTCACGGATTGGGAACCCTTCGCGAGAATGTCCAATGTTTCAGCGGGATTTCCAAAATGTTGAGAGGAACTCGAATCATGTCAACCTTGGTTTTGAGAATCTCTCCCGGAGTTTGAGAGATTTGGACGTGAAAGCGTACCAGTCTTGTCGGGGATTGGGAACCCTTCGCCAGAATGTCCAAAGTTTCAGCGGGATTTCCAAAATGTTGAGAGGAACTCGAAACATGTCAACCTTGATTTTGAGAATCTCTCCCGGAGTTTGAGAGATTTGGACGTGAAAGGGTACCAGTCTTGTCGGGGATTGGGAACCCTTCGACAGAATGTCCAAAGTTTCAGCGGGATTTCCAAAATGTTGAAAGGAACTCGAAACATGTCAACCTTGGTTTTGAGAATCTCTCCCGGAGTTTGAGAGATTTGGACGTGAAAGGGTACCAGTCTTGTCGGGGATTGGGAACCCTTCGCCAGAATGTCCAAAGTTTCAGTGGGATTTCCAAAATGTTGAGAGGAACTCGAAACATGTCAACCTTGGTTTTGAGAATCTCTCCCGGAGTTTGAGAGATTTGGACGTGAAAGGGTACCAGTCTTGTCGAAGATTGGGAACCCTTCGCGAGAATGTCCAAAGTTTCAGCGGGATTTCCAAAATGTTGAAAGGAACTCGAATCATGTCAACCTTGGTTTTGAGAATCTCTCCCGGAGTTTGAGAGATTTGGACGTGAAAGGGTACCAGTCTTGTCGGGGATTGGGAACCCTTCGCGAGAATGTCCAAAGTTTCAGCGGGATTTCCAAAATGTTGAGAGGAACTCGAAACATGTCAACCTTGGTTTTGAGAATCTCTCCCGGAGTTTGAGAGATTTGGACGTGAAAGGGTACCAGTCTTGTCGGGGATTGGGAACCCTTCGCGAGAATGTCCAAAGTTTCAGCGGGATTTCCAAAATGTTGAGAGGAACTCGAAACATGTCAACCTTGGTTTTGAGAATCTCTCCCGGAGTTTGAGAGATTTGGACGTGAAAGGGTACCAGTCTTGTCGGGGATTGGGAACCCTTCGCGAGAATGTCCAAAGTTTCAGCGGGATTTCCAAAATGTTGAGAGGAACTCGAAACATGTGAACCTTGGTTTTGAGAATCTCTCCCGGAGTTTGAGAGATTTGGACGTGAAAGGGTACCAGTCTTGTCGGGGATTGGGAACCCTTCGCCAGAATGTCCAAAGTTTCAGCGGGATTTCCAAAATGTTGAGAGGAACTCGAAACATGTGAACCTTGGTTTTGAGAATCTCTCCCGGAGTTTGAGAGATTTGGACGTGAAAGGGTACCAGTCTTGTCGGGGATTGGGAACCCTTCGCGAGAATGTCCAAAGTTTCAGCGGGATTTCCAAAATGTTGAGAGGAACTCGAATCATGTCAACCTTGGTTTTGAGAATCTCTCCCGGAGTTTGAGAGATTTGGACGTGAAAGGGTACCAGTCTTGTCGGGGATTGGGAACCCTTCGCGAGAATGTCCAATGTTTCAGCGGGATTTCCAAAATGTTGAAAGGAACTCGAAACATGTGAACCTTGGTTTTGAGAATCTCTCCCGGAGTTTGAGAGATTTGGACGTGAAAGGGTACCAGTCTTGTCGGGGATTGGGAACCCTTCGCGAGAATGTCCAAAGTTTCAGCGGGATTTCCAAAATGTTGAGAGGAACTCGAAACATGTGAACCTTGGTTTTGAGAATCTCTCCCGGAGTTTGAGAGATTTGGACGTGAAAGGGTACCAGTCTTGTCGGGGATTGGGAACCCTTCGCCAGAATGTCCAAAGTTTCAGCGGGATTTCCAAAATGTTGAAAGGAACTCGAAACATGTCAACCTCGGTTTTGAGAATCTCTCCCGGAGTTTGAGAGATTTGGATGTGAAAGGGTACCAGTCTTGTCGGGGATTGGGAACCCTTCGCCAGAATGTCCAAAGTTTCAGTGGGATTTCCAAAATGTTGAGAGGAACTCGAAACATGTCAACCTTGGTTTTGAGAATCTCTCCCGGAGTTTGAGAGATTTGGACGTGAAAGGGTACCAGTCTTGTCGAAGATTGGGAACCCTTCGCGAGAATGTCCAATGTTTCAGCGGGATTTCCAAAATGTTGAAAGGAACTCGAATCATGTCAACCTTGGTTTTGAGAATCTCTCCCGGAGTTTGAGAGATTTGGACGTGAAAGGGTACCAGTCTTGTCGGGGATTGGGAACCCTTCGCGAGAATGTCCAAAGTTTCAGCAGGATTTCCAAAATGTTGAGAGGAACTCGAAACATGTCAACCTTGGTTTTGAGAATCTCTCCCGGAGTTTGAGAGATTTGGACGTGAAAGGGTACCAGTCTTGTCGGGGATTGGGAACCCTTCGCGAGAATGTCCAAAGTTTCAGCGGGATTTCCAAAATGTTGAGAGGAACTCGAAACATGTGAACCTTGGTTTTGAGAATCTCTCCCGGAGTTTGAGAGATTTGGACGTGAAAGGGTACCAGTCTTGTCGGGGATTGGGAACCCTTCGCGAGAATGTCCAAAGTTTCAGCGGGATTTCCAAAATGTTGAGAGGAACTCGAAACATGTGAACCTTGGTTTTGAGAATCTCTCCCGGAGTTTGAGAGATTTGGACGTGAAAGGGTACCAGTCTTGTCGGGGATTGGGAACCCTTCGCCAGAATGTCCAAAGTTTCAGCGGGATTTCCAAAATGTTGAGAGGAACTCGAATCATGTCAACCTTGGTTTTGAGAATCTCTCCCGGAGTTTGAGAGATTTGGACGTGAAAGGGTACCAGTCTTGTCGGGGATTGGGAACCCTTCGCCAGAATGTCCAAAGTTTCAGTGGGATTTCCAAAATTTTGAGAGGAACTCGAAACATGTCAACCTTGGTTTTGAGAATCTCTCCCGGAGTTTGAGAGATTTGGACCTGAAAGGGTACCAGTCTTGTCGAAGATTGGGAACCCTTCGCGAGAATGTCCAAAGTTTCAGCGGGATTTCCAAAATGTTGAAAGGAACTCGAATCATGTCAACCTTGGTTTTGAGAATCTCTCCCGGAGTTTGAGAGATTTGGACGTGAAAGGGTACCAGTCTTGTCGGGGATTGGGAACCCTTCGCGAGAATGTCCAAAGTTTCAGCGGGATTTCCAAAATGTTGAGAGGAACTCGAAACATGTCAACCTTGGTTTTGAGAATCTCTCGCGGAGTTTGAGAGATTTGGACGTGAAAGGGTACCAGTCTTGTCGGGGATTGGGAACCCTTCGCCAGAATGTCCAAAGTTTCAGCAGGATTTCCAAAATGTTGAGAGGAACTCGAAACATGTCAACCTTGGTTTTGAGAATCTCTCCCGGAGTTTGAGAGATTTGGACGTGAAAGGGTACCAGTCTTGTCGGGGATTGGGAACCCTTCGCGAGAATGTCCAAAGTTTCAGCGGGATTTCCAAAATGTTGAGAGGAACTCGAAACATGTCAACCTTGGTTTTGAGAATCTCTCCCGGAGTTTGAGAGATTTGGACGTGAAAGGGTACCAGTCTTGTCGGGGATTGGGAACCCCTCGCGAGAATGTCCAAAGTTTCAGCAGGATTTCCAAAATGTTGAGAGGAACTCGAAACATGTCAACCTTGGTTTTGAGAATCTCTCCCGGAGTTTGAGAGATTTGGACGTGAAAGTGTACCAGTCTTGTCGGGGATTGGGAACCCTTCGCCAGAATGTCCAATGTTTCAGTGGGATTTCCAAAATGTTGAGAGGAACTCGAAACATGTCAACCTTGGTTTTGAGAATCTCTCCCGGAGTTTGAGAGATTTGGACGTGAAAGGGTACCAGTCTTGTCGAAGATTGGGAACCCTTCGCGAGAATGTCCAAAGTTTCAGCGGGATTTCCAAAATGTTGAAAGGAACTCGAATCATGTCAACCTTGGTTTTGAGAATCTCTCCCGGAGTTTGAGAGATTTGGACGTGAAAGGGTACCAGTCTTGTCGGGGATTGGGAACCCTTCGCGAGAATGTCCAATGTTTCAGCAGGATTTCCAAAATGTTGAGAGGAACTCGAAACATGTCAACCTTGGTTTTGAGAATCTCTCGCGGAGTTTGAGAGATTTGGACGTGAAAGGGTACCAGTCTTGTCGGGGATTGGGAACCCTTCGTGAGAATGTCCAAAGTTTCAGCGGGATTTCCAAAATGTTGAGAAGAACTCGAAACATGTGAATCTTGGTTTTGAGAATCTCTCCCGGAGTTTGAGAGATTTGGACATGAAAGGGTACCAGTCTTGTCGGGGATTGGGAACCCTTCGTGAGAATGTCCAAAGTTTCAGCGGGATTTCCAAAATGTTGAGAGGAACTCGAAACATGTGAACCTTGGTTTTGAGAATCTCTCCCGGAGTTTGAGAGATTTGGACGTGAAAGGGTACCAGTCTTGTCGGGGATTGGGAACCCTTCGCGAGAATGTCCAAAGTTTCAGCGGGATTTCCAAAATGTTGAGAGGAACTCGAATCATGTCAACCTTGGTTTTGAGAATCTCTCCCGGAGTTTGAGAGATTTGCACGTGAAAGGGTACCAGTCTTGTCGGGGATTGGGAACCCTTCGCGAGAATGTCCAATGTTTCAGCGGGATTTCCAAAATGTTGAAAGGAACTCGAAACATGTGAACCTTGGTTTTGAGAATCTCTCCCGGAGTTTGAGAGATTTGGACGTGAAAGGGTACCAGTCTTGTCGGGGATTGGGAACCCTTCGCGAGAATGTCCAAAGTTTCAGCGGGATTTCCAAAATGTTGAGAGGAACTCGAAACATGTCAACCTTGATTTTGAGAATCTCTCCCGGAGTTTGAGAGATTTGGATGTGAAAGGGTACCAGTCTTGTCGGGGATTGGGAACCCTTCGCCAGAATGTCCAAAGTTTCAGTGGGATTTCCAAAATTTTGAGAGGAACTCGAAACATGTCAACCTTGGTTTTGAGAATCTCTCCCGGAGTTTGAGAGATTTGGACGTGAAAGGGTACCAGTCTTGTCGAAGATTGGGAACCCTTCGCGAGAATGTCCAAAGTTTCAGCGGGATTTCCAAAATGTTGAAAGGAACTCGAATCATGTCAACCTTGGTTTTGAGAATCTCTCCCGGAGTTTGAGAGATTTGGACGTGAAAGGGTACCAGTCTTGTCGGGGATTGGGAACCCTTCGCGAGAATGTCCAAAGTTTCAGCAGGATTTCCAAAATGTTGAGAGGAACTCGAAACATGTCAACCTTGGTTTTGAGAATCTCTCCCGGAGTTTGAGAGATTTGGACGTGAAAGGGTACCAGTCTTGTCGGGGATTGGGAACCCTTCGCGAGAATGTCCAAAGTTTCAGCGGGATTTCCAAAATGTTGAGAGGAACTCGAAACATGTCAACCTTGGTTTTGAGAATCTCTCCCGGAGTTTGAGAGATTTGGACGTGAAAGGGTAACAGTCTTGTCGGGGATTGGGAACCCTTCGCGAGAATGTCCAAAGTTTCAGCAGGATTTCCAAAATGTTGAGAGGAACTCGAAACATGTCAACCTTGGTTTTGAGAATCTCTCCCGGAGTTTGAGAGATTTGGACGTGAAAGGGTACCAGTCTTGTCGGGGATTGGGAACCCTTCGCGAGAATGTCCAAAGTTTCAGCGGGATTTCTAAAATGTTGAAAGGAACTCGAAACATGTCAACCTTGGTTTTGAGAATCTCTCCCGGAGTCTGAGAGATTTGGACGTGAAAGGGTACCAGTCTTGTCGGGGATTGGGAACCCTTCGCGAGAATGTCCAAAGTTTCAGCGGGATTTCCAAAATGTTGAGAGGAACTCGAAACATGTCAACCTTGGTTTTGAGAATCTCTCCCGGAGTTTGAGAGATTTGGACGTGAAAGGGTACCAGTCTTGTCGGGGATTGGGAACCCTTCACGAGAATGTCCAAAGTTTCAGCGGGATTTCCAAAATGTTGAGAGGAACTCGAAACATGTCAACCTTGGTTTTGAGAATCTCTCCCGGAGTTTGAGAGATTTGTACGTGAAAGGGTACCAGTCTTGTCGGGGATTGGGAACCCTTCGCGAGAATGTCCAAAGTTTCAGCGGGATTTCCAAAATGTTGAGAGGAACTCGAAACATGTGAACCTTGGTTTTGAGAATCTCTCCCGGAGTTTGAGAGATTTGGACGTGAAAGGGTACCAGTCTTGTCGGGGATTGGGAACCCTTCGCCAGAATGTCCAAAGTTTCAGCGGGATTTCCAAAATGTTGAGAGGAACTCGAAACATGTCAACCTTGGTTTTGAGAATCTCTCCCGGAGTTTGAGAGATTTGGACGTGAAAGGGTACCAGTCTTCACAGTATCACACAGTATCACAGTATGTTTGGGATTGGAAGGGACCTCAAAAGATCATCTAGTCCAATCCCCCTGCTGGAGCAGGAACACCTAGGTGAGGTCGCACAGGAACATGTCCAGGCGGGTTTTGAATGTCTCCAGAGAAGGAGACTCCACAACTTCCCTGGGCAGCCTGTTCCAGTGCTCTGTCACCCTCACTGAGAAGAAGTTTCTTCTCAAATTTAAGTGGATCCTCTTGTGTTCCAGCTTGATCCCATTACCCCTTGTCCTATCATTGTTTGCCACTGAGAAGAGTCTGGCTCCATCCTCATGGCACTCACCCTTTATATATTTATAAACATTAATAAGGTCCCCCCTTAGTCTCCTCTTCTCCAAACTAAAGAGACCCAGCTCCCTCAGCCTTTCTTCATAAGGGAGGTGCTCCACTCCCTTAATCATCTTCGTTGCCCTACGCTGGACCCTCTCCAGCAGTTCCCTGTCCTTCTTGAACTGAGGGGCCCAGAACTGGACACAATATTCCAGATGTGGTCTCACCAGGGCAGAGTAGAGGGGAAGGAGGACCTCTCTCGATCTACTAACCACCCCCCTTCTAATACACCCCAGGATGCCATTGGCCTTCCTGGCCACAAGGGCACAGTGCTGGCTCATGGTCATCCTGTTGTCCACCAGGACCCCCAGGTCCCTTTCCCCTACACTGCTCTCTAATATGTAATCTCCCAACCTATACTGGAACCTGGGGTTGTTCCTGCCCAGATGCAGGACTCTACACTTGTCCTTGTTAAATTTCATCAGGTTGTTCCCTGCCCAGCTCTCCAGCCTGTCCAGGTCCCGCTGGATGGCAGCACAGCCCTCCGGCGTGTCAGCCACTCCTCCTAGCTTGGTGTCATCAGCAAACTTGCTGATAGTACACTCAATTCCCTCGTCCAAGTCGTTAATGAATATATTGAATAATATTGGCCCCAGCACTGACCCTTGGGGCACTCCACTAGATACTGACCTCCAACTAGACTCCGCACCATTGACTACCACTCTCTGGCTTCTCTCCCTAAGCCAGTTTGCAACCCACCTCACTACTCTATTGTCTAGACCACACCTCCTCAACTTAGCTGTGAGGATGCTGTGGGAGACTGTGTCAAAGGCTTTACTGAAGTCAAGGTAGACAACATCCACCGCTCTGCCACCATCCATCCACCTTGTTACATTCTCATAAAAGGCTATGAGGTTGGTCAAGCATGACCTACCCTTGGTAAAGCCATGCTGACTGCCCCTAATAACCCTCTTATCCTTGATATGCCTTGAGATGGCACCAAGGATAAGCTGTTCCATTACTTTCCCAGGGACAGAGGTGAGGCTGACCGGTCTATAATTACCCGGGTCCTCCTTCTTGCCCTTTTTGAAGACTGGAGTGACATTTGCTTTCCTCCAATCCTCGGGCACCTCTCCCGTTTCCCAAGACTTGGCAAAGATGATGGAGAGCGGTCCAGCAATGACTTCAGCCAGCTTCCTCAGCACCCGCGGATGCATCCCATCTGGACCCATGGATTTATGAATGTCCAGACTATTTAATTGCTCCCTAACCCAGTCCTCATCGACTAAAGCAAACTCCTCCATTGACCTGGCTTCATCCGGGGTCTCAGGGGTACAGGGCTCCCCAGGACAGTCTTGTCGGGGATTGGGAACCCTTCGCGAGAATGTCCAAAGTTTCAGCGGGATTTCCAAAATGTTGAGAGGAACTCGAAACATGTCAACCTTGGTTTTGAGAATCTCTCCCGGAGTTTGAGAGATTTGGACGTGAAAGGGTACAAGTCTTGTCGGGGATTGGGAACCCTTCGCGAGAATGTCCAAAGTTTCAGCGGGATTTCCAAAATGTTGAGAGGAACTCGAAACATGTCAACCTTGGTTTTGAGAATCTCTCCCGGAGTTTGAGAGATTTGGACGCTAAAGGGTATCAGTCTTGATGGGAATTGGGAACCCTTCGCGAGAATGTCCAAAGTTTCAGCGGGATTTCCAAAATGTTGAGAGGAACTCGAAACATGTCAACCTTGGTTTTGAGAATCTCTCCCGGAGTTTGAGAGATTTGGACGTGAAAGGGTACCAGTCTTGTCGGGGATTGGGAACCCTTCACGAGAATGTCCAAAGTTTCAGCGGGATTTCCAAAATGTTGAGAGGAACTCGAAACATGTGAACCTTGGTTTTGAGAATCTCTCCCGGAGTCTGAGAGATTTGGACGTGAAAGGGTACCAGTCTTGTCGGGGATTGGGAACCCTTCGCGAGAATGTCCAAAGTTTCAGCAGGATTTCCAAAATGTTGAGAGGAACTCGAAACATGTGAACCTTGGTTTTGAGAATCTCTCCCGGAGTTTGAGAGATTTGGACGTGAAAGGGTACCAGTCTTGTCGGGGATTGGGAACCCTTCGCCAGAATGTCCAAAGTTTCAGCGGGATTTCCAAAATGTTGAGAGGAACTCGAAACATGTCAACCTTGGTTTTGAGAATCTCTCCCGGAGTTTGAGAGATTTGGACGTGAAAGTGTACAAGTCTTGTCGGGGATTGGGAACCCTTCGCGAGAATGTCCAAAGTTTCAGCGGGATTTCCAAAATGTTGAGAGGAACTCGAAACATGTCAACCTTGGTTTTTAGAATCTCTCCCGGAGTTTGAGAGATTTGGACGCTAAAGGGTATCAGTCTTGACGGGGATTGGGAACCCTTCGCGAGAATGTCCAAAGTTTCAGCGGGATTTCCAAAATGTTGAGAGGAACTCGAAACATGTCAACCTTGGTTTTGAGAATCTCTCCCGGAGTCTGAGAGATTTGGACGTGAAAGGGTACCAGTCTTGTCGGGGATTGGGAACCCTTCGCGAGAATGTCCACAGTTTCAGCGGGATTTCCAAAATGTTGAGAGGAACTCGAAACATGTCAACCTTGGTTTTGAGAATCTCTCCCGGAGTTTGAGAGATTTGGACGTGAAAGGGTACCAGTCTTGTCGGGGATTGGGAACCCTTCGCGAGAATGTCCAAAGTTTCAGCGGGATTTCCAAAATGTTGAGAGGAACTCGAATCATGTCAACCTTGGTTTTGAGAATCTCTCCCGGAGTTTGAGAGATTTGGACGTGAAAGGGTACCAGTCTTGTCGGGGATTGGGAACCCTTCACGAGAATGTCCAAAGTTTCAGCGGGATTTCCAAAATGTTGAGAGGAACTCGAAACATGTCAACCTTGGTTTTGAGAATCTCTCCCGGAGTTTGAGAGATTTGGACGTGAAAGGGTACCAGTCTTGTCGGGGATTGGGAACCCTTCGCCAGAATGTCCAAAGTTTCAGCGGGATTTCCAAAATGTTGAGAGGAACTCGAATCATGTCAACCTTGGTTTTGAGAATCTCTCCCGGAGTTTGAGAGATTTGGACGTGAAAGGGTACCAGTCCTGTCGGGGATTGGGAACCCTTCGCGAGAATGTCCAAAGTCTCAGCGGGATTTCCAAAATGTTGAGAGGAACTCGAAACATGTTCAACCTTGGTTTTGAGAATCTCTCCCGGAGTTTGAGAGATTTGGACGTGAAAGGGTACCAGTCTTGTCGGGGATTGGGAACCCTTCGCGAGAATGTCCAAAGTTTCAGCGGGATTTCCAAAATGTTGAGAGGAACTCGAAACATGTGAACCTTGGTTTTGAGAATCTCTCCCGGAGTTTGAGAGATTTGGACGTGAAAGGGTACCAGTCTTGTCGGGGATTGGGAACCCTTCGCGAGAATGTCCAAAGTTTCAGCAGGATTTCCAAAATGTTGAGAGGAACTCGAAACATGTCAACCTTGGTTTTGAGAATCTCTCCCGGAGTTTGAGAGATTTGGACGTGAAAGGGTACCAGTCTTGTCGGGGATTGGGAACCCTTCGCGAGAATGTCCAATGTTTCAGCGGGATTTCCAAAATGTTGAGAGGAACTCGAAACATGTCAACCTTGGTTTTGAGAATCTCTCCCGGAGTTTGAGAGATTTGGACGTGAAAGGGTACCAGTCTTGTCGGGGATTGGGAACCCTTCGCGAGAATGTCCAAAGTTTCAGCAGGATTTCCAAAATGTTGAGAGGAACTCGAAACATGTCAACCTTGGTTTTGAGAATCTCTCCCGGAGTTTGAGAGATTTGGACGTGAAAGGGTACCAGTCTTGTCGGGGATTGGGAACCCTTCGCGAGAATGTCCAATGTTTCAGCGGGATTTCCAAAATGTTGAAAGGAACTCGAAACATGTGAACCTTGGTTTTGAGAATCTCTCCCGGAGTTTGAGAGATTTGGACGTGAAAGGGTACCAGTCTTGTCGGGGATTGGGAACCCTTCGCCAGAATGTCCAAAGTTTCAGCGGGATTTCCAAAATGTTGAAAGGAACTCGAAACATGTGAACCTTGGTTTTGAGAATCTCTCCCGGAGTCTGAGAGATTTGGACGTGAAAGGGTACCAGTCTTGTCGGGGATTGGGAACCCTTCGCGAGAATGTCCAAAGTTTCAGCGGGATTTCCAAAATGTTGAGAGGAACTCGAAACATGTCAACCTTGGTTTTGAGAATCTCTCCCGGAGTTTGAGAGATTTGGACATGAAAGGGTACCAGTCTTGTCGGGGATTGGGAACCCTTTACGAGAATGTCCAAAGTTTCAGCGGGATTTCCAAAATGTTGAGAGGAACTCGAAACATGTCAACCTTGGTTTTGAGAATCTCTCCCGGAGTTTGAGAGATTTGTACGTGAAAGGGTACCAGTCTTGTCGGGGATTGGGAACCCTTCGCGAGAATGTCCAAAGTTTCAGCGGGATTTCCAAAATGTTGAGAGGAACTCGAAACATGTCAACCTCGGTTTTGAGAATCTCTCCCGGAGTTTGAGAGATTTGGACGTGAAAGGGTACCAGTCTTGTCGGGGATTGGGAACCCTTCGCCAGAATGTCCAAAGTTTCAGCGGGATTTCCAAAATGTTGAGAGGAACTCGAAACATGTCAACCTTGGTTTTGAGAATCTCTCCCGGAGTTTGAGAGATTTGGACGTGAAAGGGTACCAGTCTTCACAGTATCACACAGTATCACAGTATGTTTGGGATTGGAAGGGACCTCAAAAGATCATCTAGTCCAATCCCCCTGCTGGAGCAGGAACACCTAGGTGAGGTCGCACAGGAACATGTCCAGGCGGGTTTTGAATGTCTCCAGAGAAGGAGACTCCACAACTTCCCTGGGCAGCCTGTTCCAGTGCTCTGTCACCCTCACTGAGAAGAAGTTTCTTCTCAAATTTAAGTGGAACCTCTTGTGTTCCAGCTTGATCCCATTACCCCTTGTCCTATCATTGTTTGCCACTGAGAAGAGTCTGGCTCCATCCTCATGGCACTCACCCTTTATATATTTATAAACATTAATAAGGTCCCCCCTTAGTCTCCTCTTCTCCAAACTAAAGAGACCCAGCTCCCTCAGCCTTTCTTCATAAGGGAGGTGCTCCACTCCCTTAATCATCTTCGTTGCCCTACGCTGGACCCTCTCCAGCAGTTCCCTGTCCTTCTTGAACTGAGGGGCCCAGAACTGGACACAATATTCCAGATGTGGTCTCACCAGGGCAGAGTAGAGGGGAAGGAGGACCTCTCTCGATCTACTAACCACCCCCCTTCTAATACACCCCAGGATGCCATTGGCCTTCCTGGCCACAAGGGCACAGTGCTGGCTCATGGTCATCCTGTTGTCCACCAGGACCCCCAGGTCCCTTTCCCCTACACTGCTCTCTAATATGTAATCTCCCAACCTATACTGGAACCTGGGGTTGTTCCTGCCCAGATGCAGGACTCTACACTTGTCCTTGTTAAATTTCATCAGGTTGTTCCCTGCCCAGCTCTCCAGCCTGTCCAGGTCCCGCTGGATGGCAGCACAGCCCTCCGGCGTGTCAGCCACTCCTCCTAGCTTGGTGTCATCAGCAAACTTGCTGATAGTACACTCAATTCCCTCGTCCAAGTCGTTAATGAATATATTGAATAATATTGGCCCCAGCACTGACCCTTGGGGCACTCCACTAGATACTGACCTCCAACTAGACTCCGCACCATTGACTACCACTCTCTGGCTTCTCTCCCTAAGCCAGTTTGCAACCCACCTCACTACTCTATTGTCTAGACCACACCTCCTCAACTTAGCTGTGAGGATGCTGTGGGAGACTGTGTCAAAGGCTTTACTGAAGTCAAGGTAGACAACATCCACCGCTCTGCCACCATCCATCCACCTTGTTACATTCTCATAAAAGGCTATGAGGTTGGTCAAGCATGACCTACCCTTGGTAAAGCCATGCTGACTGCCCCTAATAACCCTCTTATCCTTGATATGCCTTGAGATGGCACCAAGGATAAGCTGTTCCATTACTTTCCCAGGGACAGAGGTGAGGCTGACCGGTCTATAATTACCCGGGTCCTCCTTCTTGCCCTTTTTGAAGACTGGAGTGACATTTGCTTTCCTCCAATCCTCGGGCACCTCTCCCGTTTCCCAAGACTTGGCAAAGATGATGGAGAGCGGTCCAGCAATGACTTCAGCCAGCTCCCTCAGCACCCGCGGATGCATCCCATCTGGACCCATGGATTTATGAATGTCCAGACTATTTAATTGCTCCCTAACCAAGTCCTCATCGACTAAAGCAAACTCCTCCATTGACCTGGCTTCATCCGGGGTCTCAGGGGTACAGGGCTCCCCAGGACAGTCTTGTCGGGGATTGGGAACCCTTCACGAGAATGTCCAAAGTTTCAGCGGGATTTCCAAAATGTTGAGAGGAACTCGAAACATGTCAACCTTGGTTTTGAGAATCTCTCCCGGAGTTTGAGAGATTTGGACGTGAAAGGGTACAAGTCTTGTCGGGGATTGGGAACCCTTCGCGAGAATGTCCAAAGTTTCAGCGGGATTTCCAAAATGTTGAAAGGAACTCGAAACATGTGAACCTTGGTTTTGAGAATCTCTCCCGGAGTCTGAGAGATTTGGACGTGAAAGGGTACCAGTCTTGTCGGGGATTGGGAACCCTTCGCGAGAATGTCCAAAGTTTCAGCGGGATTTCCAAAATGTTGAGAGGAACTCGAAACATGTCAACCTTGGTTTTTAGAATCTCTCCCGGAGTTTGAGAGATTTGGACGCTAAAGGGTATCAGTCTTGACGGGGATTGGGAACCCTTCGCGAGAATGTCCAAAGTTTCAGCGGGATTTCCAAAATGTTGAGAGGAACTCGAAACATGTTCAACCTTGGTTTTGAGAATCTCTCCCGGAGTTTGAGAGATTTGGACGTGAAAGGGTACCAGTCTTGTCGGGGATTGGGAACCCTTCGCCAGAATGTCCAAAGTTTCAGCGGGATTTCCAAAATGTTGAGAGGAACTCGAAACATGTGAACCTTGGTTTTGAGAATCTCTCCCGGAGTTTGAGAGATATGAACGTGAAAGGGTACCAGTCTTGTCGGGGATTGGGAACCCTTCGCGAGAATGTCCAAAGTTTCAGCAGGATTTCCAAAATGTTGAGAGGAACTCGAAACATGTCAACCTTGGTTTTGAGAATCTCTCCCGGAGTTTGAGAGATTTGGACGTGAAAGGGTACCAGTCTTGTCGGGGATTGGGAACCCTTCGCGAGAATGTCCAAAGTTTCAGCGGGATTTCCAAAATGTTGAGAGGAACTCGAATCATGTCAACCTTGGTTTTGAGAATCTCTCCCGGAGTTTGAGAGATTTGGACGTGAAAGGGTACCAGTCTTGTCGGGGATTGGGAACCCTTCGCGAGAATGTCCAAAGTCTCAGCGGGATTTCCAAAATGTTGAAAGGAACTCGAAACATGTTCAACCTTGGTTTTGAGAATCTCTCCCGGAGTTTGAGAGATTTGGACGTGAAAGGGTACCAGTCTTGTAGGGGATTGGGAACCCTTCGCGAGAATGTCCAAAGTTTCAGCGGGATTTCCAAAATGTTGAGAGGAACTCGAATCATGTCAACCTTGGTTTTGAGAATCTCTCCCGGAGTTTGAGAGATTTGGACGTGAAAGGGTACCAGTCTTGTCGGGGATTGGGAACCCTTCGCCAGAATGTCCAAAGTTTCAGCGGGATTTCCAAAATGTTGAGAGGAACTCGAATCATGTCAACCTTGGTTTTGAGAATCTCTCCCGGAGTTTGAGAGATTTGGACGTGAAAGGGTACCAGTCTTGTCGGGGATTGGGAACCCTTCGCGAGAATGTCCAAAGTTTCAGCGGGATTTCCAAAATGTTGAGAGGAACTCGAAACATGTCAACCTTGGTTTTGAGAATCTCTCCCGGAGTTTGAGAGATTTGGACGTGAAAGGGTACCAGTCTTGTCGGGGATTGGGAACCCTTCGCGAGAATGTCCAAAGTTTCAGCGGGATTTCCAAAATGTTGAAAGGAACTCGAAACATGTCAACCTTGGTTTTGAGAATCTCTCCCGGAGTTTGAGAGATTTGGACGTGAAAGGGTACCAGTCTTGTCGGGGATTGGGAACCCTTCGCCAGAATGTCCAAAGTTTCAGCGGGATTTCCAAAATGTTGAGAGGAACTCGAATCATGTCAACCTTGGTTTTGAGAATCTCTCCCGGAGTTTGAGAGATTTGGACGTGAAAGGGTACCAGTCTTGTCGGGGATTGGGAACCCTTCGCGAGAATGTCCAATGTTTCAGCGGGATTTCCAAAATGTGGAGAGGAACTCGAAACATGTGAACCTTGGTTTTGAGAATCTCTCCCGGAGTTTGAGAGATTTGGACGTGAAAGGGTACCAGTCTTGTCGGGGATTGGGAACCCTTTGCGAGAATGTCCAAAGTTTCAGCGGGATTTCCAAAATGTTGAGAGGAACTCGAATCATGTCAACCTTGGTTTTGAGAATCTCTCCCGGAGTTTGAGAGATTTGGACGTGAAAGGGTAGCAGTCTTGTCGGGGATTGGGAACCCTTCGCCAGAATGTCCAAAGTTTCAGCGGGATTTCCAAAATGTTGAGAGGAACTCGAAACATGTCAACCTTGGTTTTGAGAATCTCTCCCAGAGTTTGAGAGATTTGGACGTGAAAGGGTACCAGTCTTGTCGGGGATTGGGAACCCTTCGCCAGAATGTCCAAAGTTTCAGCGGGATTTCCAAAATGTTGAGAGGAACTCGAATCATGTCAACCTTGGTTTTGAGAATCTCTCCCGGAGTTTGAGAGATTTGGACGTGAAAGGGTACCAGTCTTGTCGGGGATTGGGAACCCTTCGCGAGAATGTCCAAAGTTTCAGCGGGATTTCCAAAATGTTGAGAGGAACTCGAAACATGTGAACCTTGGTTTTGAGAATCTCTCCCAGAGTTTGAGAGATTTGGACGTGAAAGGGTACCAGTCTTGTCGGGGATTGGGAACCCTTCGCGAGAATGTCCAAAGTTTCAGCGGGATTTCCAAAATGTTGAGAGGAACTCGAATCATGTCAACCTTGGTTTTGAGAATCTCTCCCGGAGTTTGAGAGATTTGGACGTGAAAGGGTAGCAGTCTTGTCGGGGATTGGGAACCCTTCGCCAGAATGTCCAAAGTTTCAGCGGGATTTCCAAAATGTTGAGAGGAACTCGAAACATGTCAACCTTGGTTTTGAGAATCTCTCCCAGAGTTTGAGAGATTTGGACGTGAAAGGGTACCAGTCTTGTCGGGGATTGGGAACCCTTCGCCAGAATGTCCAAAGTTTCAGCGGGATTTCCAAAATGTTGAGAGGAACTCGAAACATGTCAACCTTGGTTTTGAGAATCTCTCCCGGAGTTTGAGAGATTTGGACGTGAAAGGGTACCAGTCTTGTCGGGGATTGGGAACCCTTCGCGAGAATGTCCAAAGTTTCAGCGGGATTTCCAAAATGTTGAGAGGAACTCGAAACATGTCAACCTTGGTTTTGAGAATCTCTCCCAGAGTTTGAGAGATTTGGACGTGAAAGGGTACCAGTCTTGTCGGGGATTGGGAACCCTTCGCGAGAATGTCCAAAGTTTCAGCGGGATTTCCAAAATGTTGAGAGGAACTCGAATCATGTCAACCTTGGTTTTGAGAATCTCTCCCGGAGTTTGAGAGATTTGGACGTGAAAGGGTACCAGTCTTGTCGGGGATTGGGAACCCTTAGCGAGAATGTCCAAAGTTTCAGCGGGATTTCCAAAGTGTTGAGAGGAACTCGAAACATGTTCAACCTTGGATTTCAGAATCTCTCCCGGAGTTTGAGAGATTTGGACGTGAAAGGGTACCAGTCTTGTCGGGGATTGGGAACCCTTCGCCAGAATGTCCAAAGTTTCAGCGGGATTTCCAAAATGTTGAGAGGAACTCGAAACATGTCAACCTTGGTTTTGAGAATCTCTCCCGGAGTCTGAGAGATTTGGACGTGAAAGGGTACCAGTCTTGTCGGGGATTGGGAACCCTTCGCGAGAATGTCCAATGTTTCAACGGGATTTCCAAAATGTTGAAAGGAACTCGAAACATGTGAACCTTGGTTTTGAGAATCTCTCCCGGAGTTTGAGAGATTTGGACGTGAAAGGGTACCAGTCTTGTCAGGGATTGGGAACCCTTCGCGAGAATGTCCAAAGTTTCAGCGGGATTTCCAAAATGTTGAGAGGAACTCGAATCATGTCAACCTTGGTTTTGAGAATCTCTCCCGGAGTTTGAGAGATTTGGACGTGAAAGGGTACCAGTCTTGTCGGGGATTGGGAACCCTTCGCCAGAATGTCCAAAGTTTCAGCGGGATTTCCAAAATGTTGAGAGGAACTCGAAACATGTCAACCTTGGTTTTGAGAATCTCTCCCAGAGTTTGAGAGATTTGGACGTGAAAGGGTACCAGTCTTGTCGGGGATTGGGAACCCTTCGCGAGAATGTCCAAAGTTTCAGCGGGATTTCCAAAATGTTGAGAGGAACTCGAAACATGTCAACCTTGGTTTTGAGAATCTCTCCCGGAGTTTGAGAGATTTGGACGTGAAAGGGTACCAGTCTTGTCGGGGATTGGGAACCCTTCGCGAGAATGTCCAAAGTTTCAGCGGGATTTCCAAAATGTTGAGAGGAACTCGAAACATGTCAACCTTGGTTTTGAGAATCTCTCCCAGAGTTTGAGAGATTTGGACGTGAAAGGGTACCAGTCTTGTCGGGGATTGGGAACCCTTCGCGAGAATGTCCAAAGTTTCAGCGGGATTTCCAAAATGTTGAGAGGAACTCGAATCATGTCAACCTTGGTTTTGAGAATCTCTCCCGGAGTTTGAGAGATTTGGACGTGAAAGGGTACCAGTCTTGTCGGGGATTGGGAACCCTTAGCGAGAATGTCCAAAGTTTCAGCGGGATTTCCAAAGTGTTGAGAGGAACTCGAAACATGTTCAACCTTGGATTTCAGAATCTCTCCCGGAGTTTGAGAGATTTGGACGTGAAAGGGTACCAGTCTTGTCGGGGATTGGGAACCCTTCGCCAGAATGTCCAAAGTTTCAGCGGGATTTCCAAAATGTTGAGAGGAACTCGAAACATGTCAACCTTGGTTTTGAGAATCTCTCCCGGAGTCTGAGAGATTTGGACGTGAAAGGGTACCAGTCTTGTCGGGGATTGGGAACCCTTCGCCAGAATGTCCAAAGTTTCAGCGGGATTTCCAAAATGTTGAGAGGAACTCGAAACATGTCAACCTTGGTTTTGAGAATCTCTCCCGGAGTCTGAGAGATTTGGACGTGAAAGGGTACCAGTCTTGTCGGGGATTGGGAACCCTTCGCGACAATGTCCAAAGTTTCAGCGGGATTTCCAAAATGTTGAAAGGAACTCGAATCATGTCAACCTTGGTTTTGAGAATCTCTCCCGGAGTTTGAGAGATTTGGACGTGAAAGGGTACCAGTCTTGTCGGGGATTGGGAACCCTTCGCGAGAATGTCCAAAGTTTCAGCAGGATTTCCAAAATGTTGAGAGGAACTCGAAACATGTCAACCTTGGTTTTGAGAATCTCTCCCGGAGTTTGAGAGATTTGGACGTGAAAGGGTACCAGTCTTGTCGGGGATTGGGAACCCTTCGCGAGAATGTCCAAAGTTTCAGCGGGATTTCCAAAATGTTGAGAGGAACTCGAAACATGTCAACCTTGGTTTTGAGAATCTCTCCCGGAGTTTGAGAGATTTGGACGTGAAAGGGTACCAGTCTTGTCGGGGATTGGGAACCCTTCGCGAGAATGTCCAAAGTTTCAGCGGGATTTCCAAAATGTTGAGAGGAACTCGAAACATGTCAACCTTGGTTTTTAGAATCTCTCCCGGAGTTTGAGAGATTTGGACGTGAAAGGGTACCAGTCTTGTCGGGGATTGGGAACCCATCGCGAGAATGTCCAAAGTTTCAGTGGGATTTCCAAAATGTTGAGAGGAACTCGAATCATGTCAACCTTGGTTTTGAGAATCTCTCCCGGAGTTTGAGAGATTTGGACGTGAAAGGGTACCAGTCTTGTCGGGGATTGGGAACCCTTCGCCAGAATGTCCAAAGTTTCAGCGGGATTTCCAAAATGTTGAGAGGAACTCGAAACATGTCAACCTTGGTTTTGAGAATCTCTCCCGGAGTTTGAGAGATTTGGACGTGAAAGGGTACCAGTCTTGTCGGGGATTGGGAACCCTTCGCCAGAATGTCCAAAGTTTCAGCGGGATTTCCAAAATGTTGAAAGGAACTCGAATCATGTCAACCTTGGTTTTGAGAATCTCTCCCGGAGTTTGAGAGATTTGGACGTGAAAGGGTACCAGTCTTGTCGGGGATTGGGAACCCTTCGCGAGAATGTCCAAAGTTTCAGCGGGATTTCCAAAATGTTGAGAGGAACTCGAATCATGTCAACCTTGGTTTTGAGAATCTCTCCCGGAGTTTGAGAGATTTGGACGTGAAAGGGTACCAGTCTTGTCGGGGATTGGGAACCCTTCGCGAGAATGTCCAAAGTTTTAGCGGGATTTCCAAAATGTTGAGAGGAACTCGAAACATGTCAACCTTGGTTTTGAGAATCTCTCCCGGAGTTTGAGAGATTTGGACGTGAAAGGGTACCAGTCTTGTCGGGGATTGGGAACCCTTCGCGAGAATGTCCAAAGTTTCAGCGGGATTTCCAAAATGTTGAGAGGAACTCGAATCATGTCAACCTTGCTTTTGAGAATCTCTCCCGGAGTTTGAGAGATTTGGACGTGAAAGGGTACCAGTCTTGTCGGGGATTGGGAACCCTTCGCGAGAATGTCCAAAGTTTCAGCGGGATTTCCAAAATGTTGAAAGGAACTCGAAACATGTCAACCTTGGTTTTGAGAATCTCTCCCGGAGTTTGAGAGATTTGGACGTGAAAGGGTACCAGTCTTGTCGGGGATTGGGAACCCTTCGCGAGAATGTCCAAAGTTTCAGCGGGATTTCCAAAATGTTGAGAGGAACTCGAAACATGTCAACCTTGGTTGTGAGAATCTCTCCCAGAGTTTGAGAGATTTGGACGTGAAAGGGTACCAGTCTTGTCGGGGATTGGGAACCCTTCGCGAGAATGTCCAAAGTTTCAGCGGGATTTCCAAAATGTTGAAAGGAACTCGAACCATGTCAACCTTGGTTTTGAGAATCTCTCCCGGAGTTTGAGAGATTTGGACGTGAAAGGGTACCAGTCTTGTCGGGGATTGGGAACCCTTCGCGAGAATGTCCAAAGTTTCAGCGGGATTTCCAAAATGTTGAGAGGAACTCGAATCATGTCAACCTTGGTTTTGAGAATCTCTCCCGGAGTTTGAGAGATTTGGACGTGAAAGGGTACCAGTCTTGTCGGGGATTGGGAACCCTTCGCGAGAATGTCCAAAGTTTCAGCGGGATTTCCAAAGTGTTGAGAGGAACTCGAAACATGTTCAACCTTGGTTTTCAGAATCTCTCCCGGAGTTTGAGAGATTTGGACGTGAAAGGGTACCAGTCTTGTCGGGGGTTGGGAACCCTTCGCCAGAATGTCCAAAGTTTCAGCGGGATTTCCAAAATGTTGAGAGGAACTCGAAACATGTCAACCTTGGTTTTGAGAATCTCTCCCGGAGTCTGAGAGATTTGGACGTGAAAGGGTACCAGTCTTGTCGGGGATTGGGAACCCTTCGCGAGAATGTCCAATGTTTCAGCGGGATTTCCAAAATGTTGAAAGGAACTCGAAACATGTGAACCTTGGTTTTGAGAATCTCTCCCGGAGTTTGAGAGATTTGGACGTGAAAGGGTACCAGTCTTGTCGGGGATTGGGAACCCTTCGCGAGAATGTCCAAAGTTTCAGCGGGATTTCCAAAATGTTGAGAGGAACTCGAATCATGTCAACCTTGGTTTTGAGAATCTCTCCCGGAGTTTGAGAGATTTGGACGTGAAAGGGTACCAGTCTTGTCGGGGATTGGGAACCCTTCGCGAGAATGTCCAAAGTTTCAGCGGGATTTCCAAAATGTTGAGAGGAACTCGAAACATGTCAACCTTGGTTTTGAGAATCTCTCCCGGAGTTTGAGAGATTTGGACGTGAAAGGGTACCAGTCTTGTCGGGGATTGGGAACCCTTCGCCAGAATGTCCAAAGTTTCAGCGGGATTTCCAAAATGTTGAAAGGAACTCGAAACATGTCAACCTTGGTTTTGAGAATCTCTCCCAGAGTTTGAGAGATTTGGACGTGAAAGGGTACCAGTCTTGTCGGGGATTGGGAACCCTTCGCGAGAATGTCCAAAGTTTCAGCGGGATTTCCAAAATGTTGAAAGGAACTCGAAACATGTCAACCTCGGTTTTGAGAATCTCTCCCGGAGTTTGAGAGATTTGGACGTGAAAGGGTACCAGTCTTGTCGGGGATTGGGAACCCTTCGCGAGAATGTCCAAAGTTTCAGCGGGATTTCCAAAATGTTGAGAGGAACTCGAAACATGTCAACCTTGGTTTTGAGAATCTCTCCCGGAGTTTGAGAGATTTGGACGTGAAAGGGTACCAGTCTTGTCGGGGATTGGGAACCCTTCGCCAGAATGTCCAAAGTTTCAGCGGGATTTCCAAAATGTTGAGAGGAACTCGAAACATGTCAACCTTGGTTTTGAGAATCTCTCCCGGAGTTTGAGAGATTTGGACGTGAAAGGGTACCAGTCTTGTCGGGGATTGGGAACCCTTCGCGAGAATGTCCCAAGTTTCAGCGGAATTTCCAAAATGTTGAGAGGAACTCGAATCATGTCAACCTCGGTTTTGAGAATCTCTCCCGGAGTTTGAGAGATTTGGACATGAAAGGGTACCAGTCTTGTCGGGGATTGGGAACCCTTCGCGAGAATGTCCAAAGTTTCAGCGGGATTTCCAAAATGTTGAGAGGAACTCCAATCATGTCAACCTTGGTTTTGAGAATCTCTCCCGGAGTTTGAGAGATTTGGACGTGAAAGGGTACCAATCTTGTCGGGGATTGGGAACCCTTCGCGAGAATGTCCAAAGTTTCAGCAGGATTTCCAAAATGTTGAGAGGAACTCGAAACATGTCAACCTTGGTTTTGAGAATCTCTCACGGAGTTTGAGAGATTTGGACGTGAAAGGGTACCAGTCTTGTCGGGGATTGGGAACCCTTCGCGAGAATGTCCAAAGTTTCAGCGGGATTTCCAAAATGTTGAGAGGAACTCGAAACATGTCAACCTCGGTTTTGAGAATCTCTCCCGGAGTTTGAGAGATTTGGACGTGAAAGGGTACCAGTCTTGTCGGGGATTGGGAACCCTTCGCGAGAATGTCCAAAGTTTCAGCGGGATTTCCAAAATGTTGAGAGGAACTCGAAACATGTCAACCTTGGTTTTGAGAATCTCTCCCGGAGTTTGAGAGATTTGGACGTGAAAGGGTACCAGTCTTGTCGGGGATTGGGAACCCTTCGCGAGAATGTCCAAAGTTTCAGCGGGATTTCCAAAATGTTGAGAGGAACTCGAATCATGTCAACCTTGGTTGTGAGAATCTCTCCCAGAGTTTGAGAGATTTGGACGTGAAAGGGTACCAGTCTTGTCGGGGATTGGGAACCCTTCGCGAGAATGTCCAAAGTTTCAGCGGGATTTCCAAAATGTTGAAAGGAACTCGAACCATGTCAACCTTGGTTTTGAGAATCTCTCCCGGAGTTTGAGAGATTTGGACGTGAAAGGGTACCAGTCTTGTCGGGGATTGGGAACCCTTCGCGAGAATGTCCAAAGTTTCAGCGGGATTTCCAAAATGTTGAGAGGAACTCGAATCATGTCAACCTTGGTTTTGAGAATCTCTCCCGGAGTTTGAGAGATTTGGACGTGAAAGGGTACCAGTCTTGTCGGGGATTGGGAACCCTTCGCGAGAATGTCCAAAGTTTCAGCGGGATTTCCAAAGTGTTGAGAGGAACTCGAAACATGTTCAACCTTGGTTTTCAGAATCTCTCCCGGAGTTTGAGAGATTTGGACGTGAAAGGGTACCAGTCTTGTCGGGGGTTGGGAACCCTTCGCCAGAATGTCCAAAGTTTCAGCGGGATTTCCAAAATGTTGAGAGGAACTCGAAACATGTCAACCTTGGTTTTGAGAATCTCTCCCGGAGTCTGAGAGATTTGGACGTGAAAGGGTACCAGTCTTGTCGGGGATTGGGAACCCTTCGCGAGAATGTCCAATGTTTCAGCGGGATTTCCAAAATGTTGAAAGGAACTCGAAACATGTGAACCTTGGTTTTGAGAATCTCTCCCGGAGTTTGAGAGATTTGGACGTGAAAGGGTACCAGTCTTGTCGGGGATTGGGAACCCTTCGCGAGAATGTCCAAAGTTTCAGCGGGATTTCCAAAATGTTGAGAGGAACTCGAATCATGTCAACCTTGGTTTTGAGAATCTCTCCCGGAGTTTGAGAGATTTGGACGTGAAAGGGTACCAGTCTTGTCGGGGATTGGGAACCCTTCGCGAGAATGTCCAAAGTTTCAGCGGGATTTCCAAAATGTTGAGAGGAACTCGAAACATGTCAACCTTGGTTTTGAGAATCTCTCCCGGAGTTTGAGAGATTTGGACGTGAAAGGGTACCAGTCTTGTCGGGGATTGGGAACCCTTCGCCAGAATGTCCAAAGTTTCAGCGGGATTTCCAAAATGTTGAAAGGAACTCAAAACATGTCAACCTTGGTTTTGAGAATCTCTCCCGGAGTTTGAGAGATTTGGACGTGAAAGGGTACCAGTCTTGTCGGGGATTGGGAACCCTACACCAGAATGTCCAAAGTTTCTGCGGGATTTCCAAAATGTTGAAAGGAACTCGAAACATGTCAACCTTGGTTTTGAGAATCTCTCCCAGAGTTTGAGAGATTTGGACGTGAAAGGGTACCAGTCTTGTCGGGGATTGGGAACCCTTCGCGAGAATGTCCAAAGTTTCAGCGGGATTTCCAAAATGTTGAAAGGAACTCGAATCATGTCAACCTTGGTTTTGAGAATCTCTCCCGGAGTTTGAGAGATTTGGACGTGAAAGGGTACCAGTCTTGTCGGGGATTGGGAACCCTTCGCGAGAATGTCCAAAGTTTCAGCAGGATTTCCAAAATGTTGAGAGGAACTCGAAACATGTCAACCTTGGTTTTGAGAATCTCTCCCAGAGTTTGAGAGATTTGGACGTGAAAGGGTACCAGTCTTGTCGGGGATTGGGAACCCTTCGCGAGAATGTCCAAAGTTTCAGCGGGATTTCCAAAATGTTGAAAGGAACTCGAAACATGTGAACCTTGGTTTTGAGAATCTCTCCCGGAGTTTGAGAGATTTGGACGTGAAAGGGTACCAGTCTTGTCGGGGATTGGGAACCCTTCGCGAGAATGTCCAAAGTTTCAGCGGGATTTCCAAAATGTTGAGAGGAACTCGAATCATGTCAACCTTGGTTTTGAGAATCTCTCCCGGAGTTTGAGAGATTTGGACGTGAAAGGGTACCAGTCTTGTCGGGGATTGGGAACCCTTCGCGAAAATGTCCAAAGTTTCAGCGGGATTTCCAAAATGTTGAGAGGAACTCGAAACATGTCAACCTTGGTTTTTAGAATCTCTCCCGGAGTTTGAGAGATTTGGACGTGAAAGGGTACCAGTCTTGTCGGGGATTGGGAACCCTTCGCGAGCATGTCCAAAGTTTCAGCGGGATTTCCAAAATGTTGAGAGGAACTCGAATCATGTCAACCTTGGTTTTGAGAATCTCTCCCGGAGTTTGAGAGATTTGGACGTGAAAGGGTACCAGTCTTGTCGGGGATTGGGAACCCTTCGCGAGAATGTCCAAAGTTTCAGCGGGATTTCCAAAATGTTGAAAGGAACTCAAAACATGTCAACCTTGGTTTTGAGAATCTCTCCCGGAGTTTGAGAGATTTGGACGTGAAAGGGTACCAGTCTTGTCGGGGATTGGGAACCCTTCGCGAGAATGTCCAAAGTTTCAGCGGGATTTCCAAAATGTTGAGAGGAACTCGAATCATGTCAACCTTGGTTTTGAGAATCTCTCCCGGAGTTTGAGAGATTTGGACGTGAAAGGGTACCAGTCTTGTCGGGGATTGGGAACCCTTCGCGAGAATGTCCAAAGTTTCAGCGGGATTTCCAAAATGTTGAGAGGAACTCGAATCATGTCAACCTCGGTTTTGAGAATCTCTCCCGGAGTTTGAGAGATTTGGACGTGAAAGGGTACTAGTCTTGTCGGGGATTGGGAACCCTTCTCGAGAATGTCCAAAGTTTCAGCGGGATTTCCAAAATGTTGAGAGGAACTCGAATCATGTCAACCTTGGTTTTGAGAATCTCTCCCGGAGTTTGAGAGATGTGGACGTGAAAGGGTACCAGTCTTGTCGGGGATTGGGAACCCTTCGCGAGAATGTCCAAAGTTTCAGCAGGATTTCCAAAATGTTGAGAGGAACTCGAAACATGTCAACCTTGGTTTTGAGAATCTCTCCCGGAGTTTGAGAGATTTGGACGTGAAAGGGTACCAGTCTTGTCGGGGATTGGGAACCCTTCGCGAGAATGTCCAAAGTTTCAGCGGGATTTCCAAAATGTTGAGAGGAACTCGAAACATGTCAACCTTGGTTTTGAGAATCTCTCCCGGAGTTTGAGAGATTTGGACGTGAAAGGGTACCAGTCTTGTCGGGGATTGGGAACCCTTCGCGAGAATGTCCAAAGTTTCAGCGGGATTTCCAAAATGTTGAGAGGAACTCGAAACATGTCAACCTTGGTTTTTAGAATCTCTCCCGGAGTTTGAGAGATTTGGACGTGAAAGGGTACCAGTCTTGTCGGGGATTGGGAACCCTTCGCCAGAATGTCCAAAGTTTCAGCGGGATTTCCAAAATGTTGAAAGGAACTCGAATCATGTCAACCTTGGTTTTGAGAATCTCTCCCGGAGTTTGAGAGATTTGGACGTGAAAGGGTACCAGTCTTGTCGGGGATTGGGAACCCTTCGCCAGAATGTCCAAAGTTTCAGCGGGATTTCCAAAATGTTGAAAGGAACTCGAAACATGTCAACCTTGGTTTTGAGAATCTCTCCCGGAGTTTGAGAGATTTGGACGTGAAAGGGTACCAGTCTTGTCGGGGATTGGGAACCCTTCGCCAGAATGTCCAAAGTTTCAGCGGGATTTCCAAAATGTTGAGAGGAACTCGAAACATGTCAACCTTGGTTTTGAGAATCTCTCCCGGAGTTTGAGAGATTTGGACGTGAAAGGGTACCAGTCTTGTCGGGGATTGGGAACCCTTCGCGAGAATGTCCAAAGTTTCAGCGGGATTTCCAAAATGTTGAAAGGAACTCGAAACATGTCAACCTTGGTTTTGAGAATCTCTCCCGGAGTTTGAGAGATTTGGACGTGAAAGGGTACCAGTCTTGTCGGGGATTGGGAACCCTTCGCGAGAATGTCCAAAGTTTCAGCGGGATTTTCAAAATGTTGAAAGGAACTCAAAACATGTCAACCTTGGTTTTGAGAATCTCTCCCGGAGTTTGAGAGATTTGGACGTGAAAGGGTACCAGTCTTGTCGGGGATTGGGAACCCTTCGCGAGAATGTCCAAAGTTTCAGCGGGATTTCCAAAATGTTGAGAGGAACTCGAATCATGTCAACCTTGGTTTTGAGAATCTCTCCCGGAGTTTGAGAGATTTGGACGTGAAAGGGTACCAGTCTTGTCGGGGATTGGGAACCCTTCGCGAGAATGTCCAATGTTTCAGCGGGATTTCCAAAATGTTGAAAGGAACTCGAAACATGTGAACCTTGGTTTTGAGAATCTCTCCCGGAGTTTGAGAGATTTGGACGTGAAAGGGTACCAGTCTTGTCGGGGATTGGGAACCCTTCGCGAGAATGTCCAAAGTTTCAGCGGGATTTCCAAAATGTTGAAAGGAACTCGAATCATGTCAACCTTGGTTTTGAGAATCTCTCCCGGAGTTTGAGAGATTTGGACGTGAAAGGGTACCAGTCTTGTCGGGGATTGGGAACCCTTCGCCAGAATGTCCAAAGTTTCAGCGGGATTTCCAAAATGTTGAAAGGAACTCGAAACATGTCAACCTTGGTTTTGAGAATCTCTCCCGGAGTTTGAGAGATTTGGACGTGAAAGGGTACCAGTCTTGTCGGGGATTGGGAACCCTTCGCGAGAATGTCCAAAGTTTCAGCGGGATTTCCAAAATGTTGAGAGGAACTCGAAACATGTCAACCTTGGTTTTGAGAATCTCTCCCGGAGTTTGAGAGATTTGGACGTGAAAGGGTACCAGTCTTGTCGGGGATTGGGAACCCTTCGCGAGAATGTCCAAAGTTTCAGCGGGATTTCCAAAATGTTGAAAGGAACTCGAAACATGTCAACCTTGGTTTTGAGAATCTCTCCCGGAGTTTGAGAGATTTGGACGTGAAAGGGTACCAGTCTTGTCGGGGATTGGGAACCCTTCGCGAGAATGTCCAAAGTTTCAGCGGGATTTCCAAAATGTTGAAAGGAACTCGAAACATGTCAACCTTGGTTTTGAGAATCTCTCCCGGAGTTTGAGAGATTTGGACGTGAAAGGGTACCAGTCTTGTCGGGGATTGGGAACCCTTCGCGAGAATGTCCAAAGTTTCAGCGGGATTTCCAAAATGTTGAGAGGAACTCGAATCATGTCAACCTTGGTTTTGAGAATCTCTCCCGGAGTTTGAGAGATTTGGACGTGAAAGGGTACCAGTCTTGTCGGGGATTGGGAACCCTTCGCGAGAATGTCCAAAGTTTCAGCGGGATTTCCAAAATGTTGAAAGGAACTCGAAACATGTCAACCTTGGTTTTGAGAATCTCTCCCGGAGTTTGAGAGATTTGGACGTGAAAGGGTACCAGTCTTGTCGGGGATTGGGAACCCTTCGCGAGAATGTCCAAAGTTTCAGCGGGATTTCCAAAATGTTGAGAGGAACTCGAAACATGTCAACCTTGGTTTTGAGAATCTCTCCCGGAGTTTGAGAGATTTGGACGTGAAAGGGTACCAGTCTTGTCGGGGATTGGGAACCCTTCGCGAGAATGTCCAAAGTTTCAGCGGGATTTCCAAAATGTTGAAAGGAACTCGAACCATGTCAACCTTGGTTTTGAGAATCTCTCCCGGAGTTTGAGAGATTTGGACGTGAAAGGGTACCAGTCTTGTCGGGGATTGGGAACCCTTCGCGAGAATGTCCAAAGTTTCAGCGGGATTTCCAAAATGTTGAAAGGAACTCAAAACATGTCAACCTTGGTTTTGAGAATCTCTCCCGGAGTTTGAGAGATTTGGACGTGAAAGGGTACCAGTCTTGTCGGGGATTGGGAACCCTTCGCGAGAATGTCCAAAGTTTCAGCGGGATTTCAAAAATGTTGAGAGGAACTCGAAACATGTCAACCTTGGTTTTGAGAATCTCTCCCGGAGTTTGAGAGATTTGGACGTGAAAGGGTACCAGTCTTGTCAGGGATTGGGAACCCTTCGCCAGAATGTCCAAAGTTTCAGCGGGATTTCCAAAATGTTGAAAGGAACTCGAATCATGTCAACCTTGGTTTTGAGAATCTCTCCCGGAGTTTGAGAGATTTGGACGTGAAAGGGTACCAGTCTTGTCGGGGATTGGGAACCCTTCGCCAGAATGTCCAAAGTTTCAGCGGGATTTTGAAAATGTTGAGAGGAACTCGAATCATGTCAACCTTGGTTTTGAGAATCTCTCCCGGAGTTTGAGAGATTTGGACGTGAAAGGGTACCAGTCTTGTCGGGGATTGGGAACCCTTCGCCAGAATGTCCAAAGTTTCAGCGGGATTTCCAAAATGTTGAAAGGAACTCGAAACATGTCAACCTTGGTTTTGAGAATCTCTCCCGGAGTTTGAGAGATTTGGACGTGAAAGGGTACCAGTCTTGTCGGGGATTGGGAACCCTTCGCGAGAATGTCCAAAGTTTCAGCGGGATTTCCAAAATGTTGAGAGGAACTCGAAACATGTCAACCTTGGTTTTGAGAATCTCTCCCGGAGTTTGAGAGATTTGGACGTGAAAGGGTACCAGTCTTGTCGGGGATTGGGAACCCTTCGCGAGAATGTCCAAAGTTTCAGCGGGATTTCCAAAATGTTGAGAGGAACTTGAAACATGTCAACCTTGGTTTTGAGAATCTCTCCCGGAGTTTGAGAGATTTGGACGTGAAAGGGTACCAGTCTTGTCGGGGATTGGGAACCCTTCGCCAGAATGTCCAAAGTTTCAGCGGGATTTCCAAAATGTTGAGAGGAACTCGAATCATGTCAACCTTGGTTTTGAGAATCTCTCCCGGAGTTTGAGAGATTTGGACGTGAAAGGGTACCAGTCTTGTCGGGGATTGGGAACCCTTCGCGAGAATGTCCAAAGTTTCAGCGGGATTTCCAAAATGTTGAAAGGAACTCGAAACATGTCAACCTTGGTTTTGAGAATCTCTCCCGGAGTTTGAGAGATTTGGACGTGAAAGGGTACCAGTCTTGTCGGGGATTGGGAACCCTTCGCGAGAATGTCCAAAGTTTCAGCGGGATTTCCAAAATGTTGAGAGGAACTCAAAACATGTCAACCTCGGTTTTGAGAATCTCTCCCGGAGTTTGAGAGATTTGGACGTGAAAGGGTACCAGTCTTGTCGGGGATTGGGAACCCTTCGCGAGAATGTCCAAAGTTTCAGCGGGATTTCCAAAATGTTGAGAGGAACTCGAATCATGTCAACCTTGGTTTTGAGAATCTCTCCCGGAGTTTGAGAGATTTGGACGTGAAAGGGTACCAGTCTTGTCGGGGATTGGGAACCCTTCGCCAGAATGTCCAAAGTTTCAGCGGGATTTCCAAAGTGTTGAAAGGAACTCGAAACATGTCAACCTTGGTTTTGAGAATCTCTCCCGGAGTTTGAGAGATTTGGACGTGAAAGGGTACCAGTCTTGTCGGGGATTGGGAACCCTTCGCCACAATGTCCAAAGTTTCAGCGGGATTTCCAAAATGTTGAGAGGAACTCGAAACATGTCAACCTTGGTTTTGAGAATCTCTCCCGGAGTTTGAGAGATTTGGATGTGAAAGGGTACCAGTCTTGTCGGGGATTGGGAACCCTTCGCGAGAATGTCCAAAGTTTCAGCGGGATTTCCAAAATGTTGAAAGGAACTCGAAACATGTCAACCTTGGTTTTGAGAATCTCTCCCGGAGTTTGAGAGATTTGGACGTGAAAGGGTACCAGTCTTGTCGGGGATTGGGAACCCTTCGCGAGAATGTCCAAAGTTTCAGCGGGATTTCCAAAATGTTGAGAGGAACTCGAAACATGTCAACCTTGGTTTTTAGAATCTCTCCCGGAGTTTGAGAGATTTGGACGTGAAAGGGTACCAGTCTTGTCGGGGATTGGGAACCCTTCGCGAGAATGTCCAAAGTTTCAGCGGGATTTCCAAAATGTTGAGAGGAACTTGAAACATGTCAACCTTGGTTTTGAGAATCTCTCCCGGAGTTTGAGAGATTTGGACGTGAAAGGGTACCAGTCTTGTCGGGGATTGGGAACCCTTCGCCAGAATGTCCAAAGTTTCAGCGGGATTTCCAAAATGTTGAGAGGAACTCGAATCATGTCAACCTTGGTTTTGAGAATCTCTCCCGGAGTTTGAGAGATTTGGACGTGAAAGGGTAACAGTCTTGTCGGGGATTGGGAACCCTTCGCGAGAATGTCCAAAGTTTCAGCAGGATTTCCAAAATGTTGAGAGGAACTCGAAACATGTCAACCTTGGTTTTGAGAATCTCTCCCGGAGTTTGAGAGATTTGGACGTGAAAGTGTACCAGTCTTGTCGGGGATTGGGAACCCTTCGCGAGAATGTCCAAAGTTTCAGCGGGATTTCCAAAATGTTGAGAGGAACTCGAAACATGTCAACCTCGGTTTTGAGAATCTCTCCCGGAGTTTGAGAGATTTGGACGTGAAAGGGTACCAGTCTTGTCGGGGATTGGGAACCCTTCGCGAGAATGTCCAAAGTTTCAGCGGGATTTCCAAAATGTTGAAAGGAACTCGAATCATGTCATCCTTGGTTTTGAGAATCTCTCCCGGAGTTTGAGAGATTTGGACGTGAAAGGGTACCAGTCTTGTCGGGGATTGGGAACCCATCGCGAGAATGTCCAAAGTTTCAGCGGGATTTCCAAAATGTTGAGAGGAACTCGAATCATGTCAACCTTGGTTTTGAGAATCTCTCCCGGAGTTTGAGAGATTTGGACGTGAAAGGGTACCAGTCTTGTCGGGGATTGGGAACCCTTCGCCAGAATGTCCAAAGTTTCATCGGGATTTCCAAAATGTTGAGAGGAACTCGAAACATGTCAACCTTGGTTTTGAGAATCTCTGCCGGAGTTTGAGAGATTTGGACGTGAAAGGGTACCAGTCTTGTCGGGGATTGGGAACCCTTCGCGAGAATGTCCAAAGTTTCAGCGGGATTTCCAAAATGTTGAGAGGAACTCGAAACATGTCAACCTTGGTTTTTAGAATCTCTCCCGGAGTTTGAGAGATTTGGACGTGAAAGGGTACCAGTCTTGTCGGGGATTGGGAACCCTTCGCGAGAATGTCCAAAGTTTCAGCGGGATTTCCAAAATGTTGAGAGGAACTTGAAACATGTCAACCTTGGTTTTGAGAATCTCTCCCGGAGTTTGAGAGATTTGGACGTGAAAGGGTACCAGTCTTGTCGGGGATTGGGAACCCTTCGCCAGAATGTCCAAAGTTTCAGCGGGATTTCCAAAATGTTGAGAGGAACTCGAATCATGTCAACCTTGGTTTTGAGAATCTCTCCCGGAGTTTGAGAGATTTGGACGTGAAAGGGTACCAGTCTTGTCGGGGATTGGGAACCCTTCGCGAGAATGTCCAAAGTTTCAGCAGGATTTCCAAAATGTTGAGAGGAACTCGAAACATGTCAACCTTGGTTTTGAGAATCTCTCCCGGAGTTTGAGAGATTTGGACGTGAAAGTGTACCAGTCTTGTCGGGGATTGGGAACCCTTCGCGAGAATGTCCAAAGTTTCAGCGGGATTTCCAAAATGTTGAGAGGAACTCGAAACATGTCAACCTCGGTTTTGAGAATCTCTCCCGGAGTTTGAGAGATTTGGACGTGAAAGGGTACCAGTCTTGTCGGGGATTGGGAACCCTTCGCGAGAATGTCCAAAGTTTCAGCGGGATTTCCAAAATGTTGAAAGGAACTCGAATCATGTCATCCTTGGTTTTGAGAATCTCTCCCGGAGTTTGAGAGATTTGGACGTGAAAGGGTACCAGTCTTGTCGGGGATTGGGAACCCATCGCGAGAATGTCCAAAGTTTCAGCGGGATTTCCAAAATGTTGAGAGGAACTCGAATCATGTCAACCTTGGTTTTGAGAATCTCTCCCGGAGTTTGAGAGATTTGGACGTGAAAGGGTACCAGTCTTGTCGGGGATTGGGAACCCTTCGCCAGAATGTCCAAAGTTTCATCGGGATTTCCAAAATGTTGAGAGGAACTCGAAACATGTCAACCTTGGTTTTGAGAATCTCTGCCGGAGTTTGAGAGATTTGGACGTGAAAGGGTACCAGTCTTGTCGGGGATTGGGAACCCTTCGCGAGAATGTCCAAAGTTTCAGCGGGATTTCCAAAATGTTGAGAGGAACTCGAAACATGTCAACCTTGGTTTTGAGAATCTCTCCTGGAGTTTGAGAGATTTGGACGTGAAAGGGTACCAGTCTTGTCGGGGATTGGGAACCCTTCGCGAGAATGTCCAAAGTTTCAGCGGGATTTCCAAAATGTTGAAAGGAACTCGAATCATGTCAACCTTGGTTTTGAGAATCTCTCCCGGAGTTTGAGAGATTTGGACGTGAAAGGGTACCAGTCTTGTCGGGGATTGGGAACCCTTCGCGAGAATGTCCAAAGTTTCAGCGGGATTTCCAAAATGTTGAGAGGAACTCGAAACATGTCAACCTTGGTTTTGAGAATCTCTCCCAGAGTTTGAGAGATTTGGACGTGAAAGGGTACCAGTCTTGTCGGGGATTGGGAACCCTTCGCCAGAATGTCCAAAGTTTCAGCGGGATTTCCAAAATGTTGAGAGGAACTCGCATCATGTCAACCTCGGTTTTGAGAATCTCTCCCGGAGTTTGAGAGATTTGGACGTGAAAGGGTACCAGTCTTGTCGGGGATTGGGAACCCTTCGCGAGAATGTCCAAAGTTTCAGTGGGATTTCCAAAATGTTGAGAGGAACTCGAATCATGTCAACCTTGGTTTTGAGAATCTCTCCCGGAGTTTGAGAGATTTGGACGTGAAAGGGTACCAGTCTTGTCGGGGATTGGGAACCCTTCGCGAGAATGTCCAAAGTTTCAGCGGGATTTCCAAAATGTTGAGAGGAACTCGAATCATGTCAACCATGGTTTTGAGAATCTCTCCCGGAGTTTGAGAGATTTGGACGTGAAAGGGTACCAGTCTTGTCGGGGATTGGGAACCCTTCGCGAGAATGTCCAAAGTTTCAGCGGGATTTCCAAAATGTTGAGAGGAACTCGAATCATGTCAACCTTGGTTTTGAGAATCTCTCCCGGAGTTTGAGAGATTTGGACGTGAAAGGGTACCAGTCTTGTCAGGGACTGGGAACCCTTCGCGAGAATGTCCAAAGTTTCAGCGGGATTTCCAAAATGTTGAGAGGAACTCGAAACATGTCAACCTTGGTTTTGAGAATCTCTCCCGGAGTTTGAGAGATTTGGACGTGAAAGGGTACCAGTCTTGTCGGGGATTGGGAACCCTTCGCGAGAATGTCCAAAGTTTCAGCGGGATTTCCAAAATGTTGAAAGGAACTCAAAACATGTCAACCTTGGTTTTGAGAATCTCTCCCGGAGTTTGAGAGATTTGGACGTGAAAGGGTACCAGTCTTGTCGGGGATTGGGAACCCTTCGCGAGAATGTCCAAAGTTTCAGCGGGATTTCCAAAATGTTGAGAGGAACTCGAAACATGTCAACCTTGGTTTTGAGAATCTCTCCCGGAGTTTGAGAGATTTGGACGTGAAAGGGTACCAGTCTTGTCGGGGATTGGGAACCCTTCGCGAGAATGTCCAAAGTTTCAGCGGGATTTCCAAAATGTTGAGAGGAACTCGAAACATGTCAACCTTGGTTTTGAGAATCTCTCCCGGAGTTTGAGAGATTTGGACGTGAAAGGGTACCAGTCTTGTCGGGGATTGGGAACCCTTCGCGAGAATGTCCAAAGTTTCAGCGGGATTTCCAAAGTGTTGAGAGGAACTCGAAACATGTTCAACCTTGGTTTTCAGAATCTCTCCCGGAGTTTGAGAGATTTGGACGTGAAAGGGTACCAGTCTTGTCGGGGGTTGGGAACCCTTCGCCAGAATGTCCAAAGTTTCAGCGGGATTTCCAAAATGTTGAGAGGAACTCGAAACATGTCAACCTTGGTTTTGAGAATCTCTCCCGGAGTCTGAGAGATTTGGACGTGAAAGGGTACCAGTCTTGTCGGGGATTGGGAACCCTTCGCGAGAATGTCCAATGTTTCAGCGGGATTTCCAAAATGTTGAAAGGAACTCGAAACATGTGAACCTTGGTTTTGAGAATCTCTCCCGGAGTTTGAGAGATTTGGACGTGAAAGGGTACCAGTCTTGTCGGGGATTGGGAACCCTTCGCGAGAATGTCCAAAGTTTCAGCGGGATTTCCAAAATGTTGAGAGGAACTCGAATCATGTCAACCTTGGTTTTGAGAATCTCTCCCGGAGTTTGAGAGATTTGGACGTGAAAGGGTACCAGTCTTGTCGGGGATTGGGAACCCTTCGCGAGAATGTCCAAAGTTTCAGCGGGATTTCCAAAATGTTGAGAGGAACTCGAAACATGTCAACCTTGGTTTTGAGAATCTCTCCCGGAGTTTGAGAGATTTGGACGTGAAAGGGTACCAGTCTTGTCGGGGATTGGGAACCCTTCGCCAGAATGTCCAAAGTTTCAGCGGGATTTCCAAAATGTTGAAAGGAACTCAAAACATGTCAACCTTGGTTTTGAGAATCTCTCCCGGAGTTTGAGAGATTTGGACGTGAAAGGGTACCAGTCTTGTCGGGGATTGGGAACCCTACACCAGAATGTCCAAAGTTTCTGCGGGATTTCCAAAATGTTGAAAGGAACTCGAAACATGTCAACCTTGGTTTTGAGAATCTCTCCCAGAGTTTGAGAGATTTGGACGTGAAAGGGTACCAGTCTTGTCGGGGATTGGGAACCCTTCGCGAGAATGTCCAAAGTTTCAGCGGGATTTCCAAAATGTTGAAAGGAACTCGAATCATGTCAACCTTGGTTTTGAGAATCTCTCCCGGAGTTTGAGAGATTTGGACGTGAAAGGGTACCAGTCTTGTCGGGGATTGGGAACCCTTCGCGAGAATGTCCAAAGTTTCAGCAGGATTTCCAAAATGTTGAGAGGAACTCGAAACATGTCAACCTTGGTTTTGAGAATCTCTCCCGGAGTTTGAGAGATTTGGACGTGAAAGGGTACCAGTCTTGTCGGGGATTGGGAACCCTTCGCGAGAATGTCCAAAGTTTCAGCGGGATTTCCAAAATGTTGAAAGGAACTCGAAACATGTGAACCTTGGTTTTGAGAATCTCTCCCGGAGTTTGAGAGATTTGGACGTGAAAGGGTACCAGTCTTGTCGGGGATTGGGAACCCTTCGCGAGAATGTCCAAAGTTTCAGCGGGATTTCCAAAATGTTGAGAGGAACTCGAATCATGTCAACCTTGGTTTTGAGAATCTCTCCCGGAGTTTGAGAGATTTGGACGTGAAAGGGTACCAGTCTTGTCGGGGATTGGGAACCCTTCGCCAGAATGTCCAAAGTTTCAGCGGGATTTCCAAAATGTTGAAAGGAACTCAAAACATGTCAACCTTGGTTTTGAGAATCTCTCCCGGAGTTTGAGAGATTTGGACGTGAAAGGGTACCAGTCTTGTCGGGGATTGGGAACCCTTCGCGAGAATGTCCAAAGTTTCAGCGGGATTTCCAAAATGTTGAGAGGAACTCGAAACATGTCAACCTTGGTTTTTAGAATCTCTCCCGGAGTTTGAGAGATTTGGACGTGAAAGGGTACCAGTCTTGTCGGGGATTGGGAACCCTTCGCGAGAATGTCCAAAGTTTCAGCGGGATTTCCAAAATGTTGAGAGGAACTCGAAACATGTCAACCTTGGTTTTTAGAATCTCTCCCGGAGTTTGAGAGATTTGGACGTGAAAGGGTACCAGTCTTGTCGGGGATTGGGAACCCTTCGCGAGAATGTCCAAAGTTTCAGCGGGATTTCCAAAATGTTGAAAGGAACTCAAAACATGTCAACCTTGGTTTTGAGAATCTCTCCCGGAGTTTGAGAGATTTGGACGTGAAAGGGTACCAGTCTTGTCGGGGATTGGGAACCCTTCGCGAGAATGTCCAAAGTTTCAGCGGGATTTCCAAAATGTTGAGAGGAACTCGAAACATGTCAACCTTGGTTTTTAGAATCTCTCCCGGAGTTTGAGAGATTTGGACGTGAAAGGGTACCAGTCTTGTCGGGGATTGGGAACCCTTCGCGAGAATGTCCAAAGTTTCAGCGGGATTTCCAAAATGTTGAGAGGAACTCGAATCATGTCAACCTCGGTTTTGAGAATCTCTCCCGGAGTTTGAGAGATTTGGACGTGAAAGGGTACCAGTCTTGTCGGGGATTGGGAACCCTTCTCGAGAATGTCCAAAGTTTCAGCGGGATTTCCAAAATGTTGAGAGGAACTCGAATCATGTCAACCTTGGTTTTGAGAATCTCTCCCGGAGTTTGAGAGATGTGGACGTGAAAGGGTACCAGTCTTGTCGGGGATTGGGAACCCTTCGCGAGAATGTCCAAAGTTTCAGCAGGATTTCCAAAATGTTGAGAGGAACTCGAAACATGTCAACCTTGGTTTTGAGAATCTCTCCCGGAGTTTGAGAGATTTGGACGTGAAAGGGTACCAGTCTTGTCGGGGATTGGGAACCCTTCGCGAGAATGTCCAAAGTTTCAGCGGGATTTCCAAAATGTTGAGAGGAACTCGAAACATGTGAACCTTGGTTTTGAGAATCTCTCCCGGAGTTTGAGAGATTTGGACGTGAAAGGGTACCAGTCTTGTCGGGGATTGGGAACCCTTCGCGAGAATGTCCAAAGTTTCAGCGGGATTTCCAAAATGTTGAGAGGAACTCGAAACATGTCAACCTTGGTTTTGAGAATCTCTCCCGGAGTTTGAGAGATTTGGACGTGAAAGGGTACCAGTCTTGTCGGGGATTGGGAACCCTTCGCGAGAATGTCCCAAGTTTCAGCGGGATATCCAAAATGTTGAGAGGAACTCGAATCATGTCAACCTCGGTTTTGAGAATCTCTCCCGGAGTTTGAGAGATTTGGACATGAAAGGGTACCAGTCTTGTCGGGGATTGGGAACCCTTCGCGAGAATGTCCAAAGTTTCAGCGGGATTTCCAAAATGTTGAGAGGAACTCGAATCATATCAACCTTGGTTTTGAGAATCTCTCCCGGAGTTTGAGAGATTTGGACGTGAAAGGGTACCAGTCTTGTCGGGGATTGGGAACCCTTCGCGAGAATGTCCAAAGTTTCAGCAGGATTTCCAAAATGTTGAAAGGAACTCGAAACATGTCAACCTTGGTTTTGAGAATCTCTCCCGGAGTTTGAGAGATTTGGACGTGAAAAGGGTACCAGTCTTGTCGGGGATTGGGAACCCTTCGCCAGAATGTCCAAAGTTTCAGCGGGATTTCCAAAATGTTGAAAGGAACTCGAAACATGTCAACCTTGGTTTTGAGAATCTCTCCCGGAGTTTGAGAGATTTGGACGTGAAAGGGTACCAGTCTTGTCGGGGATTGGGAACCCTTCGCGAGAATGTCCAATGTTTCAGCGGGATTTCCAAAATGTTGAAAGGAACTCGAAACATGTGAACCTTGGTTTTGAGAATCTCTCCCGGAGTTTGAGAGATTTGGACGTGAAAGGGTACCAGTCTTGTCGGGGATTGGGAAGCCTTCGCGAGAATGTCCAAAGTTTCAGCGGGATTTCCAAAATGTTGAAAGGAACTCGAATCATGTCAACCTTGGTTTTGAGAATCTCTCCCGGAGTTTGAGAGATTTGGACGTGAAAGGGTACCAGTCTTGTCGGGGATTGGGAACCCTTCGCCAGAATGTCCAAAGTTTCAGCGGGATTTCCAAAATGTTGAAAGGAACTCGAAACATGTCAACCTTGGTTTTGAGAATCTCTCCCGGAGTTTGAGAGATTTGGACGTGAAAGGGTACCAGTCTTGTCGGGGATTGGGAACCCTTCGCCAGAATGTCCAAAGTTTCAGCGGGATTTCCAAAATGTTGAGAGGAACTCGAAACATGTCAACCTTGGTTTTGAGAATCTCTCCCGGAGTTTGAGAGATTTGGACGTGAAAGGGTACCAGTCTTGTCGGGGATTGGGAACCCTTCGCGAGAATGTCCAAAGTTTCAGCGGGATTTCCAAAATGTTGAAAGGAACTCGAAACATGTCAACCTTGGTTTTGAGAATCTCTCCCGGAGTTTGAGAGATTTGGACGTGAAAGGGTACCAGTCTTGTCGGGGATTGGGAACCCTTCGCGAGAATGTCCAAAGTTTCAGCGGGATTTCCAAAATGTTGAAAGGAACTCGAAACATGTCAACCTTGGTTTTGAGAATCTCTCCCGGAGTTTGAGAGATTTGGACGTGAAAGGGTACCAGTCTTGTCGGGGATTGGGAACCCTTCGCGAGAATGTCCAAAGTTTCAGCGGGATTTCCAAAATGTTGAGAGGAACTCGAATCATGTCAACCTTGGTTTTGAGAATCTCTCCCGGAGTTTGAGAGATTTGGACGTGAAAGGGTACCAGTCTTGTCGGGGATTGGGAACCCTTCGCGAGAATGTCCAATGTTTCAGCGGGATTTCCAAAATGTTGAAAGGAACTCGAAACATGTGAACCTTGGTTTTGAGAATCTCTCCCGGAGTTTGAGAGATTTGGACGTGAAAGGGTACCAGTCTTGTCGGGGATTGGGAACCCTTCGCGAGAATGTCCAAAGTTTCAGCGGGATTTCCAAAATGTTGAAAGGAACTCGAATCATGTCAACCTTGGTTTTGAGAATCTCTCCCGGAGTTTGAGAGATTTGGACGTGAAAGGGTACCAGTCTTGTCGGGGATTGGGAACCCTTCGCCAGAATGTCCAAAGTTTCAGCGGGATTTCCAAAATGTTGAAAGGAACTCGAAACATGTCAACCTTGGTTTTGAGAATCTCTCCCGGAGTTTGAGAGATTTGGACGTGAAAGGGTACCAGTCTTGTCGGGGATTGGGAACCCTTCGCCAGAATGTCCAAAGTTTCAGCGGGATTTCCAAAATGTTGAGAGGAACTCGAAACATGTCAACCTTGGTTTTGAGAATCTCTCCCGGAGTTTGAGAGATTTGGACGTGAAAGGGTACCAGTCTTGTCGGGGATTGGGAACCCTTCGCGAGAATGTCCAAAGTTTCAGCGGGATTTCCAAAATGTTGAAAGGAACTCGAAACATGTCAACCTTGGTTTTGAGAATCTCTCCCGGAGTTTGAGAGATTTGGACGTGAAAGGGTACCAGTCTTGTCGGGGATTGGGAACCCTTCGCGAGAATGTCCAAAGTTTCAGCGGGATTTCCAAAATGTTGAAAGGAACTCGAAACATGTCAACCTTGGTTTTGAGAATCTCTCCCGGAGTTTGAGAGATTTGGACGTGAAAGGGTACCAGTCTTGTCGGGGATTGGGAACCCTTCGCGAGAATGTCCAAAGTTTCAGCGGGATTTCCAAAATGTTGAGAGGAACTCGAATCATGTCAACCTTGGTTTTGAGAATCTCTCCCGGAGTTTGAGAGATTTGGACGTGAAAGGGTACCAGTCTTGTCGGGGATTGGGAACCCTTCGCGAGAATGTCCAAAGTTTCAGCGGGATTTCCAAAATGTTGAAAGGAACTCGAAACATGTCAACCTTGGTTTTGAGAATCTCTCCCGGAGTTTGAGAGATTTGGACGTGAAAGGGTACCAGTCTTGTCGGGGATTGGGAACCCTTCGCGAGAATGTCCAAAGTTTCAGCGTGATTTCCAAAATGTTGAGAGGAACTCGAAACATGTCAACCTTGGTTTTGAGAATCTCTCCCGGAGTTTGAGAGATTTGGACGTGAAAGGGTACCAGTCTTGTCGGGGATTGGGAACCCTTCGCGAGAATGTCCAAAGTTTCAGCGGGATTTCCAAAATGTTGAAAGGAACTCGAACCATGTCAACCTTGGTTTTGAGAATCTCTCCCGGAGTTTGAGAGATTTGGACGTGAAAGGGTACCAGTCTTGTCGGGGATTGGGAACCCTTCGCGAGAATGTCCAAAGTTTCAGCGGGATTTCCAAAATGTTGAAAGGAACTCAAAACATGTCAACCTTGGTTTTGAGAATCTCTCCCGGAGTTTGAGAGATTTGGACGTGAAAGGGTACCAGTCTTGTCGGGGATTGGGAACCCTTCGCGAGAATGTCCAAAGTTTCAGCGGGATTTCAAAAATGTTGAGAGGAACTCGAAACATGTCAACCTTGGTTTTGAGAATCTCTCCCGGAGTTTGAGAGATTTGGACGTGAAAGGGTACCAGTCTTGTCAGGGATTGGGAACCCTTCGCCAGAATGTCCAAAGTTTCAGCGGGATTTCCAAAATGTTGAAAGGAACTCGAATCATGTCAACCTTGGTTTTGAGAATCTCTCCCGGAGTTTGAGAGATTTGGACGTGAAAGGGTACCAGTCTTGTCGGGGATTGGGAACCCTTCGCCAGAATGTCCAAAGTTTCAGCGGGATTTTGAAAATGTTGAGAGGAACTCGAATCATGTCAACCTTGGTTTTGAGAATCTCTCCCGGAGTTTGAGAGATTTGGACGTGAAAGGGTACCAGTCTTGTCGGGGATTGGGAACCCTTCGCCAGAATGTCCAAAGTTTCAGCGGGATTTCCAAAATGTTGAAAGGAACTCGAAACATGTCAACCTTGGTTTTGAGAATCTCTCCCGGAGTTTGAGAGATTTGGACGTGAAAGGGTACCAGTCTTGTCGGGGATTGGGAACCCTTCGCGAGAATGTCCAATGTTTCAGCGGGATTTCCAAAATGTTGAAAGGAACTCGAAACATGTCAACCTTGGTTTTGAGAATCTCTCCCGGAGTTTGAGAGATTTGGACGTGAAAGGGTACCAGTCTTGTCGGGGATTGGGAACCCTTCGCGAGAATGTCCAAAGTTTCAGCGGGATTTCCAAAATGTTGAAAGGAACTCGAATCATGTCAACCTTGGTTTTGAGAATCTCTCCCGGAGTTTGAGAGATTTGGACGTGAAAGGGTACCAGTCTTGTCGGGGATTGGGAACCCTTCGCCAGAATGTCCAAAGTTTCAGCGGGATTTCCAAAATGTTGAAAGGAACTCGAAACATGTCAACCTTGGTTTTGAGAATCTCTCCCGGAGTTTGAGAGATTTGGACGTGAAAGGGTACCAGTCTTGTCGGGGATTGGGAACCCTTCGCCAGAATGTCCAAAGTTTCAGCGGGATTTCCAAAATGTTGAGAGGAACTCGAAACATGTCAACCTTGGTTTTGAGAATCTCTCCCGGAGTTTGAGAGATTTGGATGTGAAAGGGTACCAGTCTTGTCGGGGATTGGGAACCCTTCGCGAGAATGTCCAAAGTTTCAGCGGGATTTCCAAAATGTTGAAAGGAACTCGAAACATGTCAACCTTGGTTTTGAGAATCTCTCCCGGAGTTTGAGAGATTTGGACGTGAAAGGGTACCAGTCTTGTCGGGGATTGGGAACCCTTCGCGAGAATGTCCAAAGTTTCAGCGGGATTTCCAAAATGTTGAGAGGAACTCGAAACATGTCAACCTTGGTTTTGAGAATCTCTCCCGGAGTTTGAGAGATTTGGACGTGAAAGGGTACCAGTCTTGTCGGGGATTGGGAACCCTTCGCGAGAATGTCCAAAGTTTCAGCGGGATTTCCAAAATGTTGAGAGGAACTTGAAACATGTCAACCTTGGTTTTGAGAATCTCTCCCGGAGTTTGAGAGATTTGGACGTGAAAGGGTACCAGTCTTGTCGGGGATTGGGAACCCTTCGCCAGAATGTCCAAAGTTTCAGCGGGATTTTGAAAATGTTGAGAGGAACTCGAATCATGTCAACCTTGGTTTTGAGAATCTCTCCCGGAGTTTGAGAGATTTGGACGTGAAAGGGTACCAGTCTTGTCGGGGATTGGGAACCCTTCGCGAGAATGTCCAAAGTTTCAGCGGGATTTCCAAAATGTTGAAAGGAACTCGAAACATGTCAACCTTGGTTTTGAGAATCTCTCCCGGAGTTTGAGAGATTTGGACGTGAAAGGGTACCAGTCTTGTCGGGGATTGGGAACCCTTCGCGAGAATGTCCAAAGTTTCAGCGGGATTTCCAAAATGTTGAGAGGAACTCGAAACATGTCAACCTCGGTTTTGAGAATCTCTCCCGGAGTTTGAGAGATTTGGACGTGAAAGGGTACCAGTCTTGTCGGGGATTGGGAACCCTTCGCGAGAATGTCCAAAGTTTCAGCGGGATTTCCAAAATGTTGAAAGGAACTCGAATCATGTCAACCTTGGTTTTGAGAATCTCTCCCGGAGTTTGAGAGATTTGGACGTGAAAGGGTACCAGTCTTGTCGGGGATTGGGAACCCTTCGCGAGAATGTCCAAAGTTTCAGCGGGATTTCCAAAATGTTGAAAGGAACTCGAATCATGTCAACCTCGGTTTTGAGAATCTCTCCCGGAGTTTGAGAGATTTGGACGTGAAAGGGTACCAGTCTTGTCGGGGATTGGGAACCCTTCGCGAGAATGTCCAATGTTTCAGCGGGATTTCCAAAATGTTGAAAGGAACTCGAAACATGTGAACCTTGGTTTTGAGAATCTCTCCCGGAGTTTGAGAGATTTGGACGTGAAAGGGTACCAGTCTTGTCGGGGATTGGGAACCCTTCGCGAGAATGTCCAAAGTTTCAGCGGGATTTCCAAAATGTTGAGAGGAACTCGAATCATGTCAACCTTGGTTTTGAGAATCTCTCCCGGAGTTTGAGAGATTTGGACGTGAAAGGGTACCAGTCTTGTCGGGGATTGGGAACCCTTCGCCAGAATGTCCAAAGTTTCAGCGGGATTTCCAAAATGTTGAAAGGAACTCGAAACATGTCAACCTTGGTTTTGAGAATCTCTCCCGGAGTTTGAGAGATTTGGACGTGAAAGGGTACCAGTCTTGTCGGGGATTGGGAACCCTTCGCCACAATGTCCAAAGTTTCAGCGGGATTTCCAAAATGTTGAGAGGAACTCGAAACATGTCAACCTTGGTTTTGAGAATCTCTCCCGGAGTTTGAGAGATTTGGATGTGAAAGGGTACCAGTCTTGTCGGGGATTGGGAACCCTTCGCGAGAATGTCCAAAGTTTCAGCGGGATTTCCAAAATGTTGAAAGGAACTCGAAACATGTCAACCTTGGTTTTGAGAATCTCTCCCGGAGTTTGAGAGATTTGGACGTGAAAGGGTACCAGTCTTGTCGGGGATTGGGAACCCTTCGCGAGAATGTCCAAAGTTTCAGCGGGATTTCCAAAATGTTGAGAGGAACTCGAAACATGTCAACCTTGGTTTTTAGAATCTCTCCCGGAGTTTGAGAGATTTGGACGTGAAAGGGTACCAGTCTTGTCGGGGATTGGGAACCCTTCGCGAGAATGTCCAAAGTTTCAGCGGGATTTCCAAAATGTTGAGAGGAACTTGAAACATGTCAACCTTGGTTTTGAGAATCTCTCCCGGAGTTTGAGAGATTTGGACGTGAAAGGGTACCAGTCTTGTCGGGGATTGGGAACCCTTCGCCAGAATGTCCAAAGTTTCAGCGGGATTTCCAAAATGTTGAGAGGAACTCGAATCATGTCAACCTTGGTTTTGAGAATCTCTCCCGGAGTTTGAGAGATTTGGACGTGAAAGGGTACCAGTCTTGTCGGGGATTGGGAACCCTTCGCGAGAATGTCCAAAGTTTCAGCAGGATTTCCAAAATGTTGAGAGGAACTCGAAACATGTCAACCTTGGTTTTGAGAATCTCTCCCGGAGTTTGAGAGATTTGGACGTGAAAGTGTACCAGTCTTGTCGGGGATTGGGAACCCTTCGCGAGAATGTCCAAAGTTTCAGCGGGATTTCCAAAATGTTGAGAGGAACTCGAAACATGTCAACCTCGGTTTTGAGAATCTCTCCCGGAGTTTGAGAGATTTGGACGTGAAAGGGTACCAGTCTTGTCGGGGATTGGGAACCCTTCGCGAGAATGTCCAAAGTTTCAGCGGGATTTCCAAAATGTTGAAAGGAACTCGAATCATGTCATCCTTGGTTTTGAGAATCTCTCCCGGAGTTTGAGAGATTTGGACGTGAAAGGGTACCAGTCTTGTCGGGGATTGGGAACCCATCGCGAGAATGTCCAAAGTTTCAGCGGGATTTCCAAAATGTTGAGAGGAACTCGAATCATGTCAACCTTGGTTTTGAGAATCTCTCCCGGAGTTTGAGAGATTTGGACGTGAAAGGTTACCAGTCTTGTCGGGGATTGGGAACCCTTCGCCAGAATGTCCAAAGTTTCATCGGGATTTCCAAAATGTTGAGAGGAACTCGAAACATGTCAACCTTGGTTTTGAGAATCTCTGCCGGAGTTTGAGAGATTTGGACGTGAAAGGGTACCAGTCTTGTCGGGGATTGGGAACCCTTCGCGAGAATGTCCAAAGTTTCAGCGGGATTTCCAAAATGTTGAGAGGAACTCGAAACATGTCAACCTTGGTTTTGAGAATCTCTCCTGGAGTTTGAGAGATTTGGACGTGAAAGGGTACCAGTCTTGTCGGGGATTGGGAACCCTTCGCGAGAATGTCCAAAGTTTCAGCGGGATTTCCAAAATGTTGAAAGGAACTCGAATCATGTCAACCTTGGTTTTGAGAATCTCTCCCGGAGTTTGAGAGATTTGGACGTGAAAGGGTACCAGTCTTGTCGGGGATTGAAAACCCTTCGCGAGAATGTCCAAAGTTTCAGCGGGATTTTCAAAATGTTGAGAGGAACTCGAAACATGTCAACCTTGGTTTTGAGAATCTCTCCCAGAGTTTGAGAGATTTGGACGTGAAAGGGTACCAGTCTTGTCGGGGATTGGGAACCCTTCGCCAGAATGTCCAAAGTTTCAGCGGGATTTCCAAAATGTTGAGAGGAACTCGCATCATGTCAACCTCGGTTTTGAGAATCTCTCCCGGAGTTTGAGAGATTTGGACGTGAAAGGGTACCAGTCTTGTCGGGGATTGGGAACCCTTCGCGAGAATGTCCAAAGTTTCAGTGGGATTTCCAAAATGTTGAGAGGAACTCAAATCATGTCAACCTTGGTTTTGAGAATCTCTCCCGGAGTTTGAGAGATTTGGACGTGAAAGGGTACCAGTCTTGTCGGGGATTGGGAACCCTTCGCGAGAATGTCCAAAGTTTCAGCGGGATTTCCAAAATGTTGAGAGGAACTCGAATCATGTCAACCATGGTTTTGAGAATCTCTCCCGGAGTTTGAGAGATTTGGACGTGAAAGGGTACCAGTCTTGTCGGGGATTGGGAACCCTTCGCGAGAATGTCCAAAGTTTCAGCGGGATTTCCAAAATGTTGAGAGGAACTCGAATCATGTCAACCTTGGTTTTGAGAATCTCTCCCGGAGTTTGAGAGATTTGGACGTGAAAGGGTACCAGTCTTGTCAGGGACTGGGAACCCTTCGCGAGAATGTCCAAAGTTTCAGCGGGATTTCCAAAATGTTGAGAGGAACTCGAAACATGTCAACCTTGGTTTTGAGAATCTCTCCCGGAGTTTGAGAGATTTGGACGTGAAAGGGTACCAGTCTTGTCGGGGATTGGGAACCCTTCGCGAGAATGTCCAAAGTTTCAGCGGGATTTCCAAAATGTTGAAAGGAACTCAAAACATGTCAACCTTGGTTTTGAGAATCTCTCCCGGAGTTTGAGAGATTTGGACGTGAAAGGGTACCAGTCTTGTCGGGGATTGGGAACCCTTCGCGAGAATGTCCAAAGTTTCAGCGGGATTTCCAAAATGTTGAGAGGAACTCGAAACATGTCAACCTTGGTTTTGAGAATCTCTCCCGGAGTTTGAGAGATTTGGACGTGAAAGGGTACCAGTCTTGTCGGGGATTGGGAACCCTTCGCCAGAATGTCCAAAGTTTCAGCGGGATTTCCAAAATGTTGAGAGGAACTCGAAACATGTCAACCTTGGTTTTGAGAATCTCTCCCGGAGTTTGAGAGATTTGGACGTGAAAGGGTACCAGTCTTGTCGGGGATTGGGAACCCTTCGCGAGAATGTCCAAAGTTTCAGCGGGATTTCCAAAATGTTGAAAGGAACTCGAACCATGTCAACCTTGGTTTTGAGAATCTCTCCCGGAGTTTGAGAGATTTGGACGTGAAAGGGTACCAGTCTCGTCGGGGATTGGGAACCCTTCGCCAGAATGTCCAAAGTTTCAGCGGGATTTCCAAAATGTTGAGAGGAACTCGAATCATGTCAACCTTGGTTTTGAGAATCTCTCCCGGAGTTTGAGAGATTTGGACGTGAAAGGGTACCAGTCTTGTCGGGGATTGGGAACCCTTCGCCAGAATGTCCAAAGTTTCAGCGGGATTTCCAAAATGTTGAGAGGAACTCGAAACATGTCAACCTTGGTTTTGAGAATCTCTCCCGGAGTTTGAGAGATTTGGACGTGAAAGGGTACCAGTCTTGTCGGGGATTGGGAACCCTTCGCGAGAATGTCCAAAGTTTCAGCGGGATTTCCAAAATGTTGAAAGGAACTCGAAATATGTCAACCTTGGTTTTGAGAATCTCTCCCGGAGTTTGAGAGATTTGGACGTGAAAGGGTACCAGTCTTGTCGGGGATTGGGAACCCTTCGCGAGAATGTCCAAAGTTTCAGCGGGATTTCCAAAATGTTGAGAGGAACTCGAAACATGTCAACCTTGGTTTTGAGAATCTCTCCCGGAGTTTGAGAGATTTGGACGTGAAAGGGTACCAGTCTTGTCGGGGATTGGGAACCCTTCGCCAGAATGTCCAAAGTTTCAGCGGGATTTCCAAAATGTTGAGAGGAACTCGAAACATGTCAACCTTGGTTTTGAGAATCTCTGCCGGAGTTTGAGAGATTTGGACGTGAAAGGGTACCAGTCTTGTCGGGGATTGGGAACCCTTCGCGAGAATGTCCAAAGTTTCAGCGGGATTTCCAAAATGTTGAAAGGAACTCGAAACATGTCAACCTCGGTTTTGAGAATCTCTCCCGGAGTTTGAGAGATTTGGACGTGAAAGGGTACCAGTCTTGTCAAGGATTGGGAACCCTTCGCGAGAATGTCCAAAGTTTCAGCGGGATTTCCAAAATGTTGAGAGGAACTCGAATCATGTCAACCTTGGTTTTGAGAATCTCTCCCGGAGTTTGAGAGATTTGGACGTGAAAGGGTACCAGTCTTGTCGGGGATTGGGAACCCTTCGCCAGAATGTCCAAAGTTTCAGCGGGATTTCCAAAATGTTGAGAGGAACTCGAAACATGTCAACCTCGGTTTTGAGAATCTCTCCCGGAGTTTGAGAGATTTGGACGTGAAAGGGTACCAGTCTTGTCGGGGATTGGGAACCCTTCGCGAGAATGTCCAAAGTTTCAGCGGGATTTCCAAAATGTTGAGAGGAACTCGAATCATGTCAACCTTGGTTTTGAGAATCTCTCCCGGAGTTTGAGAGATTTGGACGTGAAAGGGTACAAGTCTTGTCGGGGATTGGGAACCCTTCGCGAGAATGTCCAAAGTTTCAGCGGGATTTCCAAAATGTTGAGAGGAACTCGAAACATGTCAACCTCGGTTTTGAGAATCTCTCCCGGAGTTTGAGAGATTTGGACGTGAAAGGGTACCAGTCTTGTCGGGGATTGGGAACCCTTCGCCAGAATGTCCAAAGTTTCAGCGGGATTTCCAAAATGTTGAGAGGAACTCGAAACATGTCAACCTCGGTTTTGAGAATCTCTCCCGGAGTTTGAGAGATTTGGACGTGAAAGGGTACCAGTCTTGTCGGGGATTGGGAACCCTTCGCGAGAATGTCCAAAGTTTCAGCGGGATTTCCAAAATGTTGAAAGGAACTCAAAACATGTCAACCTCGGTTTTGAGAATCTCTCCCGGAGTTTGAGAGATTTGGACGTGAAAGGGTACCAGTCTTGTCGGGGATTGGGAACCGTTTGCGAGAATGTCCAAAGTTTCAGCGGGATTTCCAAAATGTTGAGAGGAACTCGAATCATGTCAACCTTGGTTTTGAGAATCTCTCCCGGAGTTTGAGAGATTTGGACGTGAAAGGGTACCAGTCTTGTCGGGGATTGGGACCCTTCGCGAGAATGTCCGAAGTTTCAGCAGGATTTCCAAAATGTTGAGAGGAACTCGAAACATGTCAACCTTGGTTTTGAGAATCTCTCCCGGAGTTTGAGAGATTTGGACGTGAAAGGGTACAAGTCTTGTCGGGGATTGGGAACCCTTCGCCAGAATGTCCAAAGTTTCAGCGGGATTTCCAAAATGTTGAGAGGAACTCGAAACATGTCAACCTTGGTTTTGAGAATCTCTCCCGGAGTTTGAGAGATTTGGACGTGAAAGGGTACCAGTCTTGTCGGGGATTGGGAACCCTTCGCGAGAATGTCCAAAGTTTCAGCGGGATTTCCAAAATGTTGAGAGGAACTCGAATCATGTCAACCTTGGTTTTGAGAATCTCTCCCGGAGTTTGAGAGATTTGGACGTGAAAGGGTACCAGTCTCGTCGGGGATTGGGAACCCTTTGCGAGAATGTCCAAAGTTTCAGCGGGATTTCCAAAATGTTGAGAGGAAGTCGAATCATGTCAACCTTGGTTTTGAGAATCTCTCCCGGAGTTTGAGAGATTTGGACGTGAAAGGGTACCAGTCTTGTCGGGGATTGGGAACCCTTCGCCAGAATGTCCAAAGTTTCAGCGGGATTTCCAAAATGTTGAGAGGAACTCGAAACATGTCAACCTCGGCTTTGAGAATCTCTCCCGGAGTTTGAGAGATTTGGACGTGAAAGGGTATCAGTCTTGTCGGGGATTGGGAACCCTTCGCCAGAATGTCCAAAGTTTCAGCGGGATTTCCAAAATGTTGAGAGGAACTCCAATCATGTCAACCTTGGTTTTGAGAATCTCTGCCGGAGTTTGAGAGATTTGGACGTGAAAGGGTACCAGTCTTGTCGGGGATTGGGAACCCTTCGCCAGAATGTCCAAAGTTTCAGCGGGATTTCCAAAATGTTGAGAGGAACTCGAATCATGTCAACCTTCGTTTTGAGAATCTCTCCCGGAGTTTGAGAGATTTGGACGTGAAAGCGTACCAGTCTTGTCGGGGATTGGGAACCCTTCGCGAGAATGTCCAAAGTTTCAGCGGGATTTCCAAAATGTTGAAAGGAACTCGAAACATGTCAACCTCGGTTTTGAGAATCTCTCCCGGAGTTTGAGAGATTTGGACGTGAAAGGGTACCAGTCTTGTCAAGGATTGGGAACCCTTCGCGAGAATGTCCAAAGTTTCAGCGGGATTTCCAAAATGTTGAGAGGAACTCGAATCATGTCAACCTTGGTTTTGAGAATCTCTCCCGGAGTTTGAGAGATTTGGACGTGAAAGGGTACCAGTCTTGTCGGGGATTGGGAACCCTTCGCCAGAATGTCCAAAGTTTCAGCGGGATTTCCAAAATGTTGAGAGGAACTCGAAACATGTCAACCTCGGTTTTGAGAATCTCTCCCGGAGTTTGAGAGATTTGGACGTGAAAGGGTACCAGTCTTGTCGGGGATTGGGAACCCTTCGCCAGAATGTCCAAAGTTTCAGCGGGATTTCCAAAATGTTGAGAGGAACTCGAATCATGTCAACCTTGGTTTTGAGAATCTCTCCCGGAGTTTGAGAGATTTGGACGTGAAAGGGTACAAGCCTTGTCGGGGATTGGGAACCCTTCGCGAGAATGTCCAAAGTTTCAGCGGGATTTCCAAAATGTTGAGAGGAACTCGAAACATGTCAACCTCGGTTTTGAGAATCTCTCCCGGAGTTTGAGAGATTTGGACGTGAAAGGGTACCAGTCTTGTCGGGGATTGGGAACCCTTCGCGAGAATGTCCAAAGTTTCAGCGGGATTTCCAAAATGTTGAGAGGAACTCGAAACATGTCAACCTCGGTTTTGAGAATCTCTCCCGGAGTTTGAGAGATTTGGACGTGAAAGGGTACCAGTCTTGTCGGGGATTGGGAACCCTTCGCGAGAATGTCCAAAGTTTCAGCGGGATTTCCAAAATGTTGAAAGGAACTCAAAACATGTCAACCTCGGTTTTGAGAATCTCTCCCGGAGTTTGAGAGATTTGGACGTGAAAGGGTACCAGTCTTGTCGGGGATTGGGAACCGTTTGCGAGAATGTCCAAAGTTTCAGCGGGATTTCCAAAATGTTGAGAGGAACTCGAAACATGTCAACCTCGGTTTTGAGAATCTCTCCCGGAGTTGGAGAGATTTGGACGTGAAAGGGTACCAGTCTTGTCGGGGATTGGGAACCCTTCGCCAGAATGTCCAAAGTTTCAGCGGGATTTCCAAAATGTTGAGAGGAACTCGAATCATGTCAACCTTCGTTTTGAGAATCTCTCCCGGAGTTTGAGAGATTTGGACGTGAAAGGGTACCAGTCTTGTCGGGGATTGGGAACCCTTCGCGAGAATGTCCAAAGTTTCAGCGGGATTTCCAAAATGTTGAGAGGAACTCGAAACATGTCAACCTCGGTTTTGAGAATCTCTCCCGGAGTTTGAGAGATTTGGACGTGAAAGGGTACAAGTCTTGTCGGGGATTGGGAACCCTTCGCGAGAATGTCCAAAGTTTCAGCGGGATTTCCAAAATGTTTAGAGGAACTCGAAACATGTCAACCTTGGTTTTGAGAATCTCTCCCGGAGTTTGAGAGATTTGGACGTGAAAAGGTACCAGTCTTGTCGGGGATTGGGAACCCTTCGCGAGAATGTCCAAAGTTTCAGCAGGATTTCCAAAATGTTGAGAGGAACTCGAAACATGTCAACGTTGGTTTTGAGAATCTCTCCCGGAGTTTGAGAGATTTGGACGTGAAAGGGTACCAGTCTTGTCGGGGATTGGCAACCCTTCGCGAGAATGTCCAAAGTTTCAGCGGGATTTCCAAAATGTTGAGAGGAACTCGAAACATGTCAACCTTGGTTTTGAGAATCTCTCCCGGAGTTTGAGAGATTTGGACGTGAAAGGGTACCAGTCTTGTCGGGGATTGGGAACCCTTCGCCAGAATGTCCAAAGTTTCAGCGGGATTTCCAAAATGTTGAGAGGAACTCGAAACATGTCAACCTTGGTTTTGAGAATCTCTGCCGGAGTTTGAGAGATTTGGACGTGAAAGGGTACCAGTCTTGTCGGGGATTGGGAACCCTTTGCGAGAATGTCCAAAGTTTCAGCGGGATTTCCAAAATGTTGAGAGGAAGTCGAATCATGTCAACCTTGGTTTTGAGAATCTCTCCCGGAGTTTGAGAGATTTGGACGTGAAAGGGTACCAGTCTTGTCGGGGATTGGGAACCCTTCGCGAGAATGTCCAAAGTTTCAGCGGGATTTCCAAAATGTTGAGAGGAACTCGAAACATGTCAACCTCGGCTTTGAGAATCTCTCCCGGAGTTTGAGAGATTTGGACGTGAAAGGGTATCAGTCTTGTTGGGGATTGGGAACCCTTCGCCAGAATGTCCAAAGTTTCAGCGGGATTTCCAAAATGTTGAAAGGAACTCGAATCATGTCAACCTTGGTTTTGAGAATCTCTCCCGGAGTTTGAGAGATTTGGACGTGAAAGGGTACCAGTCTTGTCGGGGATTGGGAACCCTTCGCCAGAATGTCCAAAGTTTCAGCGGGATTTCCAAAATGTTGAGAGGAACTCGAATCATGTCAACCTTCGTTTTGAGAATCTCTCCCGGAGTTTGAGAGATTTGGACGTGAAAGGGTACCAGTCTTGTCGGGGATTGGGAACCCTTCGCGAGAATGTCCAAAGTTTCAGCGGGATTTCCAAAATGTTGAAAGGAACTCGAAACATGTCAACCTCGGTTTTGAGAATCTCTCCCGGAGTTTGAGAGATTTGGACGTGAAAGGGTACCAGTCTTGTCAAGGATTGGGAACCCTTCGCGAGAATGTCCAAAGTTTCAGCGGGATTTCCAAAATGTTGAGAGGAACTCGAATCATGTCAACCTTGGTTTTGAGAATCTCTCCCGGAGTTTGAGAGATTTGGACGTGAAAGGGTACCAGTCTTGTCGGGGATTGGGAAACCTTCGCGAGAATGTCCAAAGTTTCAGCGGGATTTCCAAAATGTTGAGAGGAACTCGAAACATGTCAACCTCGGTTTTGAGAATCTCTCCCGGAGTTTGAGAGATTTGGACGTGAAAGGGTACCAGTCTTGTCGGGGATTGGGAACCCTTCGCGAGAATGTCCAAAGTTTCAGCGGGATTTCCAAAATGTTGAGAGGAACTCGAATCATGTCAACCTTGGTTTTGAGAATCTCTCCCGGAGTTTGAGAGATTTGGACGTGAAAGGGTACAAGTCTTGTCGGGGATTGGGAACCCTTCGCGAGAATGTCCAAAGTTTCAGCGGGATTTCCAAAATGTTGAGAGGAACTCGAAACATGTCAACCTCGGTTTTGAGAATCTCTCCCGGAGTTTGAGAGATTTGGACGTGAAAGGGTACCAGTCTTGTCGGGGATTGGGAACCCTTCGCGAGAATGTCCAAAGTTTCAGCGGGATTTCCAAAATGTTGAGAGGAACTCGAAACATGTCAACCTCGGTTTTGAGAATCTCTCCCGGAGTTTGAGAGATTTGGACGTGAAAGGGTACCAGTCTTGTCGGGGATTGGGAACCCTTCGCGAGAATGTCCAAAGTTTCAGCGGGATTTCCAAAATGTTGAAAGGAACTCAAAACATGTCAACCTCGGTTTTGAGAATCTCTCCCGGAGTTTGAGAGATTTGGACGTGAAAGGGTACCAGTCTTGTCGGGGATTGGGAACCCTTCGCCAGAATGTCCAAAGTTTCAGCGGGATTTCCAAAATGTTGAGAGGAACTCGAATCATGTCAACCTTGGTTTTGAGAATCTCTCCCGGAGTTTGAGAGATTTGGACGTGAAAGGGTACCAGTCTTGTCGGGGATTGGGACCCTTCGCGAGAATGTCCAAAGTTTCAGCAGGATTTCCAAAATGTTGAGAGGAACTCGAAACATGTCAACCTTGGTTTTGAGAATCTCTCCCGGAGTTTGAGAGATTTGGACGTGAAAGGGTACCAGTCTTGTCGGGGATTGGGAACCCTTCGCGAGAATGTCCAAAGTTTCAGCGGGATTTCCAAAATGTTGAGAGGAACTCGAATCATGTCAACCATGGTTTTGAGAATCTCTCCCGGAGTTTGAGAGATTTGGACGTGAAAGGGTACCAGTCTTGTCGGGGATTGGGAACCCTTCGCGAGAATGTCCAAAGTTTCAGCGGGATTTCCAAAATGTTGAGAGGAACTCGAATCATGTCAACCTTGGTTTTGAGAATCTCTCCCGGAGTTTGAGAGATTTGGACGTGAAAGGGTACCAGTCTTGTCAGGGACTGGGAACCCTTCGCGAGAATGTCCAAAGTTTCAGCGGGATTTCCAAAATGTTGAGAGGAACTCGAAACATGTCAACCTTGGTTTTGAGAATCTCTCCCGGAGTTTGAGAGATTTGGACGTGAAAGGGTACCAGTCTTGTCGGGGATTGGGAACCCTTCGCGAGAATGTCCAAAGTTTCAGCGGGATTTCCAAAATGTTGAGAGGAACTCGAAACATGTCAACCTTGGTTTTGAGAATCTCTCCCGGAGTTTGAGAGATTTGGACGTGAAAGGGTACCAGTCTTGTCGGGGATTGGGAACCCTTCGCGAGAATGTCCAAAGTTTCAGCGGGATTTCCAAAATGTTGAGAGGAACTCGAAACATGTCAACCTTGGTTTTGAGAATCTCTCCCGGAGTTTGAGAGATTTGGACGTGAAAGGGTACCAGTCTTGTCGGGGATTGGGAACCCTTCGCGAGAATGTCCAAAGTTTCAGCGGGATTTCCAAAATGTTGAGAGGAACTCGAAACATGTCAACCTTCGTTTTGAGAATCTCTCCCGGAGTTTGAGAGATTTGGACGTGAAAGGGTACCAGTCTTGTCGGGGATTGGGAACCCTTCGCGAGAATGTCCAAAGTTTCAGCGGGATTTCCAAAATGTTGAAAGGAACTCGAAATATGTCAACCTTGGTTTTGAGAATCTCTCCCGGAGTTTGAGAGATTTGGACGTGAAAGGGTACCAGTCTTGTCGGGGATTGGGAACCCTTCGCCAGAATGTCCAAAGTTTCAGCGGGATTTCCAAAATGTTGAGAGGAACTCGAATCATGTCAACCTTGGTTTTGAGAATCTCTCCCGGAGTTTGAGAGATTTGGACGTGAAAGTGTACCAGTCTTGTCAGGGACTGGGAACCCTTCGCGAGAATGTCCAAAGTTTCAGCGGGATTTCCAAAATGTTGAGAGGAACTCGAAACATGTCAACCTTGGTTTTGAGAATCTCTCCCGGAGTTTGAGAGATTTGGACGTGAAAGGGTACCAGTCTTGTCGGGGATTGGGAACCCTTCACGAGAATGTCCAAAGTTTCAGCGGGATTTCCAAAATGTTGAAAGGAACTCAAAACATGTCAACCTTGGTTTTGAGAATCTCTCCCGGAGTTTGAGAGATTTGGACGTGAAAGGGTACCAGTCTTGTCGGGGATTGGGAACCCTTCGCCAGAATGTCCAAAGTTTCAGCGGGATTTCCAAAATGTTGAGAGGAACTCGAAACATGTCAACCTCGGTTTTGAGAATCTCTCCCGGAGTTTGAGAGATTTGGACGTGAAAGGGTACCAGTCTTGTCGGGGATTGGGAACCCTTCGCGAGAATGTCCAAAGTTTCAGCGGGATTTCCAAAATGTTGAGAGGAACTCGAAACATGTCAACCTTGGTTTTGAGAATCTCTCCCGGAGTTTGAGAGATTTGGACGTGAAAGGGTACCAGTCTTGTCGGGGATTGGGAACCCTTCGCGAGAATGTCCAAAGTTTCAGCGGGATTTCCAAAATGTTGAAAGGAACTCGAAATATGTCAACCTTGGTTTTGAGAATCTCTCCCGGAGTTTGAGAGATTTGGACGTGAAAGGGTACCAGTCTTGTCGGGGATTGGGAACCCTTCGCCAGAATGTCCAAAGTTTCAGCGGGATTTCCAAAATGTTGAGAGGAACTCGAATCATGTCAACCTTGGTTTTGAGAATCTCTCCCGGAGTTTGAGAGATTTGGACGTGAAAGTGTACCAGTCTTGTCAGGGACTGGGAACCCTTCGCGAGAATGTCCAAAGTTTCAGCGGGATTTCCAAAATGTTGAGAGGAACTCGAAACATGTCAACCTTGGTTTTGAGAATCTCTCCCGGAGTTTGAGAGATTTGGACGTGAAAGGGTACCAGTCTTGTCGGGGATTGGGAACCCTTCACGAGAATGTCCAAAGTTTCAGCGGGATTTCCAAAATGTTGAAAGGAACTCAAAACATGTCAACCTTGGTTTTGAGAATCTCTCCCGGAGTTTGAGAGATTTGGACGTGAAAGGGTACCAGTCTTGTCGGGGATTGGGAACCCTTCGCGAGAATGTCCAAAGTTTCAGCGGGATTTCCAAAATGTTGAGAGGAACTCGAAACATGTCAACCTCGGTTTTGAGAATCTCTCCCGGAGTTTGAGAGATTTGGACGTGAAAGGGTACCAGTCTTGTCGGGGATTGGGAACCCTTCGCCAGAATGTCCAAAGTTTCAGCGGGATTTCCAAAATGTTGAGAGGAACTCGAAACATGTCAACCTTGGTTTTGAGAATCTCTCCCGGAGTTTGAGAGATTTGGACGTGAAAGGGTACCAGTCTTGTCGGGGATTGGGAACCCTTCGCGAGAATGTCCAAAGTTTCAGCGGGATTTCCAAAATGTTGAAAGGAACTCGAAATATGTCAACCTTGGTTTTGAGAATCTCTCCCGGAGTTTGAGAGATTTGGACGTGAAAGGGTACCAGTCTTGTCGGGGATTGGGAACCCTTCGCGAGAATGTCCAAAGTTTCAGCGGGATTTCCAAAATGTTGAGAGGAACTCGAAACATGTCAACCTTGGTTTTGAGAATCTCTCCCGGAGTTTGAGAGATTTGGACGTGAAAGGGTACCAGTCTTGTCGGGGATTGGGAACCCTTCGCCAGAATGTCCAAAGTTTCAGCGGGATTTCCAAAATGTTGAGAGGAACTCGAAACATGTCAACCTTGGTTTTGAGAATCTCTGCCGGAGTTTGAGAGATTTGGACGTGAAAGGGTACCAGTCTTGTCGGGGATTGGGAACCCTTCGCGAGAATGTCCAAAGTTTCAGCGGGATTTCCAAAATGTTGAAAGGAACTCGAAACATGTCAACCTCGGTTTTGAGAATCTCTCCCGGAGTTTGAGAGATTTGGACGTGAAAGGGTACCAGTCTTGTCAAGGATTGGGAACCCTTCGCGAGAATGTCCAAAGTTTCAGCGGGATTTCCAAAATGTTGAGAGGAACTCGAATCATGTCAACCTTGGTTTTGAGAATCTCTCCCGGAGTTTGAGAGATTTGGACGTGAAAGGGTACCAGTCTTGTCGGGGATTGGGAACCCTTCGCCAGAATGTCCAGAGTTTCAGCGGGATTTCCATAATGTTGAGAGGAACTCGAAACATGTCAACCTCGGTTTTGAGAATCTCTCCCGGAGTTTGAGAGATTTGGACGTGAAAGGGTACCAGTCTTGTCGGGGATTGGGAACCCTTCGCGAGAATGTCCAAAGTTTCAGCGGGATTTCCAAAATGTTGAGAGGAACTCGAATCATGTCAACCTTGGTTTTGAGAATCTCTCCCGGAGTTTGAGAGATTTGGACGTGAAAGGGTACAAGTCTTGTCGGGGATTGGGAACCCTTCGCGAGAATGTCCAAAGTTTCAGCGGGATTTCCAAAATGTTGAGAGGAACTCGAAACATGTCAACCTCGGTTTTGAGAATCTCTCCCGGAGTTTGAGAGATTTGGACGTGAAAGGGTACCAGTCTTGTCGGGGATTGGGAACCCTTCGCCAGAATGTCCAAAGTTTCAGCGGGATTTCCAAAATGTTGAGAGGAACTCGAAACATGTCAACCTCGGTTTTGAGAATCTCTCCCGGAGTTTGAGAGATTTGGACGTGAAAGGGTACCAGTCTTGTCGGGGATTGGGAACCCTTCGCGAGAATGTCCAAAGTTTCAGCGGGATTTCCAAAATGTTGAAAGGAACTCAAAACATGTCAACCTCGGTTTTGAGAATCTCTCCCGGAGTTTGAGAGATTTGGACGTGAAAGGGTACCAGTCTTGTCGGGGATTGGGAACCGTTTGCGAGAATGTCCAAAGTTTCAGCGGGATTTCCAAAATGTTGAGAGGAACTCGAATCATGTCAACCTTGGTTTTGAGAATCTCTCCCGGAGTTTGAGAGATTTGGACGTGAAAGGGTACCAGTCTTGTCGGGGATTGGGACCCTTCGCGAGAATGTCCAAAGTTTCAGCAGGATTTCCAAAATGTTGAGAGGAACTCGAAACATGTCAACCTTGGTTTTGAGAATCTCTCCCGGAGTTTGAGAGATTTGGACGTGAAAGGGTACAAGTCTTGTCGGGGATTGGGAACCCTTCGCCAGAATGTCCAAAGTTTCAGCGGGATTTCCAAAATGTTGAGAGGAACTCGAAACATGTCAACCTTGGTTTTGAGAATCTCTCCCGGAGTTTGAGAGATTTGGACGTGAAAGGGTACCAGTCTTGTCGGGGATTGGGAACCCTTCGCGAGAATGTCCAAAGTTTCAGCGGGATTTCCAAAATGTTGAGAGGAACTCGAATCATGTCAACCTTGGTTTTGAGAATCTCTCCCGGAGTTTGAGAGATTTGGACGTGAAAGGGTACCAGTCTCGTCGGGGATTGGGAACCCTTTGCGAGAATGTCCAAAGTTTCAGCGGGATTTCCAAAATGTTGAGAGGAAGTCGAATCATGTCAACCTTGGTTTTGAGAATCTCTCCCGGAGTTTGAGAGATTTGGACGTGAAAGGGTACCAGTCTTGTCGGGGATTGGGAACCCTTCGCCAGAATGTCCAAAGTTTCAGCGGGATTTCCAAAATGTTGAGAGGAACTCGAAACATGTCAACCTCGGCTTTGAGAATCTCTCCCGGAGTTTGAGAGATTTGGACGTGAAAGGGTATCAGTCTTGTCGGGGATTGGGAACCCTTCGCCAGAATGTCCAAAGTTTCAGCGGGATTTCCAAAATGTTGAGAGGAACTCCAATCATGTCAACCTTGGTTTTGAGAATCTCTCCCGGAGTTTGAGAGATTTGGACGTGAAAGGGTACCAGTCTTGTCGGGGATTGGGAACCCTTCGCCAGAATGTCCAAAGTTTCAGCGGGATTTCCAAAATGTTGAGAGGAATTCGAATCATGTCAACCTTCGTTTTGAGAATCTCTCCCGGAGTTTGAGAGATTTGGACGTGAAAGGGTACCAGTCTTGTCGGGGATTGGGAACCCTTCGCGAGAATGTCCAAAGTTTCAGCGGGATTTCCAAAATGTTGAAAGGAACTCGAAACATGTCAACCTCGGTTTTGAGAATCTCTCCCGGAGTTTGAGAGATTTGGACGTGAAAGGGTACCAGTCTTGTCAAGGATTGGGAACCCTTCGCGAGAATGTCCAAAGTTTCAGCGGGATTTCCAAAATGTTGAGAGGAACTCGAATCATGTCAACCTTGGTTTTGAGAATCTCTCCCGGAGTTTGAGAGATTTGGACGTGAAAGGGTACCAGTCTTGTCGGGGATTGGGAACCCTTCGCCAGAATGTCCAAAGTTTCAGCGGGATTTCCAAAATGTTTAGAGGAACTCGAAACATGTCAACCTCGGTTTTGAGAATCTCTCCCGGAGTTTGAGAGATTTGGACGTGAAAGGGTACCAGTCTTGTCGGGGATTGGGAACCCTTCGCCAGAATGTCCAAAGTTTCAGCGGGATTTCCAAAATGTTGAGAGGAACTCGAATCATGTCAACCTTGGTTTTGAGAATCTCCCCCGGAGTTTGAGAGATTTGGACGTGAAAGGGTACAAGCCTTGTCGGGGATTGGGAACCCTTCGCGAGAATGTCCAAAGTTTCAGCGGGATTTCCAAAATGTTGAGAGGAACTCGAAACATGTCAACCTCGGTTTTGAGAATCTCTCCCGGAGTTTGAGAGATTTGGACGTGAAAGGGTACCAGTCTTGTCGGGGATTGGGAACCCTTCGCGAGAATGTCCAAAGTTTCAGCGGGATTTCCAAAATGTTGAGAGGAACTCGAAACATGTCAACCTCGGTTTTGAGAATCTCTCCCGGAGTTTGAGAGATTTGGACGTGAAAGGGTACCAGTCTTGTCGGGGATTGGGAACCCTTCGCGAGAATGTCCAAAGTTTCAGCGGGATTTCCAAAATGTTGAAAGGAACTCAAAACATGTCAACCTCGGTTTTGAGAATCTCTCCCGGAGTTTGAGAGATTTGGACGTGAAAGGGTACCAGTCTTGTCGGGGATTGGGGACCGTTTGCGAGAATGTCCAAAGTTTCAGCGGGATTTCCAAAATGTTGAGAGGAACTCGAAACATGTCAACCTCGGTTTTGAGAATCTCTCCCGGAGTTGGAGAGATTTGGACGTGAAAGGGTACCAGTCTTGTCGGGGATTGGGACCCTTCGCGAGAATGTCCAAAGTTTCAGCAGGATTTCCAAAATGTTGAGAGGAACTCGAAACATGTCAACCTTGGTTTTGAGAATCTCTCCCGGAGTTTGAGAGATTTGGACGTGAAAGGGTACAAGTCTTGTCGGGGATTGGGAACCCTTCGCGAGAATGTCCAAAGTTTCAGCGGGATTTCCAAAATGTTGAGAGGAACTCGAAACATGTCAACCTTGGTTTTGAGAATCTCTCCCGGAGTTTGAGAGATTTGGACGTGAAAGGGTACCAGTCTTGTCGGGGATTGGGAACCCTTCGCGAGAATGTCCAAAGTTTCAGCGGGATTTCCAAAATGTTGAGAGGAACTCGAATCATGTCAACCTTGGTTTTGAGAATCTCTCCCGGAGTTTGAGAGATTTGGACGTGAAAGGGTACCAGTCTCGTCGGGGATTGGGAACCCTTCACGAGAATGTCCAAAGTTTCAGCGGGATTTCCAAAATGTTGAGAGGAACTCGAAACATGTCAACCTCGGCTTTGAGAATCTCTCCCGGAGTTTGAGAGATTTGGACGTGAAAGGGTATCAGTCTTGTCGGGGATTGGGAACCCTTCGCCAGAATGTCCAAAGTTTCAGCGGGATTTCCAAAATGTTGAGAGGAACTCCAATCATGTCAACCTTGGTTTTGAGAATCTCTCCCGGAGTTTGAGAGATTTGGACGTGAAAGGGTACCAGTCTTGTCGGGGATTGGGAACCCTTCGCCAGAATGTCCAAAGTTTCAGCGGGATTTCCAAAATGTTGAGAGGAACTCGAATCATGTCAACCTTCGTTTTGAGAATCTCTCCCGGAGTTTGAGAGATTTGGACGTGAAAGGGTACCAGTCTTGTCGGGGATTGGGAACCCTTCGCGAGAATGTCCAAAGTTTCAGCGGGATTTCCAAAATGTTGAGAGGAACTCGAAACATGTCAACCTCGGTTTTGAGAATCTCTCCCGGAGTTTGAGAGATTTGGACGTGAAAGGGTACAAGTCTTGTCGGGGATTGGGAACCCTTCGCGAGAATGTCCAAAGTTTCAGCGGGATTTCCAAAATGTTTAGAGGAACTCGAAACATGTCAACCTTGGTTTTGAGAATCTCTCCCGGAGTTTGAGAGATTTGGACGTGAAAGGGTACCAGTCTTGTCGGGGATTGGGAACCCTTCGCGAGAATGTCCAAAGTTTCAGCAGGATTTCCAAAATGTTGAGAGGAACTCGAAACATGTCAACGTTGGTTTTGAGAATCTCTCCCGGAGTTTGAGAGATTTGGACGTGAAAGGGTACCAGTCTTGTCGGGGATTGGGAACCCTTCGCGAGAATGTCCAAAGTTTCAGCGGGATTTCCAAAATGTTGAGAGGAACTCGAAACATGTCAACCTTGGTTTTGAGAATCTCTCCCGGAGTTTGAGAGATTTGGACGTGAAAGGGTACCAGTCTTGTCGGGGATTGGGAACCCTTCGCCAGAATGTCCAAAGTTTCAGCGGGATTTCCAAAATGTTGAGAGGAACTCGAAACATGTCAACCTTGGTTTTGAGAATCTCTGCCGGAGTTTGAGAGATTTGGACGTGAAAGGGTACCAGTCTTGTCGGGGATTGGGAACCCTTTGCGAGAATGTCCAAAGTTTCAGCGGGATTTCCAAAATGTTGAGAGGAAGTCGAATCATGTCAACCTTGGTTTTGAGAATCTCTCCCGGAGTTTGAGAGATTTGGACGTGAAAGGGTACCAGTCTTGTCGGGGATTGGGAACCCTTCGCGAGAATGTCCAAAGTTTCAGCGGGATTTCCAAAATGTTGAGAGGAACTCGAAACATGTCAACCTCGGCTTTGAGAATCTCTCCCGGAGTTTGAGAGATTTGGACGTGAAAGGGTATCAGTCTTGTTGGGGATTGGGAACCCTTCGCCAGAATGTCCAAAGTTTCAGCGGGATTTCCAAAATGTTGAAAGGAACTCGAATCATGTCAACCTTGGTTTTGAGAATCTCTCCCGGAGTTTGAGAGATTTGGACGTGAAAGGGTACCAGTCTTGTCGGGGATTGGGAACCCTTCGCCAGAATGTCCAAAGTTTCAGCGGGATTTCCAAAATGTTGAGAGGAACTCGAATCATGTCAACCTTCGTTTTGAGAATCTCTCCCGGAGTTTGAGAGATTTGGACGTGAAAGGGTACCAGTCTTGTCGGGGATTGGGAACCCTTCGCGAGAATGTCCAAAGTTTCAGCGGGATTTCCAAAATGTTGAAAGGAACTCGAAACATGTCAACCTCGGTTTTGAGAATCTCTCCCGGAGTTTGAGAGATTTGGACGTGAAAGGGTACCAGTCTTGTCGGGGATTGGGAACCCTTCGCGAGAATGTCCAAAGTTTCAGCGGGATTTCCAAAATGTTGAGAGGAACTCGAATCATGTCAACCTTGGTTTTGAGAATCTCTCCCGGAGTTTGAGAGATTTGGACGTGAAAGGGTACCAGTCTTGTCGGGGATTGGGAAACCTTCGCGAGAATGTCCAAAGTTTCAGCGGGATTTCCAAAATGTTGAGAGGAACTCGAAACATGTCAACCTCGGTTTTGAGAATCTCTCCCGGAGTTTGAGAGATTTGGACGTGAAAGGGTACCAGTCTTGTCGGGGATTGGGAACCCTTCGCGAGAATGTCCAAAGTTTCAGCGGGATTTCCAAAATGTTGAGAGGAACTCGAAACATGTCAACCTCGGTTTTGAGAATCTCTCCCGGAGTTTGAGAGATTTGGACGTGAAAGGGTACCAGTCTTGTCGGGGATTGGGAACCCTTCGCGAGAATGTCCAAAGTTTCAGCGGGATTTCCAAAATGTTGAGAGGAACTCGAATCATGTCAACCTTGGTTTTGAGAATCTCTCCCGGAGTTTGAGAGATTTGGACGTGAAAGGGTACCAGTCTCGTCGGGGATTGGGAACCCTTTGCGAGAATGTCCAAAGTTTCAGCGGGATTTCCAAAATGTTGAGAGGAAGTCGAATCATGTCAACCTTGGTTTTGAGAATCTCTCCCGGAGTTTGAGAGATTTGGACGTGAAAGGGTACCAGTCTTGTCGGGGATTGGGAACCCTTCGCGAGAATGTCCAAAGTTTCAGCGGGATTTCCAAAATGTTGAGAGGAACTCGAAACATGTCAACCTTCGTTTTGAGAATCTCTCCCGGAGTTTGAGAGATTTGGACGTGAAAGGGTACCAGTCTTGTCGGGGATTGGGAACCCTTCGCCAGAATGTCCAAAGTTTCAGCGGGATTTCCAAAATGTTGAGAGGAACTCCAATCATGTCAACCTTGGTTTTGAGAATCTCTCCCGGAGTTTGAGAGATTTGGACGTGAAAGGGTACCAGTCTTGTCGGGGATTGGGAACCCTTCGCCAGAATGTCCAAAGTTTCAGCGGGATTTCCAAAATGTTGAGAGGAACTCGAATCATGTCAACCTTCGTTTTGAGAATCTCTCCCGGAGTTTGAGAGATTTGGACGTGAAAGGGTACCAGTCTTGTCGGGGATTGGGAACCCTTCGCCAGAATGTCCAAAGTTTCAGCGGGATTTCCAAAATGTTGAGAGGAACTCGAAACATGTCAACCTTGGTTTTGAGAATCTCTCCCGGAGTTTGAGAGATTTGGACGTGAAAGGGTACCAGTCTTGTCGGGGATTGGGAACCCTTCGCGAGAATGTCCAAAGTTTCAGCGGGATTTCCAAAATGTTGAGAGGAACTCGAAACATGTCAACCTTGGTTTTGAGAATCTCTCCCGGAGTTTGAGAGATTTGGACGTGAAAGGGTACCAGTCTTGTCGGGGATTGGGAACCCTTCGCGAGAATGTCCAAGGTTTCAGCAGGATTTCCAAAATGTTGAGAGGAACTCGAAACATGTCAACGTTGGTTTTGAGAATCTCTCCCGGAGTTTGAGAGATTTGGACGTGAAAGGGTACCAGTCTTGTCGGGGATTGGGAACCCTTCGCGAGAATGTCCAAAGTTTCAGCGGGATTTCCAAAATGTTGAGAGGAACTCGAAACATGTCAACCTTGGTTTTGAGAATCTCTCCCGGAGTTTGAGAGATTTGGACGTGAAAGGGTACCAGTCTTGTCGGGGATTGGGAACCCTTCGCCAGAATGTCCAAAGTTTCAGCGGGATTTCCAAAATGTTGAGAGGAACTCGAAACATGTCAACCTTGGTTTTGAGAATCTCTGCCGGAGTTTGAGAGATTTGGACGTGAAAGGGTACCAGTCTTGTCGGGGATTGGGAACCCTTTGCGAGAATGTCCAAAGTTTCAGCGGGATTTCCAAAATGTTGAGAGGAACTCGAATCATGTCAACCTTGGTTTTGAGAATCTCTCCCGGAGTTTGAGAGATTTGGACGTGAAAGGGTACCAGTCTTGTCGGGGATTGGGAACCCTTTGCGAGAATGTCGAAAGTTTCAGCGGGATTTCCAAAATGTTGAGAGGAACTCGAAACATGTCAACCTCGGCTTTGAGAATCTCTCCCGGAGTTTGAGAGATTTGGACGTGAAAGGGTATCAGTCTTGTCGGGGATTGGGAACCCTTCGCCAGAATGTCCAAAGTTTCAGCGGGATTTCCAAAATGTTGAGAGGAACTCGAAACATGTCAACCTTGGTTTTGAGAATCTCTGCCGGAGTTTGAGAGATTTGGACGTGAAAGGGTACCAGTCTTGTCGGGGATTGGGAACCCTTCGCGAGAATGTCCAAAGTTTCAGCGGGATTTCCAAAATGTTGAGAGGAACTCGAATCATGTCAACCATGGTTTTGAGAATCTCTCCCGGAGTTTGAGAGATTTGGACGTGAAAGGGTACCAGTCTTGTCGGGGATTGGGAACCCTTTGCGAGAATGTCCAAAGTTTCAGCGGGATTTCCAAAATGTTGAGAGGAACTCGAAACATGTCAACCTCGGCTTTGAGAATCTCTCCCGGAGTTTGAGAGATTTGGACGTGAAAGGGTATCAGTCTTGTCGGGGATTGGGAACCCTTCGCGAGAATGTCCAAAGTTTCAGCGGGATTTCCAAAATGTTGAAAGGAACTCGAAACATGTCAACCTTGGTTTTGAGAATCTCTCCCGGAGTTTGAGAGATTTGGACGTGAAAGGGTACCAGTCTTGTCGGGGATTGGGAACCCTTCGCCAGAATGTCCAAAGTTTCAGCGGGATTTCCAAAATGTTGAGAGGAACTCGAATCATGTCAACCTTCGTTTTGAGAATCTCTCCCGGAGTTTGAGAGATTTGGACGTGAAAGGGTACCAGTCTTGTCGGGGATTGGGAACCCTTCGCGAGAATGTCCAAAGTTTCAGCGGGATTTCCAAAATGTTGAGAGGAACTCGAAACATGTCAACCTCGGTTTTGAGAATCTCTCCCGGAGTTGGAGAGATTTGGACGTGAAAGGGTACCAGTCTTGTCGGGGATTGGGAACCCTTCGCGAGAATGTCCAAAGTTTCAGCAGGATTTCGAAAATGTTGAGAGGAACTCGAAACATGTCAACCTTGGTTTTGAGAATCTCTCCCGGAGTTTGAGAGATTTGGACGTGAAAGGGTACCAGTCTTGTCGGGGTTTGGGAACCCTTCGCGAGAATGTCCAAAGTTTCAGCGGGATTTCCAAAATGTTGAGAGGAACTCGAAACATGTCAACCTTGGTTTTGAGAATCTCTCCCGGAGTTTGAGAGATTTGGACGTGAAAGGGTACCAGTCTTGTCGGGGATTGGGAACCCTTTGCGAGAATGTCCAAAGTTTCAGCGGGATTTCCAAAATGTTGAGAGGAACTCGAATCATGTCAACCTTGGTTTTGAGAATCTCTCCCGGAGTTTGAGAGATTTGGACGTGAAAGGGTACCAGTCTTGTCGGGGATTGGGAACCCTTCGCGAGAATGTCCAAAGTTTCAGCGGGATTTCCAAAATGTAGAGAGGAACTCGAAACATGTCAACCTCGGCTTTGAGAATCTCTCCCGGAGTTTGAGAGATTTGGACGTGAAAGGGTACCAGTCTTGTCGGGGATTGGGAACCCTTTGCGAGAATGTCCAAAGTTTCAGCGGGATTTCCAAAATGTTGAGAGGAACTCGAATCATGTCAACCTTGGTTTTGAGAATCTCTCCCGGAGTTTGAGAGATTTGGACGTGAAAGGGTACCAGTCTTGTCGGGGATTGGGACCCTTCGCGAGAATGTCCAAAGTTTCAGCAGGATTTCCAAAATGTTGAGAGGAACTCCAATCATGTCAACCTTGGTTTTGAGAATCTCTCCCGGAGTTTGAGAGATTTGGACGTGAAAGGGTACCAGTCTTGTCGGGGATTGGGAAACCTTCGCGAGAATGTCCAAACTTTCAGCGGGATTTCCAAAATGTTGAGAGGAACTCGAAACATGTCAACCTTGGTTTTGAGAATCTCTCCCGGAGTTTGAGAGATTTGGACGTGAAAGGGTATCAGTCTTGTCGGGGATTGGGAACCCTTCGCGAGAATGTCCAAAGTTTCAGCGGGATTTCCAAAATGTTGAGAGGAACTCCAATCATGTCAACCTTGGTTTTGAGAATCTCTCCCGGAGTTTGAGAGATTTGGACGTGAAAGGGTACCAGTCTTGTCGGGGATTGGGAACCCTTTGCGAGAATGTCCAAAGTTTCAGCGGGATTTCCAAAATGTTGAGAGGAACTCGAATCATGTCAACCTTGGTTTTGAGAATCTCTCCCGGAGTTTGAGAGATTTGGACGTGAAAGGGTACCAGTCTTGTCGGGGATTGGGAACCCTTCGCGAGAATGTCCAAAGTTTCATCGGGATTTCCAAAATGTTGAGAGGAACTCGAAACATGTCAACCTCGGCTTTGAGAATCTCTCCCGGAGTTTGAGAGATTTGGACGTGAAAGGGTATCAGTCTTGTCGGGGATTGGGAACCCTTCGCCAGAATGTCCAAAGTTTCAGCGGGATTTCCAAAATGTTGAGAGGAACTCCAATCATGTCAACCTTGGTTTTGAGAATCTCTCCCGGAGTTTGAGAGATTTGGACGTGAAAGGGTACCAGTCTTGTCGGGGATTGGGAACCCTTCGCGAGAATGTCCAAAGTTTCAGCGGGATTTCCAAAATGTTGAGAGGAACTCGAAACATGTCAACCTCGGTTTTGAGAATCTCTCCCGGAGTTGGAGAGATTTGGACGTGAAAGGGTACCAGTCTTGTCGGGGATTGGGAACCCTTCGCGAGAATGTCCAAAGTTTCAGCAGGATTTCCAAAATGTTGAGAGGAACTCGAAACATGTCAACCTTGGTTTTGAGAATCTCTCCCGGAGTTTGAGAGATTTGGACGTGAAAGGGTACCGGTCTTGTCGGGGATTGGGAACCCTTCGCCAGAATGTCCAAAGTTTCAGCGGGATTTCCAAAATGTTGAAAGGAACTCAAAACATGTCAACCTCGGTTTTGAGAATCTCTCCCGGAGTTTGAGAGATTTGGACGTGAAAGGGTACCAGTCTTGTCGGGGATTGGGAACCCTTTGCGAGAATGTCCAAAGTTTCAGCGGGATTTCCAAAATGTTGAGAGGAACTCGAATCATGTCAACCTTGGTTTTGAGAATCTCTCCCGGAGTTGGAGAGATTTGGACGTGAAAGGGTACCAGTCTTGTCGGGGATTGGGACCCTTCGCGAGAATGTCCAAAGTTTCAGCAGGATTTCCAAAATGTTGAGAGGAACTCCAATCATGTCAACCTTGGTTTTGAGAATCTCTCCCGGAGTTTGAGAGATTTGGACGTGAAAGGGTACAAGTCTTGTCGGGGATTGGGAACCCTTCGCGAGAATGTCCAAAGTTTCAGCGGGATTTCCAAAATGTTGAGAGGAACTCGAATCATGTCAACCTTGGTTTTGAGAATCTCTCCCGGAGTTTGAGAGATTTGGACGTGAAAGGGTATCAGTCTTGTCGGGGATTGGGAACCCTTCGCGAGAATGTCCAAAGTTTCAGCGGGATTTCCAAAATGTTGAGAGGAACTCCAATCATGTCAACCTTGGTTTTGAGAATCTCTCCCGGAGTTTGAGAGATTTGGACGTGAAAGGGTACCAGTCTTGTCGGGGATTGGGAACCCTTCGCGAGAATGTCCAAAGTTTCATCGGGATTTCCAAAATGTTGAGAGGAACTCGAAACATGTCAACCTCGGCTTTGAGAATCTCTCCCGGAGTTTGAGAGATTTGGACGTGAAAGGGTATCAGTCTTGTCGGGGATTGGGAACCCTTCGCCAGAATGTCCAAAGTTTCAGCGGGATTTCCAAAATGTTGAGAGGAACTCCAATCATGTCAACCTTGGTTTTGAGAATCTCTCCCGGAGTTTGAGAGATTTGGACGTGAAAGGGTACCAGTCTTGTCGGGGATTGGGAACCCTTCGCGAGAATGTCCAAAGTTTCAGCGGGATTTCCAAAATGTTGAGAGGAACTCGAAACATGTCAACCTCGGTTTTGAGAATCTCTCCCGGAGTTGGAGAGATTTGGACGTGAAAGGGTACCAGTCTTGTCGGGGATTGGGAACCCTTCGCGAGAATGTCCAAAGTTTCAGCAGGATTTCCAAAATGTTGAGAGGAACTCGAAACATGTCAACCTTGGTTTTGAGAATCTCTCCCGGAGTTTGAGAGATTTGGACGTGAAAGGGTACCAGTCTTGTCGGGGATTGGGAACCCTTCGCCAGAATGTCCAAAGTTTCAGCGGGATTTCCAAAATGTTGAGAGGAACTCGAAACATGTCAACCTTGGTTTTGAGAATCTCTCCCAGAGTTTGAGAGATTTGGACGTGAAAGGGTACCAGTCTTGTCGGGGATTGGGAACCCTTCGCCAGAATGTCCAAAGTTTCAGCGGGATTTCCAAAATGTTGAGAGGAACTCGAATCATGTCAACCTTGGTTTTGAGAATCTCTCCCGGGTTTGAGAGATTTGGACGTGAAAGGGTACCAGTCTTGTCGGGGATTGGGAACCCTTCGCGAGAATGTCCAAAGTTTCAGCAGGATTTCCAAAATGTTGAAAGGAACTCGAAACATGTCAACCTTGGTTTTGAGAATCTCTCCCGGAGTTTGAGAGATTTGGACGTGAAAGGGTACCAGTCTTGTCGGGGATTGGGAACCCTTCGCGAGACTGTCCAAAGTTTCAGCGGGATTTCCAAAATGTTGAAAGGAACTCGAAACATGTCAACCTCGGTTTTGAGAATCTCTCCCGGAGTTTGAGAGATTTGGACGTGAAAGGGTACCAGTCTTGTCGGGGATTTGGAACCCTTCGCGAGAATGTCCAAAGTTTCAGCGGGATTTCCAAAATGTTGAGAGGAACTCGAATCATGTCAACCTTGGTTTTGAGAATCTCTCCCGGAGTTTGAGAGATTTGGACGTGAAAGGGTACCAGTCTTGTCGGGGATTTGGAACCCTTCGCCAGAATGTCCAAAGTTTCAGCGGGATTTCCAAAATGTTGAGAGGAACTCGAAACATGTCAACCTCGGTTTTGAGAATCTCTCCCGGAGTTTGAGAGATTTGGACGTGAAAGGGTACCAGTCTTGTCGGGGATTGGGAACCCTTCGCGAGAATGTCCAAAGTTTCAGCGGGATTTCCAAAATGTTGAAAGGAACTCAAAACATGTCAACCTTGGTTTTGAGAATCTCTCCCGGAGTTTGAGAGATTTGGACGTGAAAGGGTACCAGTCTTGTCGGGGATTGGGAACCCTTCGCCAGAATGTCCAAAGTTTCAGCGGGATTTCCAAAATGTAGAGAGGAACTCGAAACATGTCAACCTTGGTTTTGAGAATCTCTCCCGGAGTTTGAGAGATTTGGACGTGAAAGGGTACCAGTCTTGTCGGGGATTGGGAACCCTTTGCGAGAATGTCCAAAGTTTCAGCGGGATTTCCAAAATGTTGAGAGGAACTCGAATCATGTCAACCTTGGTTTTGAGAATCTCTCCCGGAGTTTGAGAGATTTGGACGTGAAAGGGTACCAGTCTTGTCGGGGATTGGGAACCCTTCGCGAGAATGTCCAAAGTTTCAGCGGGATTTCCAAAATGTTGAGAGGAACTCGAAACATGTCAACCTCGGCTTTGAGAATCTCTCCCGGAGTTTGAGAGATTTGGACGTGAAAGGGTATCAGTCTTGTCGGGGATTGGGAACCCTTCGCCAGAATGTCCAAAGTTTCAGCGGGATTTCCAAAATGTTGAAAGGAACTCGAATCATGTCAACCTTGGTTTTGAGAATCTCTCCCGGAGTTTGAGAGATTTGGACGTGAAAGGGTACCAGTCTTGTCGGGGATTGGGAACCCTTCGCCAGAATGTCCAAAGTTTCAGCGGGATTTCCAAAATGTTGAGAGGAACTCGAATCATGTCAACCTTCGTTTTGAGAATCTCTCCCGGAGTTTGAGAGATTTGGACGTGAAAGGGTACCAGTCTTGTCGGGGATTGGGAACCCTTCGCCAGAATGTCCAAAGTTTCAGCGGGATTTCCAAAATGTTGAGAGGAACTCGAAACATGTCAACCTCGGTTTTGAGAATCTCTCCCGGAGTTGGAGAGATTTGGACGTGAAAGGGTACCAGTCTTGTCGGGGATTGGGAACCCTTCGCGAGAATGTCCAAAGTTTCAGCAGGATTTCCAAAATGTTGAGAGGAACTCGAAACATGTCAACCTTGGTTTTGAGAATCTCTCCCGGAGTTTGAGAGATTTGGACGTGAAAGGGTACCAGTCTTGTCGGGGATTGGGAACCCTTCGCGAGAATGTCCAAAGTTTCAGCGGGATTTCCAAAATGTTGAGAGGAACTCGAAACATGTCAACCTTGGTTTTGAGAATCTCTCCCGGAGTTTGAGAGATTTGGACGTGAAAGGGTACCAGTCTTGTCGGGGATTGGGAACCCTTTGCGAGAATGTCCAAAGTTTCAGCGGGATTTCCAAAATGTTGAGAGGAACTCGAATCATGTCAACCTTGGTTTTGAGAATCTCTCCCGGAGTTTGAGAGATTTGGACATGAAAGGGTACCAGTCTTGTCGGGGATTGGGACCCTTCGCGAGAATGTCCAAAGTTTCAGCAGGATTTCCAAAATGTTGAGAGGAACTCGAAACATGTCAACCTTGGTTTTGAGAATCTCTCCCGGAGTTTGAGAGATTTGGACGTGAAAGGGTACAAGTCTTGTCGGGGATTGGGAACCCTTCGCGAGAATGTCCAAAGTTTCAGCGGGATTTCCAAAATGTTGAGAGGAACTCGAATCATGTCAACCTTGGTTTTGAGAATCTCTCCCGGAGTTTGAGAGATTTGGACGTGAAAGGGTATCAGTCTTGTCGGGGATTGGGAACCCTTCGCGAGAATGTCCAAAGTTTCAGCGGGATTTCCAAAATGTTGAGAGGAACTCGAATCATGTCAACCTTGGTTTTGAGAATCTCTCCCGGAATTTGAGAGATTTGGACGTGAAAGGGTACCAGTCTTGTCGGGGATTGGGAACCCTTCGCGAGAATGTCCAAAGTTTCATCGGGATTTCCAAAATGTTGAAAGGAACTCGAAACATGTCAACCTCGGCTTTGAGAATCTCTCCCGGAGTTTGAGAGATTTGGACGTGAAAGGGTATCAGTCTTGTCGGGGATTGGGAACCCTTCGCCAGAATGTCCAAAGTTTCAGCGGGATTTCCAAAATGTTGAGAGGAACTCGAAACATGTCAACCTTGGTTTTGAGAATCTCTCCCGGAGTTTGAGAGATTTGGACGTGAAAGGGTACAAGTCTTGTCGGGGATTGGGAACCCTTCGCGAGAATGTCCAAAGTTTCAGCGGGATTTCCAAAATGTTGAAAGGAACTCGAAACATGTCAACCTTGGTTTTGAGAATCTCTCCCGGAGTTTGAGAGATTTGGACGTGAAAGGGTACCAGTCTTGTCGGGGATTGGGAACCCTTCGCGAGAATGTCCAAAGTTTCAGCGGGATTTCCAAAATGTTGAGAGGAACTCGAAACATGTCAACCTCGGTTTTGAGAATCTCTCCCGGAGTTTGAGAGATTTGGACGTGAAAGGGTACCAGTCTTGTCGGGGATTGGGAACCCTTCGCGAGAATGTCCAAAGTTTCAGCGGGATTTCCAAAATGTTGAAAGGAACTCAAAACATGTCAACTTCGGTTTTGAGAATCTCTCCCGGAGTTTGAGAGATTTGGACGTGAAAGGGTACCAGTCTTGTCGGGGATTGGGAACCCTTTGCGAGAATGTCCAAAGTTTCAGCGGGATTTCCAAAATGTTGAGAGGAACTCGAATCATGTCAACCTTGGTTTTGAGAATCTCTCCCGGAGTTTGAGAGATTTGGACATGAAAGGGTACCAGTCTTGTCGGGGTTTGGGAACCCTTCGCGAGAATGTCCAAAGTTTCAGCAGGATTTCCAAAATGTTGAGAGGAACTCGAAACATGTCAACCTTGGTTTTGAGAATCTCTCCCGGAGTTTGAGAGATTTGGACGTGAAAGGGTACAAGTCTTGTCGGGGATTGGGAACCCTTCGCGAGAATGTCCAAAGTTTCAGCGGGATTTCCAAAATGTTGAGAGGAACTCGAATCATGTCAACCTTGGTTTTGAGAATCTCTCCCGGAGTTTGAGAGATTTGGACGTGAAAGGGTACCAGTCTTGTCGGGGATTGGGAACCCTTCGCGAGAATGTCCAAAGTTTCAGCGGGATTTCCAAAATGTTGAGAGGAACTCGAATCATGTCAACCTTGGTTTTGAGAATCTCTCCCGGAATTTGAGAGATTTGGACGTGAAAGGGTACCAGTCTTGTCGGGGATTGGGAACCCTTCGCGAGAATGTCCAAAGTTTCAGCGGGATTTCCAAAATGTTGAGAGGAACTCGAAACATGTCAACCTCGGCTTTGAGAATCTCTCCCGGAGTTTGAGAGATTTGGACGTGAAAGGGTATCAGTCTTGTCGGGGATTGGGAACCCTTCGCCAGAATGTCCAAAGTTTCAGCGGGATTTCCAAAATGTTGAGAGGAACTCCAATCATGTCAACCTTGGTTTTGAGAATCTCTCCCGGAGTTTGAGAGATTTGGACGTGAAAGGGTACCAGTCTTGTCGGGGATTGGGAACCCTTCGCGAGAATGTCCAAAGTTTCAGCGGGATTTCCAAAATGTTGAGAGGAACTCGAAACATGTCAACCTCGGTTTTGAGAATCTCTCCCGGAGTTGGAGAGATTTGGACGTGAAAGGGTACCAGTCTTGTCGGGGATTGGGAACCCTTCGCGAGAATGTCCAAAGTTTCAGCAGGATTTCCAAAATGTTGAGAGGAACTCGAAACATGTCAACCTTGGTTTTGAGAATCTCTCCCGGAGTTTGAGAGATTTGGACGTGAAAGGGTACCAGTCTTGTCGGGGATTGGGAACCCTTCGCGAGAATGTCCAAAGTTTCAGCGGGATTTCCAAAATGTTGAGAGGAACTCGAAACATGTCAACCTTGGTTTTGAGAATCTCTCCCGGAGTTTGAGAGATTTGGACGTGAAAGGGTACCAGTCTTGTCGGGGATTGGGAACCCTTCGCCAGAATGTCCAAAGTTTCAGCGGGATTTCCAAAATGTTGAGAGGAACTCGAAACATGTCAACCTTGGTTTTGAGAATCTCTCCCGGAGTTTGAGACATTTGGACGTGAAAGGGTACCAGTCTTGTCGGGGATTGGGAACCCTTCGCCAGAATGTCCAAAGTTTCAGCGGGATTTCCAAAATGTTGAAAGGAACTCGAAACATGTCAACCTTGGTTTTGAGAATCTCTCCCGGAGTTTGAGAGATTTGGACGTGAAAGGGTACCAGTCTTGTCGGGGATTGGGAACCCTTCGCGAGACTGTCCAAAGTTTCAGCGGGATTTCCAAAATGTTAAAAGGAACTCGAAACATGTCAACCTCGGTTTTGAGAATCTCTCCCGGAGTTTGAGAGATTTGGACGTGAAAGGGTACCAGTCTTGTCGGGGATTGGGTACCCTTCGCGAGAATGTCCAAAGTTTCAGCGGGATTTCCAAAATGTTGAGAGGAACTCGAATCATGTCAACCTTGGTTTTGAGAATCTCTCCCGGAGTTTGAGAGATTTGGACGTGAAAGGGTACCAGTCTTGTCGGGGATTTGGAACCCTTCGCCAGAATGTCCAAAGTTTCAGCGGGATTTCCAAAATGTTGAGAAGAACTCGAAACATGTCAACCTCGGTTTTGAGAATCTCTCCCGGAGTTTGAGAGATTTGGACGTGAAAGGGTACCAGTCTTGTCGGGGATTGGGAACCCTTCGCCAGAATGTCCAAAGTTTCAGCAGGATTTCCAAAATGTTGAGAAGAACTCGAAACATGTCAACCTCGGTTTTGAGAATCTCTCCCGGAGTTTGAGAGATTTGGACGTGAAAGGGTACCAGTCTTGTCGGGGATTGGGAACCCTTCACGAGAATGTCCAAAGTTTCAGCGGGATTTCCAAAATGTTGAGAGGAACTCGAATCATGTCAACCTTGGTTTTGAGAATCTCTCCCGGAGTTTGAGAGATTTGGACGTGAAAGGGTACCAGTCTTGTCGGGGATTGGGAACCCTTCGCGAGAATGTCCAAAGTTTCAGCGGGATTTCCAAAATGTTGAGAAAAACTCGAATCATGTCAACCTTGGTTTTGAGAATCTCTCCCGGAGTTTGAGAGATTTGGACGTGAAAGGGTACCAGTCTTGTCGGGGATTGGGAACCCTTCGCCAGAATGTCCAAAGTTTCAGCGGGATTTCCAAAATGTTGAGAAGAACTCGAAACATGTCAACCTCGGTTTTGAGAATCTCTCCCGGAGTTTGAGAGATTTGGACGTGAAAGGGTACCAGTCTTGTCGGGGATTGGGAACCCTTCGCCAGAATGTCCAAAGTTTCAGCGGGATTTCCAAAATGTTGAAAGGAACTCGAAACATGTCAACCTCGGTTTTGAGAATCTCTCCCGGAGTTTGAGAGATTTGGACGTGAAAGGGTACCAGTCTTGTCGGGGATTGGGAACCCTTCACGAGAATGTCCAAAGTTTCAGCGGGATTTCCAAAATGTTGAGAGGAACTCGAATCATGTCAACCTTGGTTTTGAGAATCTCTCCCGGAGTTTGAGAGATTTGGACGTGAAAGGGTACCAGTCTTGTCGGGGATTGGGAACCCTTTGCGAGAATGTCCAAAGTTTCAGCGGGATTTCCAAAATGTTGAGAGGAACTCGAATCATGTCAACCTTGGTTTTGAGAATCTCTCCCGGAGTTTGAGAGATTTGGACGTGAAAGGGTACCAGTCTTGTCGGGGATTGGGAACCCTTCGCGAGAATGTCCAAAGTTTCAGCGGGATTTCCAAAATGTAGAGAGGAACTCGAAACATGTCAACCTCGGCTTTGAGAATCTCTCCCGGAGTTTGAGAGATTTGGACGTGAAAGGGTACCAGTCTTGTCGGGGATTGGGAACCCTTCGCGAGAATGTCCAAAGTTTCAGCGGGATTTCCAAAATGTTGAGAGGAACTCGAATCATGTCAACCTTGGTTTTGAGAATCTCTCCCGGAGTTTGAGAGATTTGGACGTGAAAGGGTACAAGTCTTGTCGGGGATTGGGAACCCTTCGCGAGAATGTCCAAAGTTTCAGCGGGATTTCCAAAATGTTGAAAGGAACTCGAAACATGTCAACCTTGGTTTTGAGAATCTCTCCCGGAGTTTGAGAGATTTGGACGTGAAAGGGTACCAGTCTTGTCGGGGATTGGGAACCCTTCGCGAGAATGTCCAAAGTTTCAGCGGGATTTCCAAAATGTTGAGAGGAACTCGAAACATGTCAACCTCGGTTTTGAGAATCTCTCCCGGAGTTTGAGAGATTTGGACGTGAAAGGGTACCAGTCTTGTCGGGGATTGGGAACCCTTCGCGAGAATGTCCAAAGTTTCAGCGGGATTTCCAAAATGTTGAAAGGAACTCAAAACATGTCAACCTCGGTTTTGAGAATCTCTCCCGGAGTTTGAGAGATTTGGACGTGAAAGGGTACCAGTCTTGTCGGGGATTGGGAACCCTTTGCGAAAATGTCCAAAGTTTCAGCGGGATTTCCAAAATGTTGAGAGGAACTCGAATCATGTCAACCTTGGTTTTGAGAATCTCTCCCGGAGTTTGAGAGATTTGGACATGAAAGGGTACCAGTCTTGTCGGGGATTGGGACCCTTCGCGAGAATGTCCAAAGTTTCAGCAGGATTTCCAAAATGTTGAGAGGAACTCGAAACATGTCAACCTTGGTTTTGAGAATCTCTCCCGGAGTTTGAGAGATTTGGACGTGAAAGGGTACAAGTCTTGTCGGGGATTGGGAACCCTTCGCGAGAATGTCCAAAGTTTCAGCGGGATTTCCAAAATGTTGAGAGGAACTCGAATCATGTCAACCTTGGTTTTGAGAATCTCTCCCGGAGTTTGAGAGATTTGGACGTGAAAGGGTACCAGTCTTGTCGGGGATTGGGAACCCTTCGCGAGAATGTCCAAAGTTTCATCGGGATTTCCAAAATGTTGAGAGGAACTCGAAACATGTCAACCTCGGCTTTGAGAATCTCTCCCGGAGTTTGAGAGATTTGGACGTGAAAGGGTATCAGTCTTGTCGGGGATTGGGAACCCTTCGCCAGAATGTCCAAAGTTTCAGCGGGATTTCCAAAATGTTGAGAGGAACTCCAATCATGTCAACCTTGGTTTTGAGAATCTCTCCCGGAGTTTGAGAGATTTGGACGTGAAAGGGTACCAGTCTTGTCGGGGATTGGGAACCCTTCGCGAGAATGTCCAAAGTTTCAGCGGGATTTCCAAAATGTTGAGAGGAACTCGAAACATGTCAACCTCGGTTTTGAGAATCTCTCCCGGAGTTGGAGAGATTTGGACGTGAAAGGGTACCAGTCTTGTCGGGGATTGGGAACCCTTCGCGAGAATGTCCAAAGTTTCAGCAGGATTTCCAAAATGTTGAGAGGAACTCGAAACATGTCAACCTTGGTTTTGAGAATCTCTCCCGGAGTTTGAGAGATTTGGACGTGAAAGGGTACCAGTCTTGTCGGGGATTGGGAACCCTTCGCGAGAATGTCCAAAGTTTCAGCGGGATTTCCAAAATGTTGAGAGGAACTCGAAACATGTCAACCTTGGTTTTGAGAATCTCTCCTGGAGTTTGAGAGATTTGGACGTGAAAGGGTACCAGTCTTGTCGGGGATTGGGAACCCTTCGCCAGAATGTCCAAAGTTTCAGCGGGATTTCCAAAATGTTGAGAGGAACTCGAATCATGTCAACCTTGGTTTTGAGAATCTCTCCCGGAGTTTGAGACATTTGGACGTGAAAGGGTACCAGTCTTGTCGGGGATTGGGAACCCTTCGCCAGAATGTCCAAAGTTTCAGCGGGATTTCCAAAATGTTGAGAGGAACTCGAAACATGTCAACCTTGGTTTTGAGAATCTCTCCCGGAGTTTGAGAGATTTGGACGTGAAAGGGTACCAGTCTTGTCGGGGATTGGGAACCCTTCGCCAGAATGTCCAAAGTTTCAGCGGGATTTCCAAAATGTTGAAAGGAACTCGAAACATGTCAACCTTGGTTTTGAGAATCTCTCCCGGAGTTTGAGAGATTTGGACGTGAAAGGGTACCAGTCTTGTCGGGGATTGGGAACCCTTCGCGAGACTGTCCAAAGTTTCAGCGGGATTTCCAAAATGTTGAAAGGAACTCGAAACATGTCAACCTCGGTTTTGAGAATCTCTCCCGGAGTTTGAGAGATTTGGACGTGAAAGGGTACCAGTCTTGTCGGGGATTGGGAACCCTTCGCGAGAATGTCCAAAGTTTCAGCGGGATTTCCAAAATGTTGAGAGGAACTCGAATCATGTCAACCTTGGTTTTGAGAATCTCTCCCGGAGTTTGAGAGATTTGGACGTGAAAGGGTACCAGTCTTGTCGGGGATTTGGAACCCTTCGCCAGAATGTCCAAAGTTTCAGCGGGATTTCCAAAATGTTGAGAGGAACTCGAAACATGTCAACCTCGGTTTTGAGAATCTCTCCCGGAGTTTGAGAGATTTGGACGTGAAAGGGTACCAGTCTTGTCGGGGATTGGGAACCCTTCGCGAGAATGTCCAAAGTTTCAGCGGGATTTCCAAAATGTTGAGAGGAACTCGAAACATGTCAACCTTGGTTTTGAGAATCTCTCCCGGAGTTTGAGAGATTTGGACGTGAAAGGGTACCAGTCTTGTCGGGGATTGGGAACCCTTCGCGAGAATGTCCAAAGTTTCAGCGGGATTTCCAAAATGTTGAGAAGAACTCGAAACATGTCAACCTTGGTTTTGAGAATCTCTCCCGGAGTTTGAGAGATTTGGACGTGAAAGGGTACCAGTCTTGTCGGGGATTGGGAACCCTTCGCGAGAATGTCCAAAGTTTCAGCGGGATTTCCAAAATGTTGAGAGGAACTCGAAACATGTCAACCTCGGTTTTGAGAATCTCTCCCGGAGTTTGAGAGATTTGGACGTGAAAGGGTACCAGTCTTGTCGGGGATTGGGAACCCTTCGCCAGAATGTCCAAAGTTTCAGCGGGATTTCCAAAATGTTGAGAGGAACTCGAAACATGTCAACCTTGGTTTTGAGAATCTCTCCCGGAGTTTGAGAGATTTGGACGTGAAAGGGTACCAGTCTTGTCGGGGATTGGGAACCCTTCGCGAGAATGTCCAAAGTTTCAGCGGGATTTCCAAAATGTTGAGAGGAACTCGAATCATGTCAACCTTGGTTTTGAGAATCTCTGCCGGAGTTTGAGAGATTTGGACGTGAAAGGGTACCAGTCTTGTCGGGGATTGGGAACCCTTCGCCAGAATGTCCAAAGTTTCAGCAGGATTTCCAAAATGTTGAGAGGAACTCGAAACATGTCAACCTTGGTTTTGAGAATCTCTCCCGGAGTTTGAGAGATTTGGACGTGAAAGGGTACCAGTCTTGTCGGGGATTGGGAACCCTTCGCCAGAATGTCCAAAGTTTCAGCGGGATTTCCAAAATGTTGAGAGGAACTCGAAACATGTCAGCCTTGGTTTTGAGAATCTCTCCCGGAGTTTGAGAGATTTGGACGTGAAAGGGTACCAGTCTTGTCGGGGATTGGGAACCCTTCGCGAGACTGTCCAAAGTTTCAGCGGGATTTCCAAAATGTTGAAAGGAACTCGAAACATGTCAACCTTGGTTTTGAGAATCTCTCCCGGAGTTTGAGAGATTTGGACGTGAAAGGGTACCAGTCTTGTCGGGGATTGGGAACCCTTCGCGAGAATGTCCAAAGTTTCAGCGGGATTTCCAAAATGTTGAGAGGAACTCGAAACATGTCAACCTTGGTTTTGAGAATCTCTCCCGGAGTTTGAGAGATTTGGACGTGAAAGGGTACCAGTCTTGTCGGGGATTGGGAACCCTTCGCCAGAATGTCCAAAGTTTCAGCGGGATTTCCAAAATGTTGAGAGGAACTCGAAACATGTCAACCTCGGTTTTGAGAATCTCTCCCGGAGTTTGAGAGATTTGGACGTGAAAGGGTACCAGTCTTGTCGGGGATTGGGAACCCTTCGCGAGAATGTCCAAAGTTTCAGCGGGATTTCCAAAATGTTGAGAGGAACTCGAAACATGTCAACCTTGGTTTTGAGAATCTCTCCCGGAGTTTGAGAGATTTGGACGTGAAAGGGTACCAGTCTTGTCGGGGATTGGGAACCCTTCGCGAGAATGTCCAAAGTTTCAGCGGGATTTCCAAAATGTTGAGAAGAACTCGGAACATGTCAACCTTGGTTTTGAGAATCTCTCCCGGAGTTTGAGAGATTTGGACGTGAAAGGGTACCAGTCTTGTCGGGGATTGGGAACCCTTCGCGAGAATGTCCAAACTTTCAGCGGGATTTCCAAAATGTTGAGAGGAACTCGAAACATGTCAACCTCGGTTTTGAGAATCTCTCCCGGAGTTGGAGAGATTTGGACGTGAAAGGGTACCAGTCTTGTCGGGGATTGGGAACCCTTCGCCAGAATGTCCAAAGTTTCAGCGGGATTTCCAAAATGTTGAGAGGAACTCGAAACATGTCAACCTTGGTTTTGAGAATCTCTCCCGGAGTTTGAGAGATTTGGACGTGAAAGGGTACCAGTCTTGTCGGGGATTGGGAACCCTTCACGAGAATGTCCAAAGTTTCAGCGGGATTTCCAAAATGTTGAGAGGAATTCGAATCATGTCAACCTTGGTTTTGAGAATCTCTGCCGGAGTTTGAGAGATTTGGACGTGAAAGGGTACCAGTCTTGTCGGGGATTGGGAACCCTTCGCCAGAATGTCCAAAGTTTCAGCAGGATTTCCAAAATGTTGAGAGGAACTCGAAACATGTCAACCTTGGTTTTGAGAATCTCTCCCGGAGTTTGAGAGATTTGGACGTGAAAGGGTACCAGTCTTTTCGGGGATTGGGAACCCTTCGCCAGAATGTCCAAAGTTTCAGCGGGATTTCCAAAATGTTGAGAGGAACTCGAAACATGTCAGCCTTGGTTTTGAGAATCTCTCCCGGAGTTTGAGAGATTTGGACGTGAAAGGGTACAAGTCTTGTCGGGGATTGGGAACCCTTCGCGAGAATGTCCAAAGTTTCAGCGGGATTTCCAAAATGTTGAGAGGAACTCGAAACATGTCAACCTTGGTTTTGAGAATCTCTGCCGGAGTTTGAGAGATTTGGACGTGAAAGGGTACCAGTCTTGTCGGGGATTGGGAACCCTTCGCGAGAATGTCCAAAGTTTCAGCGGGATTTCCAAAATGTTGAAAGGAACTCAAAACATGTCAACCTCGGTTTTGAGAATCTCTCCCGGAGTTTGAGAGATTTGGACGTGAAAGGGTACCAGTCTTGTCGGGGATTGGGAACCCTTCGCGAGAATGTCCAAAGTTTCAGCGGGATTTCCAAAATGTTGAGAGGAACTCGAAACATGTCAACCTTGGTTTTGAGAATCTCTCCCGGAGTTTGAGAGATTTGGACGTGAAAGGGTACCAGTCTTGTCGGGGATCGGGAACCCTTCGCGAGAATGTCCAAAGTTTCAGCGGGATTTCCAAAATGTTGAGAAGAACTCGAAACATGTCAACCTTGGTTTTGAGAATCTCTCCCGGAGTTTGAGAGATTTGGACGTGAAAGGGTACCAGTCTTGTCGGGGATTGGGAACCCTTCGCGAGAATGTCCAAAGTTTCAGCGGGATTTCCAAAATGTTGAAAGGAACTCGAAACATGTCAACCTCGGTTTTGAGAATCTCTCCCGGAGTTTGAGAGATTTGGACGTGAAAGGGTACCAGTCTTGTCGGGGATTGGGAACCCTTCGCGAGAATGTCCAAAGTTTCAGCGGGATTTCCAAAATGTTGAGAGGAACTCGAATCATGTCAACCTTGGTTTTGAGAATCTCTCCCGGAGTTTGAGAGATTTGGACGTGAAAGGGTACCAGTCTTGTCGGGGATTGGGAACCCTTCGCGAGAATGTCCAAAGTTTCAGCGGGATTTCCAAAATGTTGAGAGGAACTCGAATCATGTCAACCTTGGTTTTGAGAATCTCTCCCGGAGTTTGAGAGATTTGGACGTGAAAGGGTACCAGTCTTGTCGGGGATTGGGAACCCTTCGCCAGAATGTCCAAAGTTTCAGCGGGATTTCCAAAATGTTGAGAAGAACTCGAAACATGTCAACCTCGGTTTTGAGAATCTCTCCCGGAGTTTGAGAGATTTGGACATGAAAGGGTACCAGTCTTGTCGGGGATTGGGAACCCTTCGCCAGAATGTCCAAAGTTTCAGCGGGATTTCCAAAATGTTGAAAGGAACTCGAAACATGTCAACCTCGGTTTTGAGAATCTCTCCCGGAGTTTGAGAGATTTGGACGTGAAAGGGTACCAGTCTTGTCGGGGATTGGGAACCCTTCACGAGAATGTCCAAAGTTTCAGCGGGATTTCCAAAATGTTGAGAGGAACTCGAAACATGTGAACCTTGGTTTTGAGAATCTCTCCCGGAGTTTGAGAGATTTGGACGTGAAAGGGTACCAGTCTTGTCGGGGATTGGG